>NC_056736.1:648835068-649135068 GCF_019279795.1 Protopterus annectens
ATCTCTAAGAGAAGAGCATACTAGAAAGCCTGCAATGCTAAAAGCACTGCTCTCATCTCTAGGACACTGATAATGTATGTTGGCCTCTTCGGGCGACCAAGTGCCTTGGACTGTATTCCCCAGAAACCCCCCCACCCACCCTGAGAAGTGTCATGGTCTGAGGGGGGAATAAACGGACGGCCTTGTTGAATCTGCTCAGATTGAATTCACCATGAGAGGTCTCTCTTGCACAGGCTGGTGATTCTTATCTGGCTGGTGATTCTTATCTGGGTTGATACTTGTTGGTGGAGAATGGACCATTGTGTTGAAAGTAACCACCGCAAGATTCTCAATGAAACCTGGCCAGAAGAACTAAAGTTATCGCCACACCATGGACCCTAGAGCCTGAAGAACTAGTCGTGCAGAGACTTTTGTACTGCAAATTATTTTCCTGACTTGTGATCTGATAGTTTCTACTCTTGAAGGGGGTAGAGACACTATTGTTTGTTTCATGTTGAGAATTGCACCTAGAATTCCAAAACATTGTGTAGGCTCTAGAAGAGATTTCTCATAATTTGCAGTTATCTCCACACTGGAACACATCTGGAGGACACTGTCTCTTGCTTGTAGTAGTTTATGCCTGGTCAGAGCAGAAATGAGCCAGTAGTTCAAATACGGAAACCCAGATTCCTTGCAGTCTCAAGTGAGCTGTGACTACTGCCATGCACTTGGTGAACAGTTTGGGGCTGTAGTGAGACCAAAGAGCAAAGCTCTGAACTGATAATGACTGGCTCCCAGCCGAAAGTGCAAGTACCTTCTGGATCACTTGTCCATCTTTATGTGGTAATACGCATCCTGAAGGTCTACAGAGCACATACAGTCCTTTTCCAAGACCATCTGGAACTTGCTGTGAACAGATTTGTTTAGTTTTCTGGGATCCAAAACTGGTCTCCAGTCCCTTGTCTTTTTTGGTACTAAAAAGAACCTTGAGTAATTTCTGGATATTCTCTGGCCTGGGGGGACTTCCTGAATGGCTCTCTTCTAGCAGCTTTTGTACCTGAATAGCTGCTTGATCCCTCTGACTGGGTGCAACATCGGGGATTTTTTTGTACTGGGGAGATGGAAGAGAAAAGTTTATAATGTATCCTCTAGAAATGATCCTCTGCACCCATGTATCTGATATTATTGCTAGTCAGGCTCTCTGATGCAGGGAAAGTCGACCCCTGATTGCCTCCAGAGTAGGACAATCAGGCCCTCCTTTCAGAAGCGCTGAAAGGGTCTTCCAAAGAAAGCATCTCTGGACCCTTGGTTATGTGAGCCTCCTCTGCCACGAGGGCATCATCTACCATTTGAGGTTTCTCCCTATGCCTGTACAGGAAGACCCTTGAGATTTTTTTGAACCACATCTTTCTACAACTAATCTGATTCCTGGAAAAGGACCTCTGAGGAGTGGAAAAAAATATGCCCACAGCAGATAGGGTCTTTTCATCTTTCTCACACCTGGATAAGGTATCTCAATGCTGAACCAAACAAATAAGTGCTGTCAAAAGCAGCATTGCTGAATGACAACTTGAAAGGCTCCGCAAAATCCCAAGCACATTCAGGCATGCCTCCTGATAGTAATGCCTGAACCTGCTGCTCGAGTCTTCCCTTTGGCTACATGAGAGATGAGAGTCATTGACGAGTTTGAGATGGACTGTAGAGTGGCCAACTGAGAAGAGAATGATGCTTGTACTTCTTCAGATACAGACCTTGATGGTTTATAAGAACCCTTTGTAATCTCGTTAAATGCATTAGATAGTTCAAGGACCTCAGTGTGAAGGTCACTAAAGCATAACAATACTTCCCAAACCTATCAGTCATCCGAGACACCTTGTTAGAAGGATGAATAGAAGAACTTTCCTCATCTAGTTCTTTCTTGGTGACTGCTGCCACAACTATGGCATCTACCAGTACACCTTTGGTCCAAAACTATTTACCATCTGGGGCTATAATAATTTTATCTGGTCTCCGGGGTATTGGTTTCATGGTGTTGGGGCCTTCCATGCCCGCAAAGAGATCAATTCCATAAGCTTGTCAGTGGTGGAGGAATTACCAACAATGATAAAAAGGACTACACACAAGGTGTAAAGAAAGGATACTAACAATAATATCATTAGGTACTGCCATACAAAAGAAACAGAAGGGCTAGTAAAAAGGGAATTTCAAGGTTACATAGTTGCTAGGTATGGGTTAGATAAACGAACAAGAAGAAAAGCTGCTTAAAGAATTTTTTCAGAACTTTGTGAAAAGAATGTAACGCTTAACTGCCCGAGAGCTACTGGTGAACCACATCTTCACAAAAGCGGCAAACGAGATCTGAGGTAACTTGGGAAGGATGCGTTGTGGGCAAGGGAGGAGCTCTATAGAGTTTTTTGGTTGCTACAAGCTATTGAAACGGCAGAGTCAGATCTGAGGATCAGGTCCGAACCCACAGGTTGAGAATAGAATGAAAATTGGCAACATCAGAGATCACAAGTCAGCAACAACACTGGGTACTTTTCAACCACAGCCTAAGCACTGGTTTTGTCCCTGCTGAATGGAAAACAGCTACCATTATTCCCTTGGACAAGGGGGGGGGGTGCATCCACCATCCCTGGGAACTATATACCTATTATCCTAACCAGCCTTATCTGTAAGGACATGGAGAGAATCATCATAGACCTTATCAATAAGGATATAGATGACCTTCAAACACTGGACCCAACCCAAGTTGGTTTTGTTAAAAGGAGATCCTGCCTGTTAAACCTGGTGGATTTTTTTGAGATTGTCACCTAAACCCTGGACGAAGGCAAATTTATGCTTACAGCCTACCTAAACTTGGCCAAGGCCTTTGACACAATCCCCCACTAAGGCATCATTGAAAAACTCACTCAGCTGGGGGTCAACGCATATACTGTCAGGTAGGTTGCAAACTAGCACACTGACAGAACACATACATTCAAAATAGAGGACTCCACCTACACCAGCAGACCAGTTACCAGTGGTGTTCCACAGGAATCAGTGCTGGGGCCCCTATAGTTTGGAATCTACTGCTCAGATGTACAGGCAAAAACAAAAAGTCTGTGACTGACAGTTTGCTGACGACTGCAAACTGGGAACACTCAATGAGTCCCCAAATGATGCCAACAATTTACATGAAGGACTTACACAAATTAATGAGTGGTGCCAAAGTCATGGTCTTAAACTCAATGCAAAAAATGCATTACTGTCCCCCTTTTGCAAAGGTGATGTCCTTGCAGATTACCATATTAATAACAAGGGTCTATATCATATGAGCGAATTGCACAAATTGCGAACATTCATAATAACCAATGTACCGGACCTCGAACTTCCTGCTGTGGGGGGCTGTGCCCCCCACAACCCCTGCTAAATATATATTCCAACTCAGAGATCGCATTACAGTGAGGAAAGGGCAAATATCCCATTCTTCACTGTACTGCGATCTCAGAAAAAGCACTTTGAGGTCCGGTACCTTCAATATTATCAGCGTTTGCAATTTGTGTGATTCGCTCATATGATATAGACCCAATAACAACACCTTAAGCTCTAAATCAGTGGTGAGAGATTTGGGCACACAGGTCAACAGCAACCTTACTTTAGATCACCATGTCTCCACAGTGGCAAGGAAGGCCTTTTACATTGCTCACCTCATAAGCAAGGGCATATTTTCAGAACAAGAGAGGTTATAACCACTCAGTACTCTTCCCTCATCAGGCCAATAAGAATGCAACACTCCCTTTGGTATGTACCTAAGCAGACACCTGCAGCAACTGGAGGGACTTCAAAGGTTCTTCATAAAGGGCCCTCAGCGCATGTTTTATGTGGACAGACTGAAATCACTGTCACTATATCTGTATCATATAGACTACTCAGAGGCTACCTGTGACTTGCATACAGAGCAACTTCTGATCCTGCCTTAATAGAAATGCTGCAGATTTGTAAGTCAAGTTGGTACATGATTCACTTGCTCTAGGGACCTTAACCTAGCATGTGACATCAGCAGGACTTTCTGGAGTAACAGATACGTCTTCCAGAGATTGCCTTTCCTCTGGAATAATCTTCCAATACAGGTTAAAGCGAGCCCCTCAATAACCCTTAAGCACAAAGTAAAGTTGTGTACACTTACCACAAATGTAGATGTTCGAGTGTATTCACTGTTGCAGTCATTACATTTGGGTAATCTGCTGGCAGGTTGCCCTCAGTTGGCCTGAATTCCAAAGTCTTGGGTCCTGTGTCGGTTGCTGTCTTCTCTTCCATGACGTCAGGTCGTCAGGGGTACAAAACATGCAGCCGGCGCCATTTCCTTTAGATTTTCTTGCCCCCGATGTCAGGTGCCCCCAAAAAGGTAGCAATATTCTAAATATATATATATATATATATATATATATATATATATATATATATATATATATACATACATGCATCAATATAAACTTTACCTTCATCTACAAGCAAATACACCACATAGGTTGTAGAAGACAGAGAAGGAAAGATAAACTGTAGAATGACAGGGGGATGGCAGGAGGGTAACCTGGACTGCAACAGTGAATACACTCGAACATCTACATTTATGTTAAGTGTACACAACTGTACTATGTTCTTCGTGTTTCACTGTTGCAGTCATTACATTTGGGTAGAATCCCAAAGCTATGGTTGGGAGGCTGGAGCTAAACAGCATTAGGTGAGGCTATAAGGCCCTGCAGCACTGCAGTGGCAAAGCCTGCCCTGGACTTAGAGTAGAGATGCAAATGGTAATGCTTTGTAAAGGTGTGAACAGAACTCCAAGTAGCAGCCTCTAGAATGTCCTTGGTTGGTACTCCTCTGAGAAAGGCTGCTGAAGTAGCTGCAGCCCTGGTGGAGTGAGACCTAATGCCCTTGGGCACAGGTTTACCATGGTTTAAGTAGCAGAAACGGATGCAATGGCTTATCCACTTTGAAATTGTCTGCCTTGAAATAGCCTTTCCTTCTGATCCTGCAGCATAGGACACTAGTAATTGCTCAGTTTTTCTTAGAGCTTTAGTCCTGCTCAAGTAAAATCTTAGCTGTCTGTGTACGTCCAAGGAATGCAGAATTCTCTCCCCTTTGTTCTGCAGATTTGGATAAAAAGTTTGCAGATGAATTGTTTGGTTAAGAGCCACACTGGAAACTACCTTATGCATAAAAGTAGGATTTGTCCTCAGACACACCCTGTCTGGGTGAAATATGATAAAAGGCTCTACAGCCACGAGGGCCCGCAGCTCTGAAACTCTTCTTGCTGAAGTAATTGCTAGTAGCAGAGCTGTCTTCCATGAGAAGAACTTTATATCAGCGGTAGCAGCTGGTTCAAATGGAGGCAGGGTGAGCTTTTCCAACACATAATTGAGGTCCCATGCAGGCAATGGTGATCTTCTAGGAGGCCTTACATTTTTGGCTCCTCTAAGATACTGCTTTAGTAAAGGATGAGAAAAGATTGGTGGCTCTGTATTGTAATGAGCCAAAATGGCAGAGGCATGGATTTTGATTGATGAGAAAGATAGGCCTTTGTCCAGCATCTCAGTTAAGTATTGTCATATCTGAGGAATATGCAGTTCTGCTGTATCAGTTCCTTGTGCTTGATTCCAAGCACAGAATCTCTTCCATTTGTCAGCATAAGATTTTCTAGTACTAGGCCTTCTGGCTACCAAAATGACATCCATCACAGCTTTACTGAGAGGTGTCGTCTGTATGATTACAGGATTAGCTAGGCTGCCAGGTTCAGAGTCTGTAATTGATTGTGCAGGATCTGATTGTTTTGTTGGGACAATAGTTGTGGTTTTTAAGGCAAGGTCCAAGCTGGGTATTGAGACAAGTTCCTTAGGACTGGGTACCAGTATTGGCGGGGCCAATCCGTGGCAATTAATATCATCTTTGGCTTCTCTTGTCTGACTTTTAGGAGGACCTTGGGTAGAAGAGGCAGAGGAGGAAAGGCATAAACTGATAGGTTTTTCCAACTGAAGGATAGGGCGTCCACTTTCCATGCTTGTCTGTGATAAGTCCTTGTGCAGAATCTTTTCAGTTGATAATTTTGAGGAGATGCAAACAGGTCTATGTCTGGGCTCCCCCATTTCTCTGCTATCATGCTGAAGACATGTGGATTTAGTTTCCACTCGTGAGGACCCATAAGGTTTCTGCTTAAATCGTCTGCCAGAGTGTTTTGATTTTCTGGCAGGAATTGAGCTTGAAGATTTATTTGGTAGGTCAAAGTTGTGTCCCACAGTGCCATGGCTAATCTGCAAAGGGGGTATGAGTGTGTGCCCCCTTGCTTGTTTATATACCACATGACTGTGGTGTTGTCCATCTTTATCAGTAGTTGTCCTGGATGAAGTCCATGAAGGCTGTTGGGGCATTTTGAACAGCTAGCATCTCTTTCTGGTCGATATGTAGATGCAGTTGATTTGGTGCCCATATGCCCTGAATGCATCTTCCTGCCATGTGGGCCCCACAGGCATAATCTGATGAGTCTGTTGTTAAGGTTTGGCTGGCAGGCGGTAGAGTGAAGGACCATCCCATGTTTTAGTGACAGGCCTTTGCCCACCACAGAAACTCCTGTTGCAGGCAGGGGATGAGAGGAATCATTGTTTCCAGATTGTGTGAATGTTGACTCCATAAACTTTTTAGGTACCATTGAAGTTTCCTCATATGCAGTCTTGCATATGGAATTAGTAGGATGCAGGATGCCATGAAGCCCAGAGCCTGCAGAATTTGTCTTGCAGAAGATTGGGTTTTTGTTGCCATCAGTTTGAAGTAAGTAGTCAGTTGCCTTTGTTTGTCTGGCGTGAGGTAAGCCATCTGGGGCAGTTGTATTCAAGCTTGCACCCAGGAATGCTATATTTTGAGAGGGTACCAGTTGTGATTTCTTTTCGTTTATTGTGTACCCTAGGCATGTTAGAAGCCTTTTCACAAACGCCAGGTGCCGTGGAAGAGGGTCCTTGTTCTCTGCTTGAATGAGACAGTCTTACAAGTAAGGATATATCTGAATACCTCTTTGTCTGCGAAATGCAATTACTGGTGCCAGGCACTTTGTGAAGACCCTGGGTGCAGTAGATTAGCCAAAGGGCAGTGCAGAGAATTGGTAATGCATTAAGCCAGCCTTGAATCTGAGGTATCTTCTGCACGACTGTCTTATTGGGACATGCAGGTATGCCTCTTTTAGGTCTAAAATCACCAGCTAAGCATTCTTGCCCAGCATGGGCAGAAGCTGTTGCAAGGTGAGCATTTTGAATTTTGGAATGTCCAGGTATGTGTTCAAAATCGATAAATCCAGTATTGGCCATCAGGCCCTGTCCTTTCTGGGTACCAAGAACAGTCTTGAGTAAAAACCTTGTCCTTTTTCCTGTTCTGGTACTGTCTGAATGGCCTCCATATCCATGAGGGACGTAACCTGTTTCTGTGCCTCTGCCCATTGGTTTTTTGGCAGATCTGGCCAACCATTTGTCATTGGCAGAGTGTGGAAATGGAATTTGTATCCCTGTGATACGATGTTTAGTACCCACTTGTCCTGGGTTATTAACTGCCAATTTTGAGCAAAAAGTGCTAATTTTCCCCCTATGGGTGCTGCCAAAAGATAAGTGCTTGGTGTAGGCAGAGGGAAGTCATTGGGATTGCTTTCTGTAGGTTTGTGCTTTATCTCCTCCAGATCTGGAGGTGGATGCACCCCCATTGCTTTGACCTGTAGGAGTCTTGAGCCTGGTACCTGGAACCCTTACGGCGTCTGGATTTGCCGCTTTGAGCTCTGTCTTTCACAGGAAAGGACCAATTTTTTGTAGGCCAGTGTCTACTGAATCTAGGTGGCTGCACTTGTAAGAAATCTTTAATAGTTTGCATAGACTTAGCTTTGTCTTCCATTTTCTTTAAAACCTCTTCTGCCTTAATACCAAACAGAGAATCCTGCTGTAAAGGTGCATCTAACAATTTAGCTTTAACATGATCAGGCAAATTTTGTTCCTTTAACTAGGCATGCCTCCTAATCACAGATCCGGTAACTGCAGCCCTGCAGGAGGCCTCTAAAGAATCAAAACCACATTGCAAAGTATGCTTTCCAACTTCTTCAGCTGCATGCAATAATTCCTGCAATTCCTTATTTTCTGCACATTCTGAAATCATCGTTTTCTGTTTCAGCAATCCCATAACATATTGTTGGTACTTAAGCATATGAAATTGACAGTTTCAGGCCCTGATTGCCAAGGTTGCAGATGTATAAACTTTTTTTCCCATCTGTCCAGTGCCCTTGAATCTCTGTCGGAGGGGGTAGGGTTTTTTGCTGTTGAGGCCTTAACTCCCTTTGGACCCTGTAAAATAGTTTCAGGATCAGCAGCAGGGTTTCTAAATAAAAATTTATGAGAGTCAGTGACCCTGTAATACCCGTCAGACTTACTGGGAGCCCGAGGTAAGCAGTCGGGGGTCAGACTTGACTCCAAAAACACATCATCCACAATATCTAAAACAGGGGGAATGGCTAAAGGCTTGTGCTGAGGGAGAAGGAGGAAATCCCTGAGTCTCTTTTTTGATTCTGAGAAGTCTTGACTCTCCCAGTGAAAATGCTCCCTCAAAGTATGCAAGGTTTCTCCAAACAAATAATCCTCAGGAGGAGATGCAGATGGAATAGACTCCTCAGCATCAGAATCCTCATAGGGAGGTAAAGATAATTCCTGATCAGAAGAGGAATCAGAAGAAATAGAAACCTGATCTGAAGAGTCATAGTCAGTGTCTTGCCTAGGCCTCTTATCTGGAGGGGGATGGGAACCCCTGATCAAGTTAATAAGGTCTTCAGCCATTTTGATCATCTGTGTTTTAGGCATAGAGGCTTGTGCACATGGCTCAGGCGTAGTTTTTTTAGTTTTAGAAGGTGTCTTTGCCTTAGGTTTTGCAGCTTTCATCAGTTTGATATAAAAATGTTGTGGTCTGAATACACCCTCACCTGCTCAGCGGCTCCGGTCCCATTCGAGGGAGATACATCCGTCGGTCCAATACCTTGGGTATCTTGCAGCATGCCAGACTCTACATGGGTGTCGGTAGAGGCCTGAGACTCAAAAGATAGCGGGTATCAGGAGCTGGGAAAGCACCTCACTGAGTACCGGCGAACCGGCGACTGGCTTAGGAGAAGCTTCGTCGTCTGCTTTGGATCTCGACTGCCTTTCTCTGTCCTTTTCTTTTGCGTTTTTTATGTACTCTGGTAGTCGGATTGCTATCCGACGACATTTCTGGGTAATTAAATCTGTTTCCAAAATACTTAGATGCAAAAATATACAGACGCTTCATATCGCGTTGGTTAAATCTAGCACAAAACTGACAGCCAAGCACGTTGTGACCAGGGCCTAGGCAAGGAATACAGTACAAATGGAAATCCTTATGAGGTATTTGCTTCCCACAAGTAATACAATTATTAACTTTTTCTGACATCAGTAAAAAGCAAGAAAAAAGTTTCCCCAACGGGGTACTTAGCTTTAGTGAAGACTTCGGTTCTGAAACTCAAACTCGAATATTTCAGTAGTCAGCCGACCGGCACTTGCGAAAAGCTTCTGCTTCGGGCACCACGCGGCAAGAAAGACTAAAGAAAATGGCTTCGGCTGCATGTTTTATACCCCTGACGACCTGACGTCATGGAAGAAAAGACTGCAACTGATGCAGGACCCAAGACTTTGGAATTCAGGCCGACTGAGGGCAACCTGCCAGCAGATTACCCAAATGTAATGACTGCAACAGTGAAACATGAAGAACATCTTGGACAAATGGATGGGAAACTCAGAAATAAACCACTCCAACGTCAAGCAAAAACTTTATTAAAGCAAAGATTTCGGGTAACAACCCTTTCTCAATGCTAATACCATTACACAGAATAATCACCATTTAAATAAGAGCAAAGAAGTATCACATGACCACAGCCAGCATATCACATGACACTGCATAAACCTTTTGTTTAAATACATTATTTTGTTTTATTCTTAATAAAACAGGTTTAATGCTTACAGTTTTAAGACCAAGTTCAAATATACTCTATTTTGAAGAAAATTGTGTAAATCCTCCCCCCCCCCTCGGTTAATTTCACTTCTATATCTATTACCCTAAACTTAAAACTGTGGTCCTCACCCTTGTTCATGATATGTCTGCTAAGAGCATTCTTGTCATTTCTCCTTCTTATATGCTCAGTAATTCACTGTTATCCGAAAGCTTTGCTTTAATAAAGTTTTTGCTTGATGTTGGAGCGGTTTATTTCTGAAAAAGCAAATTCACCCCAGGAGTTTCATCTGCGTCCCTCTTGGATAGGGGCAGTCAGTGCCAATTTGGATCTGCTTACAACATAGACCTTATCTCTAGACCCTTAAGGGAAAAAGGGTTGAACCTGGCTAGGCTTGTAATGGCACTATTTCAAAGGGAAAGCAAATAGTTCTATCATTGTTGCACTGTGGTCTCCTGCTGTAAAAACAGCTTGTGTAAGACCTTAAGAAAGAGTCTACTTGTGGTCACTAGATTACAGGCTCATAGGTAGGTACTAGGCTATTGGCCCTGGGGCCTATATAAGCCTAGCCAAAAAGGTTCTCACCCAAGAAAATCATTTTCCTGTGCCCCTGTCAAGCAGTGCCGCGGAAGTGATCCCCAGGGTGAATTTTCTATTTCCCATCCAGTCGTCAAGATTTTTCTTAAAGAGGGCCAATGAGGAGCTTTGCTTGACATGAATGGATAGTTTGTTCCAGAGTATAGAAAGTCTCTGGGACAGGATTCTATCTCTCCAGCATGTTCTCTTTATTGTGGTGACAAGGATTAGATCCCTGGAGCGTGTGGTTCACAGAGATTGGGATTTCTTTAAGTGTAGCAAGTCCAACAGCTCTGCGTTTGACATAGCTTTGTATGTTAGGCAGAGATCGCCTGAGTAGGCGATATGCGATGCAGTACAGCTGGAGTTTTGTGAGACGGTCCGTGTATGGCATCTGTTTGAGGTCAGTAATCCTCTTAGTGAGGTATTTCTGTGGCCTTTCCAACTGTCGTAGGTGTCTTGTGAGATGCATGCCAAACGGGGCATTGTACTCTATAATGGGTGTGAGGGATGAGTAGAGAATTTCCTGACTACTGTGGTGATGTGGTTATCAAAGGAAAGACTACTGTCCACCTGTGTACCCGAGGTCTCTTATGACACTTTCAGTGTTTAGTGAGCTACTGCCTATGTGGTAGTTCATGGGTACAGAGTTTTTCCCAAAGGGGATGATCATGCACTTCTTAGCATTGAGCTTGAGGCCATGACTTTGACACCAAGCATCTGTCTCTGTGAGGCCCTTTTGTACAATGTCTACATCATTAAGTGATTCTATTATGGCTCCCAGTTTGCAGTCATCTGCGAACATGTTAGCCAAAGACCGTCTGTGTTGGCCTGCACTTCAGAGAAGTAGATGCCGAACAGGAAAGGACCCAGAACTGAACCCTGTAGTACTCCACTTGTCACTGGTCTGACTTGGAGCCGACTACTTTTACTGTGTGGGTTCTGTCAGTGAGCCAGCTGGCCACCCATCTTGTGACACAGGGATTTATGCCCAGTTTAGTGAGTTTATCTATAATTCCAGAGTGGGGGATGGTAGTGAAAGCCTTGGTGAGGTCAAAATAGGCTGTTTCCACTGCCTTGCCCTCGTCTACGGCTCAAGTGACTGCCTCAAAGAAGTCAATCAGGTTTAGCAGACATGATCTACGTTTTACAAACCCAAACCGAGTGTGGTCCAGGGTTTGGAGGTTACCCATGTCTTTGTTTATAAGCTCCAAGATGATATGTTCCCTAGCCTTGCAGAACAGGCTCGTCAGGCTAATGGGGCAGTAGTTTCGGGGTCTGTGTTGGTACCCCCTTTGTGGAGTGTGATAACCGTTGCTGTGCGCCATTTAGTAGGCACATAGCCTGAGGTGAGGCTATAATTGAACATGGTACTTAGGCAGGGTGCCAGTTCGTTCTGTAGTTTGAGCAGTACGCAGCCTGGGATGTTGTCTGGTCCCCTGGATGCTGTGTTCTTGGCTTTGGAGAGTGCGGTCTTTACTTGCTCATCCGTGATTACAGGGGCTTTGCATTTTCCGGTATTAAGATGGGCCCTTTGGAGGTTGAGAGGGGGATAAAGCTCGCATTGAACCTATCTGCCAAGATGATGGCAATATCAGTTGCCTCTGTATATTCAGTGCCATTGTACTGTAGCTCAGATCTGAGTGTTGCCACTGAGATTCTTGACATAGCTGTAGAATGCTTTGGGGTTGTCTTTGGAATCAGTGGCAATTTTATTTTCATAACTGTCTATGGAGGATTTTATGAGGGATCTCAGCTTCTTGCTGAGGCTGACCAGGGGAGTTTATCCAATCTTGGGATTTTACTCTTTTTTTTGCAACAGCTTCTTCCTTCTGTTGTAGAGCTTGTTTATGGCAGGGTACCACCAGATTGGCTTCCTTTTTTTGGAGGATAGCGTCTTGGTTCTGTTGGGGATGGCATGATCCATGCACTCATGTATGTGCTTATACAGTGCATTTGTGTAAGATTCAGCAGTCGTACCTCTATTTTCCATCTGCATGGGTGTCGTGAAGTTTGCCACTTCTGTCTTAAGAAGCATGAAGTTGGCTTTGGAGTAGTTTTGACGGTGGTGTCCTTAATGGGGGTGGGGGGGTGGGGATATGGATATCTAGGGTGATTAGCTTGTGGTCAGATCTGACCAGCGAGGAGTTGACCTCTGGCATGGAACACCGGTTACCCATATTGGTAATGACCAGGTCCAGGATATTGCTGCCCCTGGTGGGGGTGTGGACAAGCTGATCCAAGGCGTTGGAATTTATGAATTCCAGAAAATGTTGCGTGAATGAGTTGGCACAGGAGTAGTTTTCCCAGTTGAAGGTGGGGTAGTCAAAATTGCCCATAATTAAGGTATTTCGCTGTACCTTAACATTTTACAGTATCTTAAAAAATGAAGAGTGGGAATCCTAGGGCATGGTGGGGGATCTGTAACAAGCTACAACCTGGACTGCAGTCCTGCCCAGTGTTAGTTGCACTTGGATAATTTCAGATGCATTATGTTGAGCAACTAGCTTGGAGGTGTGAATATCCTTAATGAATATGGACACACCTCCTTTAGTGTTTCAGTCCAGGTTAGGTGGCCAAAAGGTGTGGTATGAATTATAGCCTGGTAATGCAGGGGTTCTCTCTGGAGCCTTGAACCAGGTCTCTGTCACTCCACAGATGTCAATGTTCTCCATTTTAAGGAATGCCTCGAGTGAGTGCATTTTGAGGCTTAGACTTCTAGCATTGAGTAGCATTACCCTCAGTTTGCTTGCTTGTACCTGTTATGGTGGTGAATTTAGCATTTGAACCTTGCCTAAAAAGGCACTATAGGGGTGGCAAGAGCCTTAGCCAGTATAGGTGCAGGCCATCTCTGGAAAAACATTGTGGTCTGTCGACCATGTCGTCCCAGGCAGACAGATACTGGATCCCCTTAGAATGATACGAGAAGCTTAGCCAATTGTTGAAGTCAATCATTTTGTCCTTGTACTGTGGTATCATTCTGGGTGATGGCAGGATGCTAGTCAGGGCTAGGGTCATACCTGCCTGGGCTACAATATCCGAGACCTCCTCCATGTCCCTTTTCATGTAGTCCAGGGAGGTACGTCTCCAGTCATTCACACCAACATGGACAATGACAGAGTTGTATTTGTACTTGTTGTGGAGTGACCCAAGTGTGTGCATTATGTGGCGGATCCTGGTACCCGACAGGCAGCTGACAGTAACTTTCTCCTTGTTTAACCTGGTGAGTGGGACATCAGTGTTCCCGACTAGAGAGTCACCTATGACTAGTGTGTTGGGTACGTTGTTTTGCCTTATGGGCTGAGGTTGAATGGCACACTGATTTTGTGGGCTGTGTGTCATTTGGGTAGTGTTGGGGGTGGTGGTTGTCTGGCATTTTAGCTTGGGGGGGGGGGTCTCTGCTGCTTGGGCAGATTTTTGACAGCCTCCATGAATGTGGGTGTGTGCTTTGTGTTTCTATGTGTGGGTTTTGGTAGTATGGATGTTTTGGTAGTATGGATTTTGAAGGACTACATGTTGAGTGTGGTGTGGTGTAGGTGTTAACCTTCTCCTCTTGAATGTCTAGTCCAGTCTTGGCTGGAGAGCTTGGCTTCCAGTTGGCTATATAAGTGCATCTCTCACAGGTTGTAGTGTTGAGTGGTAGGAGGAGAAGGTTGTCAGTGTACATGAGGCAATTGCTACATTGCCTCAAGATGCCCAGATTCATCAGGTGGACAGGTAAAACACCAGGAGCTGACCCATGGACATGCCTGGATAGGTGTTTATTAATTTAAGTAGTAAGAAAGTACAGTTTTGTACCTACCATAAATGTAGATGTCCGATAGATATGCAACTGCAGTCCTGACATATGGGTTGTCCTGCCTCAGGCAGCCCCTCGGTCGGCCGGATTCCAAAGTCTGGGTCCGGCGCCGGTTGATGTCGCCTCTTCCCCGACGTCATAGCGGCTGGGGTATAAAAGCATCAGCCGACGCCATCTTCTTCAGTGTTTCTTGCCCCAGATGCCAGGTGCCCTCCAAGGAAGGCTAAATTTAGAGAATGCATAAAATTCCAGACATGCACAAAAGTAATAAACAGATACACCATAAAAGCTATCCCCAGCTAAGTTGGAAAAGGGGTAGTGGACCCAAAAAAGTAAATTACAGAGGGGTAGGAGGGAGAGTAAACCTGACTGCAGTTGCATATCTATCGGACATCTACATTTATGGTAGGTACAAAACTGTACTAAGTCCTTCAAGAATGCAACTGCAGTCCTGACATATGGGTTGAATACCATAGCCAAGCTGGGGGTGGTAGGATCTAAGAAAAAGATGGTGTAGCTAAAATGCCCTGCACGACTGCCGAAGCAAAGCCTGCTCGGGATCTGGAGTATAAAGGCAGGTTGTAGTGTTTGGAAAATGTATGCACGGAGCTCCATGTAGCAGCTTCTAGAATGTCCTTTGTAGCCACCCCTCTTAGAAAGGCTGTTGAGGTGGCTATAGCTCTGGTGGAGTGTGGCCTGATATTGGCTGGCACACCTTTTCCATGGAAAGAGTAACAGAATCTGATGCAGTGTCCAATCCATTTTGAAATTGTTTGTTTGGAAATTGCCTTTCCTTGCACTCCAGCAGCGTAAGCTACAAATAGTTGGTCAGACTTTCGGTTGGCCTTTGTTCTGTCCAAGTAGTAGCGTAATTGTCTGTGTATGTCCAAAGTGTGCAGCAGCTTTTCTCCTTTATTTTGAGGATTGGGAAAGAAAGTAGGCAGGTGAATTGCTTGATTTAGAGACACCCTGGATATCACTTTTGGCATGAATGAAGGATTGGTTCTTAAAGAAACTCTGTCCTGATGAAAAATGAGGAATGGAGGTACTGCCATGAGGGCCTGTATCTCCGAGACTCTTCTTGCTGAGGTAACTGCCAACAGGAAAACTGTTTTCCAGGAGAAATTGCATTTCTGAAGATGCTGCTGGCTCAAAAGGAGGAAGAGTTAATTTTTCCAAGACGAAGTTGAGGTCCCATGCAGGCACTGGAGGTTTCCTGGGAGGTTTGACATTCTTTATCCCTCTTAGAAACTGTCTTAGCAAAGGATGTGAAAACACAGGTGGATCACAGTTGTATTTTGCTGAGATTGCTGAAGCGTGTATTTTTATGGAAGAATATGAAAGGCCACTATGAAGCATTTCTGCCAAGTATTCTAGTATCTGTGGCATGCTTATTACTGATGCATCCTGACCCTTGTTGGCATTCCAGGTGATGAATCTCTTCCATTTGGCTGAATAAGTTTTTCTGGTGGAAGGTCTGCGTGCTTCCAGTAAGATCTCTTGAACTTTTTTGGAGAGAGAGATATGGGTAGAAGTCATGGAACCCTCCAAGCTGTCAGCTGCAATGTGTGCAGGTTGGGATGAACAGTCCTGTAATTGTGCTGAGTTAGAAGCAGAGGCCATTGAGGCAGGGGCCACGGCTTTGTGCGAGATATGCTCCTTAGTAATGGATACCAGTGCTGCCCTGGCCAGTCTGGAGCTATCAAAATACCTTTTGGTTGCTCTGCTTTGATCTTCAGTAACACCTTGGTCATTAATGGTAGAGGTGGGAATGCATAGATTGTCAGAGAATTCCATCTGAAGGAGAGAGCATCCAATCGCCAGGCTTGAGGATGGTGTGTCCTCGAACAGAACTTCTTCAGATGATGATTGAGGTGAGAGGCAAAGAGATCTATGTCCGGCCTTCCCCATGCATGAGTTACTTGTGAAAAAATGTTTGGATGCAGCGTCCATTCGTGCGAGTCCAAAATGTTTCTGCTTAGACTGTCCGCCAGAACATTGCCCTTGCCTGGAACAAACTGGGATTGCAAGTGTAAGTTCAGTTTCAGGGCCTTTTCCCAAAGAGTCATTGTTAGTCTGCAGAGGGGGTAAGAATGAGTGCCTCCCTGTTTGTTTATGTACCACATGACAGTGGTGTTGTCTGTCTTTATTAGCAGATGACCTTGCTGAAGAAATTTTCCGAAGGCCTCGATTGCATGAATCACTGCCAACATCTCTTTTAGATTTATGTGCAGATGCATTTCCCGGGGAGCCCATTGCCCTTGCATGCATCTGCCCTCCATGTGCACCCCCCCATCCATGATCTGAGGCGTCTGTTGTAATGGTTTGACTTGCTTGAGGTTTGTTGAAGGACATGCCTTTGTTTAATTGACTTGCTTGTGCCCACCACAAAAATTCCTTTTGAAGACATGGAATGAGTGGTATAATTTCTAAGTTATGGCTGTGTTGAGACCATAAACTTTTTAGGTACCATTGTAATTTTCTCATGTGTAGTCTTGCCAGTGGAATCAGAAGAATGCAAGATGCCATGAAACCCAGGGCCTGCAGGATTTTCCTTGCAGTCATCTGGGTGAGCTTTGCTAGGCTTTTGAAGTAATCTGGTAATTGTTCTTGTTTTTCTTCTGTGAGGAAAGCCATTTGTGAGTTTGTGTCCAGTTTGGTTCCTAGAAAAATAATTTGTTGGGATGGCAGTAGTCTTGATCTTTGAATGTTGACTGTGTATCCCAAAGCCTGTAGTAAGTGTATGACATAGTCCAAGTTTCTTATCAAGGCTTGTTTGCTTTCAGCTTGTATAAGGCAGTCGTCCAGGTGAGGGTATATTTGTATCCCCTGGAGTCTGCAATGTGCAATTACTGATGCCAGGCATTTCGTGAATACTCTGGGCGCAGTAGATAAGCCAAACGGCAATGCTGAGAATTGTTAATGCTCTGACCCTGCAAGAAATCTGAGGTATCTTCTGCAACTGTGTCTGATTGGGACATGCAGGTATGCCTCCTTGAGGTCCAGAGTAACCAGCCAAGACCCCTTGCCCAGCATGGGAAGAGGTTGCTGTAACGTCAGCATTTTGAATTTTGGCACAATGAGAAAAGTGTTTAGAGCGGACAAGTCCAGTATAGGTCTCCATTGCTTTTCTTTTCTTGGAACAAGGAACAGTCTTGAGTAGAATCCCTGGCCTTGTTCCTGAGGAGGAACCTTTTCTATTGCTTTGATCTGTAACAGGTTTGAAACTTGTATGAGTGCCTCTGCCCTTTGATTTTGTGGCAGGTTTGGCATGCCTTGTCTTGTTGGTAAGGTATGGAAGTGGAACCTGTAACCTTTGTCTATTATGTCCAGAATCCATTTGTCCTTTGTTAAAACGTGCCAATTCTTTGAAAATAAAGATAATTTTCCGCCTAAAGGTGCTTCTCTTTGAGCCTTGGTCGGCGGTGTCAAAGTCAAGTCATTGTGACTGTCCCTGTGGAGCAGTAGAAGTCCCTGCGCCACTTCTCTGATTAGTTGGTTGCCATTGTAGGAGCCTCGGTATTGCCCTCTACCTCGAGCACGCCTGTTTTTTCCCCTTTGGAACTTGTCAGTGTCTGGAAAGGACTAATTCTTTGAAGGCCAATTCCTGCTGAACCTTGGTGGCTGAACCTGGAGGAAATCTTTGACTGTTTGTACTGATTTAGCCTTTTCCTCAATAGATTTCAACACATCCTGTGCATTAGCACCAAATAGCTTCTGTTTTTCCAGAGGTGCATCTAGGAGCTTTACTTTAACATGATCTGGCAATGCCTGTTCTTTCAACCAAGCATGTCTACGTATGACGGCCCCTGTCATAGCTGCCCTACATAAAGCTTCCAATGCATCATAACCACACTGAAGAAAATGATTGCTAACCTGCTAGTATTATGAACCAAATCCTGCAAGGCCTTTCTATCTAAAGGCTCAGGAGAGGCTAACTTTTTCTGCTAATCATCCATGAAGAAATCCTGATACTGAAACATATGAAAAAGACAGTTAAGTGCCCTCATGGCAAGGGTGGTTGAGGTATAAACTTTTTTGCCCCATCTCTCCAAGGACCTAGATTCCCTGTCTGTGGGCAAAGGGTTTTTGGCCATGGAGGTGGCCATTCCTTTGGGCCCCCGAGAAATAGTTTCTAGATCCACAGAGTGGGCCTTAAAGAGATGCTTACGAGTTTCAGGAACCCTGTAATATCTGTCTGGCTTGACAGGAGCAGGAGGGAGAGAATCAGGGGAAGCACTGGAGTCTGAGTACACATCATCCAATACATCTAACACTGGTGGGATAGCTAAAGGCCTGTACTGTGGTAACTAAAGGAAAGTACGTAGCCTTTTCCTGGAGTCAGAGAAATCCTGGCCCTGCCACTGAAAATGCTCTCTCATGGAGTGGAGAATTTCCCCAAAAGAAATATCCTCTGGAGGAGAGGCAGAGGGAATGGATTCATCAGCATCAGAATCCTCGTAGGCCTGGAAGGATTCTTCCTGGGAATCTGAATGGTCTGAGTCCCCAGAGGCTTCATCTGAGGAAAGGGTATCTGTCTGCTCAACCCTAGGCCTTTTATCTGCAGGCGGCTGAAAACCTCTGTCTGGATGTGCCTGAGAGCCTCTGATTAAAGAATTAGATCTGCAGCTAAAGTCATGATCTGTTTATCAGAAGTGGAAACCTGGGAAAAGGCTTTAGGAGGGTGAGCCTTAGCCTGGCTGGCAGCCTTAGCACATGTGTAGGCCTTGATGGACATAGAGACCGGAGGCCTAGCTGCCCCACGTGCTGGAGTAACTTTATCCACCGGTATGGTGTCAGGTAAATCCTGGGCTTCGGTTTCAGGAGGAAAATCAACAACCGGCACCGGGACCGAAGTGTGCGGTAAAGCGGTGTCGTTGGTCTGCAGCGGTTTAATTACCGCCTCCGAAGAGACCGATGCACTCGCGGTAGGCTTTGGCGTGCTGTGGAAGTCGCAGGCCGAGAATGTCGGTCCCAGTCCTTCCGTTTTTTGGAAATATATATTGTCGGTAGTTCCGACGGCATGATATAGGAGAAATTTTCCCCAAAAAAGTCTTCAGCAAATTCTGCCCGGCACCTGAGTGTGCGCTTATTGAAGCAAGCACAGGCAGCACAGGCCGAGACGTCATGGTCTGGGCCCAGGCAGGGAAGGCAGTAAGAATGGAAGTCCTTATGAGGTATTTGTTTACCACAAGACAAACAATTATTAACTTTTGCAGTTTTATCTGACATCGGCTGAGGCAAGAAAAGGTTCCCCAATGGGGTACTTAGCTTTTTGATGACTTCGGTAACAGAAAACACAGGAGCTGGCCGACCGGCACTTGCGAACTGCTTCTGCTTCAGGCACTGCGCGGCAAGAAAGACTGAAGAAGATGGCGTCGGCTGATGCTTTTATACCCCAGCCGCTATGACGTCGGGGAAGAGGCGACATCAACCGACGCCGGACCCAGACTTTGGAATCCGGCCGACCGAGGAGCTGCCTGAGGCAGGACAACCCATATGTCAGGACTGCAGTTGCATTCTTGAAGGACATCTGTTTTCCTCTTGACAAGTGAGGAAGTTGAGTGCTGTAGTAATTTGTAGTTTACTGCTTACAATGAGTTCTGAGCAAGTGCTGAGCACAAGGAAACAGTTTTGAGTGCTGAAACCAAAAGAAATGGCTAGTTCTAGCTAAAACTAGCTAGTTTTAGCACCAATCCCATGAAGAGAAGCAGGTCACAGCCTGTTTGGTGATCCACAGTGTTGTTCCAGATGATGCAAGGGTCTGCAGGCTTGTAGCCTTTTTCTGGAAGATGTCTCGAATAGCAACCAGACCAATCAGGTGTTTTAAGCAAAGACACTCGCTCTCCAACCAGAAAGAGTCAGGAATCAATGCACTCTGCTCTTACTCTCACCAGGATCAGAATACAAGCACAGATTCTAAGCTATCATCTATAAAGCAGGTATTAAGCTTTCTGGTAATCAGCAGTCTCCAGGAAATAATGTAACTGCACTCCTTTTCTCACCAGGAGAAAACAGAATCACTAATCCCAAGATGACTAATGAGAGGCAGAATATGGGCTCAACAATAACTGGTGGTCTTGCAATAGATGCTTAAAGGTAAGATGAAAAAAGAAGTTATGTACTCACCATAACGTTCCATCTGAGTAGGTAACTTAATTCGTCAGCAACCTGTGGGTATTGGATCTGAGCCGGCAGCTTTCCAAGCTAGAGATCCGAGCTCCAAGCTCCTTCCCTTACCCATAATACCCTGCTACCTCCCTCCAGTCCTCAGATCGAGTTTGCCCAAGTATCATACAGCACCAAAAACAAACCACCTGAACATCCTAACCTGGTATCTACCAGGAGTGAAACAATTAATCATTCAGGTAATGAACTAAAGGTTAGGTGGACGGAGGGGGGGGGGGGGGGTCAGTTGCTGACAAATGAAGTTACCTACTCAGATGGAACGTTATGGTGAGTACATAACTTCGTTATCCGAAGTAGTTAACTTCATTTGATCAGCAACCTGTGGGACAGAGTCCCCAGCTACCAAAAACTTGGGAGGTCCTCAAGGAAGGATATTCCGGAACACTGCAGAGCCGAAGGCTGCCCTACCTCTGGATATCAAATCTATCTTACAATGTGAAATAAAGGTATGAGAGGAAGCCCAAGTAGTCGCAGAACAAATATCATCCAAGGGTACCCGTGACCAAAAGGCAGCAGAGGAAGCCATAGAACGGGTTAGAATGAGCACGAACCCCCCCACGGGCTCAGGTCGACCAGAAATTTTGTACGTGAGTAAAATACATTGAGATATCCATCTGGTTAGAGTCACCTTCGTTACTGGTTTACCCAAAGATGGCTTAGCAAAGGAAACAAAGAGCTGCTCCAATTTACAAGAGGCAGCAGTTCTGTGCAAATAAAAGCGCAACTGTCTATGCACATCTAACAAATGTAGTCTGTACTCCCCTTTGTTCTGGTAGTTAGGAAAGAAAACAGGCAGATTAATGGATTGGTTGATGTTAGTGTCGGTAGGATTAGTCCTGAGAGAAACTCTGTCCTTATGGAAGACAAAATACGGGGGTTTAGAACAAAGGGCCTGAAGTTCTCATACCCTTCTAGCTGAGGTAATAGCAATCAAAAAGGCAGGTTTCCAAGACAAATACTTTAGGTCAACCGAGGCTGCAGGTTTAAATGGGGGACCAGTAAGAGCCTGTAGAACTAAGGTTAGATCCCACGGAGGAACCGCCTTCTTGACAGGGGGTCTTAAAAGAAAAGTGCCCTTCAAGAAGGCCTTGCAAATCTTAAGGAGGAAGCTAAGGGGCCAAGATGTGGAAGTGGGAGATGGCCGCCATTTGAACCTTCACAGTTGAAGAACTGGCCCCCTGATGAAAAATGTGGGATAAGAACTCAAGTACTGATGGAATGGGAGCCGTAAACAGGTCCAAATTCCTATGTCTGGCCCAGACTGAAAAACGTTTCCATTTACTGTTGTAGACTTTCCTGGTAGAAGGCTTATGTGCCGCCAGCAGAATGGATTTAACTGCTGCCAAGATGCCGGGAGTCCTAGCCATTAAGGGAACTGGATCAGCCAAGCGGAAAGTTTGAGGTTGTCCAGGCTCGGGGTTTTTAATCCCGAAGGATGAGAAATGAGATCCGGAATGGGGTCTAAGATCCAGGGAGGAGCTATAAGATGAGACTGAAGGCATGGGAACCAGGTTTGACGAGGCCAGAATGGGGCTATGAGGATAATTCTGCTCCCCAACCAACGAGCTTTCTGCAAGAATTTTGTCATTAACGGGAGAGGAGGATAAGCATAAAGAAGACCGGATGGCCAAGAATGAACCAGAGCGTCTCTGGGGTTCTCCCCCGGTGGAGGGATTAGAGCGAAAAACTCGCTGCACTTTGCGTTCGAAGGCAATGCGAACAGATTGCAGCAAGGGTGACCCCATTTGAGGAAGATCTGTTTTGCTACTAAGGGGTTCAAAGACCACTCGTAAGGTGAGAGGATAGTTCGACTCAGCTTGTCCGCTAAAATGTTGGACCAACCCGGAATGTGCGTTGCTAGCAGAAAACGGTTGGTGGATATCGCCCACTCCCAAACTCTCATGGCCTCTCAGCAAAGAGGGTAAGACCTGGTCCCCCCCTGTTTGTTGATGTACCAGACTACTGACATGTTGTCTGTCTGAATTGCAATAGTCCCTAGAGGAAGAAGGGCATGAAGAGTCTGCAATGCTAGAAGCCTCGTCCTCATCTCCAGAACATTGATATGCAGAATGGTCTCTGTGGGAGTCCACATGCCTTGGACGGTTCTGCCCATGCAATGCCCCCCCACCCTGGGCGAGAAGCGCCCGTGGTCACTGTGGCTTGGGGTAGAGGCATCAAAAAGGGCCGCCCCTCCCGAAGCTCTCGGGAATGGAGCCAACAAAGGAGGTTCCCAGCAAACCCTGCTGAGGGGAATAGGAAAGTACAACGGATGTAGAAGAATGGACCATTGGACCTGCAAGGTCCATTGAAGAACCCTCATACTCAAGCAGGCTAGGGGAGAAAGGTTGATGGCACCCGCCATAGACCCTAGAGCTATCAGGACTAATTCTGCCGGTGGGGCCGGAGATTGTAGAAGAGCTAAGACATGTAGAGTTAGATTGCGGAGTCTGTCCGTAGTCAAGAAGGCCTTGGATTGAAGCGTGTCTATTCTAACCCCTATGAAGTCCAGAACCTGAGCAGGCTGAAGGGACGATTCTTTGTAATTTATGGGGATCCCCCAATAGGTGGGCCAAACGCAGGAAATAATCCCTGGCCGAGCGTAGTAAATGCCTGGTGGGAGTGGTGAGGAGCCAGTCATCCAGGTAAGTAAAGACCTGTATTCCCTGAAGCCTCAGATGGGTCGCTACAACTGCCATGACATTGGTGAACACCCTGGGGACTGTGGTGAGACCAAAAGGGAGGACCCTGAATTGATAATGGCTGGCTCCCAACCGAAAGTGGAGAAACCTCCTGGATCGCCTGTCCATTAGAATGTGGTAGTATGCATCCTTGAGGTCTATGGAGCACATCCAGTCATTCTCCTGCAGCAGGGGGAGAACAGATTGAATGGTGACCATCTGGAATTTCTCTTTGGCAATGGACAGGTTCAGTGTAGACAGGTCGAGAATTGACCTTAGGTCCCCAGTCTTTTTTGGCACCAAAAAGAACCTGGAGTAATTACTCGATCCGGACTGGCCCGAGGGGATGCGCTGGATGGCTCTTTTTCTTAGCAGCTCTTTATCTCTAAAGCTGCTGCCTCTCTCTGATTGGGTGGGGGGCATCGGGGAGGTGCCCCAACTGAGGGGGAGGATTTAGGAAGGGAATAGAGTAACCTCTGGATATTATTCGGAGCACCCAGCGATCTGTGGTGATGGACTCCCAATGTGCTAGGTGCTCCGAGAAATGCCCCCCGACTGCCTACAGAGAGGAGCAGTCGGGCAACCCATCAGGGTTGCTGCATGGGTCAATCGGAAAATGGTTCCCTCGACCCGAAATTCTTCGGCCCCCCTCTGCCTCTGGGCCAGCGTCCACCTTGTCCTCCCCTGCCTCTGAAGGACGAAGGATCCGGAGCGGGACGGGATTGTTGAGATTTCCGGAACCACATCTTCTTTTGTCCTCTCTGGTTCCTGGAAAAGGACCTTTGAGGAGCCGAGAAGCGGATTCTGACGGCAGACAACGTCTTCCCATCTTTCTCGCTCTGCAGTAGCGTATCGTGGACGGTCTTGCCTAACAGCGTAGAACCGTCAAAGGGAGCGTTCGAGAAGGACGCCTTGAAGGGTCCCGCAAAGACGGAGCCAGGCATGGCGCTGTAAGGCAATGCCTGCTCCGCTGGCTCTAGCCGCCCCTTCCGTAGCATGGGAGAGAAGCCGCATAGAAGTATTTGATATAGACTTTAGAGTGGCCATCCGTGCCGAGAAGGTTCGTTTGTCCTCAGCCGACATGGACTCCGGGGATGCCCCAGCTTACTCTTTGATTAGATCCCGCTGAAGCCAAATCACGTGTGTTAAGTAGTTCAGCACCCTTACAGAGAAGGTGGCTGAAGCGAACATCCGCTTTCCAATGCAGTCCATTGTCCGAGACTCCTTGTCTGGAAGATGTACCGAGGAACTATCCTGCGCCAGTTCCTTCTTGGTGGCAGCCGCCACCACCATGGCATCTACTGGGGACCTTTTGCTCCATGCAGTCCTGTCAGTCGGGGGGCTAAGAATTTTTTCTGGTCTCCGGGGTATCGGTTCTACAGTGCCCGGCTCCTTCCAAACCCTGGTAGTTATGAGATCTACCAGGGGATCAGCAGGAGGGGACACCCAAGAGGTAGATGGGCCTGCATCAAACGCTTCCAGAAACACAGACTCATCCGAGGAAGGCTCTTGGGCTGACAACCCCCTCTAATTCGCAGCATCTCCATGATGTTTCCAAAAGAGACGTCCTCGGGGGAGTGACCTGGAGGAACCTTCCCCTTCCTCCAAGTCAGTATCTTCTGTGAGGGACTCGGGGGAGTCCAAGTGCCTCCTTTTACACTTTTGTTTGTGAGGAACCTCCTCGGGGGGGGGGGGGGCTGTCCGAGGAGGGCTCACCAACCAGGTCCTGTTCCACTAGGGGAACCATCTGGGACGTACACGCAAGCTGTCCCTGGGGTCGGATGATGGAGGACAGGCCCGTCTGCAAGGGAATGGTGGGTGGATCCGTAGCACAAGCCTGGGGCCTCGAATCCCTCGAAAGGACCCTCTCCACAACATCGAAAGCCCAAAGGGACCCGCTCTCCCTAGGCTCTGAGAGCAGCCCCCTCAGATCCAGCGTGTGGATTAGCACCGGAGCTGCAGCGATTGGACCCGAAAGAGAAGTGTGGTCCATCCGCATCGGAGCCGAAGACACACTCACCCCTCCGGATCAGAGTCTCGGCTCACGGCCCTGAGAGCTCAGTTCCGAAAAAGGATCTGACAAACTCGAGGGTACAGCCGATTAAGTAGCGATCACTATCGACGCAGACTCCCCAGATCCGATGGCTCCGAAACCCGATAATGGATCGGAAAAGGAGCAATGGGGGCAAAGAAAGGGGCCGAGCTCCCCCCTGGAGGGGGGAGGAGGCAGGAGCACTCCCATCTGCATTTTGGCCTGTAGGAATCTACGCATCATCCGGTCCATATCCGCATCTGAAAGGCTACTCGTAAATCTAGAGGAAGCCGCCGAGGCTGACTGGGAAGGCCGCCTCGACGACTTAGTAGGTGATCGGGTTTCCTCCTATGGCGAGAAACGTGGAGAACGGAGCCAAGAGGGGGAAGACCCGGAGACCCTCAAGGGAGAAATGAGCCGCTTAGCGGGGCCAAGGGAGAAGAATCGACCCACCCCTTGTGGCTCCTATGTCCCTCCCTGTCATGCTCCATGTCCTTTCTCTCCTTCTTCCTGGAGTCCCTTTCTCCCTGGGCCACAGAAGGAGTTCGAGTCCTGGCCAGGGGAGCAGGAACAGCTGGCTGAACAGCCGCAGCCGCGGCTGGTGCCACTGAGGGAGATGAGGAAGAAGCAGAATCCGGGGGCAGAAGGCCCACAAGGATTAACTTAGTCCTCCTGTCCCTCAAAGCCTGGGGGTTAAAGGCCGCACAAATCTGGCAGCCTGAAGATAAGTTGTCCACCCCCAGGCAAATAACGCACTGAGATTGGCTATCGGCTGGGGACAGCTTATGGCCACACTCAGAGCATTTAGAAAATATGGCCTTCGGCCATGACAATACGCACACACACACACAGACACACCCTCACACACACAAATAAGGGTAAGGGAAGACTATACTAACGAACAACTATAACAAATTAACCCAAAAGTACTAAAGGATAGTAAAACTACACACACACACACACAATTTACTGAGAAATTTAGAGCAAAAACACCCTATAATAACTTACGAAAACCGCCAGGAGCTCGTCTCTCATGCTTCGAAAAGCCGCGGCAAACGAGATCTGGGGACTGGAGGGAGGTAAGCAGGGTATTATGGGTAAGGGGCGGAGCTTGGAGCTCAGATCTCTAGCTTGGAAAGCTGCCGGCTCAGATCCGAATCGGATCCGATATATCCACACGTTGCTGATCAAATGAAGTTAACTACTTCAGATCAAATGTTACAATAAGAAGTTCCTGCTGTATAATAAGTACTAGGCTTATGAGCATCTCAGCTTGCTATAATCAAGGTAGTTAGTGGGGTGGAAAGAAAGTTAGTGGTTGGATGGGGTGGGTGATATTAGAGTGGGAGTTGCAAGGGCATAGCCAGCATGTTTTTAGGTGCGCTTTTAGTAAAGTTTTGAAGTGAGTGCATGATGGTACGAAGGTAATTGTGGGTGGGAGGGAGTTCCATAATTTGGCTATGGCGCAAGAGAATAGTGCTTCACCAACAGAGTTATTGGCTTTAGTGATCTGCAAATTATTTTTTTGCTGGATCTTAGTGGTCTGGTGGTGTGATAGGGTTGGAGTAGATTCTGGAGGGATGGGACATTTAGTGGATGGTTTACTAGTTTGTGGGCGAGTGATAGTTGATACCATTGAAGGAGGTGAGGGAGTTCAACCCAGCCTAGTTCAGCAAGTGAGAGACAGTGGTGACTACAGTAGGATGCCCCTGTGGTGCATTTGGCGATTTTGTTGTAGCAGATCTCTAGCTTGTTTAGATCGCATTGCCTTAGGTTGGTATATATTGGAGAGGCATAAAGTAGGGTGGAGATAAGGTGGGAATTTGCTATTGAAATCTTTGCTGCTTTGGTGAGAAGTTGCTTATTTCTGTATAACACTCCTCGTTTTTTGTGGACTTTTTTATGGTCATGGATATGTGAATATCAAATTTTAGTTTATTGTCTATTTCCACTCCTAGCAATTTGGTGTGTTCAGTTGGGTATATAGTGGTGTTGTCGTTTGCTGTGATGTTAAAGTGAGAGTTGTTCTGAGTATGTTTGGTGGGTTGGAAGATGAGTAGTTTAGTTTTATTTGGGTTGAGCATTAATTGGGCATTGGATAACCAAGTTTCAACAGAGGAAAAGGTTTCCTGTGTGACTTTTTGCAGTTTGGGTAGGGACTGGGCTGAGCAGATGATGGTTGAGTCATCTGCGTGATGAAAGTGTGCCAGGTTTGGTGGCAGAGGCTAGATTATTGGTGAAAACAGAGAAGAGTAGGGGTCCAAGGATGGATCCTTGGGGAACCCCTATGGAGACAGGTAGTTGGGGAGATATGTCATTCTGCCATACAACGGATTGTTGGCGGTCAGACAGGTAACTCTGAAACCAGTTGGTGACTGATTGAGAGAAGGATAGGTTACTGAGGACAGAGATGAGTTGTTTGAGTGGGACCATGTCAAATGCTTTAGATAGGTCTAGGAAAGTAGCAGGGGAGAGATAGCCATTGCTTTTATGCTGAAGGATAGTGTTAGTAAAGGTGAGTAAGGCAGTGGTGGTGCTATGGTTTGGTCGGTAACCATGCTGAGTATTGGAAAGGAGGTTGTTAGTAAGGAGGTAGTCTGAGACCTGAGAATGTATGTATGTTTCTAGTCTGATTATGAGGATTGGGGTTGGAGATGGTAGGGCCAGGGTTGGGGTGGATGTCTCCACTTAGGGCTAGTTTTGATATGCATGAGGTTATTAGTTTTCTCAGTTTTTGAATGTGTTTGTTTATTAGGGAAACTTTATGATTGTGCTCTGTGGGTAATAGGTATGGTGGGAGGGATACTATGTTAAGTTGTAGGGATGCTTTATGTTTGAGTAATATAGTTGGTAGAATGGCCCGCAAGGGCAGTTAGCTTAGTACTAACCTATGAACCTAGAATATGCGGAGGGTGCATAGGGATGGTTCTTGAGTTGGTGGGAGGGGAGATGATTGAGGATGAGACATGAGTGGTGGTGTGAGTAGTAGTACAGTGGTAGTGGTTCAGTGGGGGAATGATGAAGCTTTGGTAGGATGTAAGATATGCAAGGACAGTGCATGCAGTGAGCATAGGTAAGGTATGCTTGTACATGTTAGTTGAGGAGGAGTGATAACAGTGGGAAAATGGAGGAGGTAGTGTTGAGTTAGCGCTGTGGTTGGCTATTGGAAAGATGGGACGGGTTTGTGAGTGTAAGAAAGGTAGGACCACTGGGGGCGGGAGGAAATAGGGGGCAGGGTAGGGAGCGAAGCGGGCAGAGACCCTGTTAGTTGCTCTTAGGAAACAATCAGGTAACAGAGTAAACTGATAAATGAACATATGATAGTGACAAAGGGTGGTTGTAGTTTTTAAAAATGGTGCCTGCCACAGGTAATATTTATTAACTTTGGGATTGGCTTAAGGTAATAAACAGGGAAGGGGGAGGGGGAGAACAAGGGTGTGAGCAGGCAGTTCTTTGTACTGCTGCTAATGAGCCAAGCAAAGACAAGTTTGTGTTTAAGAAACAATCAGAATTGATCTAGGACCACTCTGAAACTGTAAGTCATTTCTTAACCATTTCTGAGGTGGAAAAACAGGATAACCTTGTATCAGTAGGCTACTGTGGTCTCAGTTTAAATTAACAAACACACAGTATTGATCAGGTATGGATACTATTTGCTAACAGAAAGGAATAAGAGAGAAAGTGGAAGATGAGGGAGTGCGTGTGTGTGGGGTGGGGGTGGGGGGGCTGCTTACAAGCCAAAGCACAGTGCTCTCCAGGGGAAAATGAATATTGGCTCAAACAGGTAGACACATACTCAAAGTTAACTTTAGCTGTTTGCAGACAGTTCAGACCCGGACTGCGCTTTTCTTATAAGAATGATAAAGGTGGTACCGCAGTTGAATACGAGTGGTGTTAGGTTCAATGTTAACTTTAGCTGTTTGCAGACAGTTCAGACCCGGACTGCACTTTTCTTATAAGAATGATAAAGGTGGTACCACAGTTGAATACTTAAGAGTGGTGTTAGGTTGGAGAGACACTGAGCTCCTCATGGGGCCTATAGCAGAGTGGATTGTAGTTTTATGACAATATGAAGGCCAGTAAAAGAGGAATCCCCTTTCCTAATCTGTCTAAATAAAACTTAAGTTCTCTAAACTTCCACTGAGCTTGATAATGTCGCAGCATCAAGTCACCTCTGTGGCACAGAAAGATGTCCTGATTATAAACCAGATATCTTGCATACAATCAGCAGTCTGAATATTGGAGCAGATGCATACAGGACAGAAAGGAGTGATGTCTCACTGCCTGCTTGCTTCTCACTGGGAGAAGGGCTGAGAGTGCATGACAGGAGTGCAAACTTTGTTCTAGATCCCAGGTGGATATTAGATGGGATAGAATGAAGGCAGTTACAAATGTAGTATATAACACACAGTGGCAAATAACGTTAATTATCACAAACTTGCACTTGTGTGCTAACCCACTAGCAATCAGTAGGCATGCTCAGGAGGAAACCGGACAAAGAAAGAAATCCTCCAATCATCCATGAATGACGATAAAACCAGTTCTGACCTTCATATCCCAGAATAACGAAATGGACCACTGGGTTAACACCCGTACAAGCATGGATGGACATGTGGAAAAAGAAGGCTTAGTGGTCAACTGGGGCTCAGGACAGAATGGGGGAAAAATTCTCCAGCACCCAAACAGAAAAGCAAAGCAGTACTTATATAAAAGTTGAATCTGTTCTATATGAACATATATGATTCTGCTGTATATAGGTATACAACTTTAAAGTTGAGATAGCTAAAGTGATTTCAATGTCATGTGGTACACAGTTCTTACAGAAAGAAAAAACTTGGAATACACACTTAGGAGACTACCGACTACCATCTACTGGGTCCAAGTGTTATTTATTAAGCTACCTGATATGCCATGGGTTCAGCAGTGGTGAAATATCTACCAAAACAGAAAAGCTACATCTGCAAAAGTGAAGAAATACATCTGCCGTCAGCAGTCTTTCTTCCTGGAACCACAGACACACAACAGTCAGTAGAAATATGTCTCAAATGGTCTCCGGAAATTCTTTCACTGCTATGAAATTTTGCAGAAAACAGGAAGCTCTTGATCCAGAAAGTAAATGTATTCATCACTGTGAATGAATTAACTGAGAAATCTATTGAGGTACAGTGTGCTGCATTACTGCAAGATTCTGTGAAGAAGCCATAAAATATTTAAGTACAACTTTTCCTGAGTAATGGAAAGACAAAATAGCAACAATTCAAGAAATATTCAGTAATTATTAACTCACAAAGAATATACCATCTGTTAGACACCGGTTTGTTATAACAGATTAAGACCCAAAAGAGACTATAGGCACTCAGAACCAAACACTGCAAACTTGGTGACTTGCATAATGTTTAACAGGAGAAAAATAATGTGTTGGATAAATAAATGGGGAAGACGAACATGAAACAGACTTGCTTTAATCAAAAGCAGTGGAAATATAGAGAGTAAATCAAAGTGCTAGTGTACATGGGTAAAATAATTAACTGATTAAAACCATGCCCGCAAGACAAAATGTGAATAAAACAATAAGATAAATCAAATAAAGGACTTGATGTACAGTAAAAGTAATGTGAGGATCCAAGATTGAGACTAGACACCAGCTGCTTTAATTCAAGCTTGCAAGAGAGGCGTGACTATTCAAGCTCCTGCAGAATCTGTGACAGAAAAAGACACTTTTCAAAGTTTTGTGGAAAAATGCCTTCAAAAGAACCTGCATGTTGCTAAACAGGCATACGAAAAAAGTACAGTTGTGTACTTACCATAAATGTAGATGTTCGAGTGTATTCACTGTTGTAGTCATTACACTTGGGTTATCCTGCTGGCAGGCGACCCGCAGTCAGCCTGAGTTCCAAAGTCTAGGTCTGGCGTCGGTTGCTGTCGCTTCTTCCCTGACGTCAGAGCAGCAGGGTTATAAAAGATGCAACCAACGCCATTTTCTTCAGTTTTTCTTGCCCCAGATGTCTGGTGCCCCCTAAAAGGAAAGACTGGAAAAAATTATGTCAAAAACATGCATGTACCAAAATAACATTTCCTTCATCTACAAGCAAATACATCACATAGGTTGTAGAGAGTTGAGAAGTACAAAAAGGACCCAGCAAAGAGAAAGGGGGATGGTGGGTGGGTAACCTGGACTGCAACAGTGAATACACTGGAACATCTACATTTATGGTAGGTACACAACTGCACTATGTTCATCGTGTTTCACTGCTGCAGTCATTACACATGGGTTGAATCCTAAAGCTGAGGTTGGGTGGCTGGGCCTAAATAGGATTAGGAGAGGCTACCAGGCCCTGCAGAACTGCAGTGGCAAAGCCTGCTCTGGATTTAGAGTAGAGAGGTAAGTGGTAGTGCTTACTGAAAGTGTGCGCTGAACTCCAGGTTGCAGCTTCTAAAATGTCTTTGGTTGGTACTCCTCTGAGAAAGGCTGCTGAAGTGGCTGCTGCTCTGGTAGAATGTGGCCTTATGCCATTAGGCACTGATTTGCCATGTAGTGCATAGCAGAAGCAAATGCAGTGTCCTATCTATTTTGAAATTGTCTGCTTTGAGATAGGCTTTCCTTGTGATCCTGCAGCATAAGCTACAAATAGTTGCTCAGTTTTTCTGAAAGCTTTTGTTTTGTCCAAGTAGAATCGTAGCTGTCTGTGTACATCCAAAGTGTGCACAAGTCTCTCCCCTTTATTCTGGGGATTTGGATAGAAAGTTGGCAAATGAATGGTTTTGGTTAAGAGCCACACTGGAAACCACCTTTGGCATAAATGTTGGGTTCGTCCTTAGAGAGACCCTGACCTGATGAAAAATGATGAAAGGTTCCACTGCCATTAATGCCTGTAACTCAGACTCTTCTTGCTGAAGTTATTGCTAGGAGCAGAGCAGTTTTCCATGATAAGAATTTTGTATCAGCTGTGTTGGCTGGCTCAAAAGGAAGCAGTGTGAGCTTTTCTAATACAAAATTGAGGTCCCAAGTAGGTATTGGTGCTCTCCTTGGGGGTCTTATGTTTCTTGCCCCTCTGAGGTACTGCCTTAGCAGTGGATGTGAAAAAATAGGAGGTTCCGTATTGTAATGAGCTGAAATGGCAGTGGCATGGATTTTAATAGATGAAAAGGATAGGCCTTTGTCCAACATCTCACTTGGGTATTGTAAAATCTGAGGTATATTCGGAACAAGCGGTTCGAGTCCTTGTGCCTGGTTCCAAGCACAGAATCTCTTCCATTTTTCTGGATAAGATTTCCTAGTGCTGGGCCTCCTGGCTTCTAAATTGACATCCATAACAGCTTTAGAGAGAGGAGTGGTCTGAGTGGCTAAATTATCTGCCATGCAGCTAGATTTAAGGTTCTGAGCTGACTGTGTAGAATCTGATTGTTTTGTTGAGTCAGAAGATGAGGAATTTGAAGGCCAGGCTGGGCCTCGAGCCAAGCTCTTTAGGATTGGGTACCAGTGCTGGCGTGGCCAGTCTGGGGCAATCAGGATCATTTTTGGCTTCTCTTGTCTGATTTTTAGGAGTACCTTAGGAAGAAGAGGCAGTGGAGGGAAGGCATAAACTGTCAGGGTTTTCCAGTTGAATGAAAGAGCATCCATGCTTGTGAGTGATAAGTTCTTGTGCAGAATTTCTGTAGTTGGCAGTTGTGAGGGGAGGCAAAAAGATCTATGTCCGGGCATCCCCATTTCCTTGTTATCATGCTGAAGACCTGTGGATTTAGTTGCCATTTGTGCGGATCCATGAGATTTCTGCTTAGTTCGTCTGCCAGTGTATTTTTCTTTCCTGGCAGGAATTGTGCGGGCAGATGTACTTGATAGGTCAGTGCTGTGCTCCACAGAGTCATGGCTTGCCTGCAGAGGGGGTAGGAATGTGTGCCCCCTTGCTTGTTTATGTACCACATAACTGTGGTACTGTCCATCTTTAGTAATAGTTGTCCTAGATGTAGTAGATCCTTGAAGGCTGTCAGGGCATTCTGTACAGCTAGCATCTCTTTTTGATTGATGTGAAGATGCATTTGTTCCTTGGGCCACGTGCCCTGAATACATTTTCCTGCCATATGTGCCCCCCCCAGGCATAATCTGATGCATCCATTGTTATTGTCTGCCTGGCAGTGGGTAAGGTGAAGGGCTGTCCCTTGTTGTGGTGACAGGCCCTGGACTACCACTGAAACTCCTGTTGTAGACAGGGAATTATAGTCACTATTGTTTCCAGGCTGTGGCAATGCTGAGTCCAAACACTTTAGATACCATTGTAGTTTCCTCATATACAGTCTTGCATATGGAATGAGTAGAATGCAGGAAGCCATGAAGCCCAGGGCCTGAAGAATTTTTCTTGCAGGGAGCTGGGTCTTTGCTGCCATCATTTGAAAGTAATGAGTCAGTTGCCTTTGTTTGTCTGGCGTGAGATAAGCCATCTGGGCAGTTGTATTTATGCTTGCACCCACCTCTTGAGAGGGCACTAGTTTTGATTTCTTTTCATTTACTGTGTACCCTAGGTAAATTAATAATCTTTTTACAAACGCCAGATGCTTTAGTAGAATGTCCTTGCTCTCTGCTTGAATAAGGCAGTCGTCCAAGTAGGGATATATCTGAATTCCTCTTTGTCTGCAAAATGAAATTGCTGGTGCCAGGCATTTTGTGAAGAACCTGGGCACAGTAGATAAGCCAAAGGGCAGTGCAGAGAATCGGTAATGCATTGAGCCAGCTATGAATCTGAGGTATCTTCTGCAAGACTGTCTGATTGGGACATGCAGGTATGCCTCTTTGAGGTCCAAAGTAACTAGCCAAGGCTTCTTGCCCAGCATGGGTAGAAGTTGCTGCAGTGTTAACATTTTGAATTTTGGAACATCCAGGAAAGTATTTAGGATTGACAAGTCCAGTATCGGTCTCCAGGCTTTGTCCTTTCTGGGAACCAGGAAGAGTGAGTAAAATCCTTGTCCCTGTTCTTGCTGTGGTACTCTTTGAATAGCTCCCATGTCCATGAGAGCAGCAATTTCCTTTTGTTCCTCTGCCCATTGGTTTTGTGGCAGGTCCGGCATACCTTTTGATTTTGGAAGAGTGTGAAAGTGGAATCTGTAACCCTGAGAAACTATATTCGGTACCCGTTTGTCCTGGGTTATTATGTGCCAATTTTGTGCGGAAAGTGCTAGCTTTCCCCCTAGGGGTGCTGCCAAAAGGTAAGTGCTTGGCCTCTGTAGAGGAAAGTCATTGGGACCGTTTCCTATAAGGTTGTGATTTGTCTTCTCCTCCTTTGGAGGCAGAAGCACCCCATTGTTTAGGTCTGTAGGAGCCTTGTGGCTGAGATCTGCCTCTTGGACGTCTGTATCTGCCTCTTTGTGGCCTGTCTGACACCTGAAAGGACCAATTTTTTGAAGGCCAGTTTCTACTAAACCTAGGTGGTTGAACCTGTAAGAAATCCTTTACTGTCTGCATAGATTTTGCTTTATCCTCCATTTTCTTTAACACCTCTTCTGCCTTAACACCACACAAAATATCATGCTGTAATGGAGCATCCAATAATTTTACTTTAACATGTTCAGGTAAACTTTGTTCTTTCAACCAAGCATGCCTTTGAATGACAGAGCCTGTAACTGAGGCTCTGCAAGAAGCCTCTAATGAATCAAAACCACATTGCAGAGTATGCTTTCCCACTTGTTCAGCTGCATGCAATAATTCCTGCATCTCCTTATTGTCAGGATTCTCTGAGTTTGTAAGCATTTTCTGTTTTAACAAAGACATGAGGTACTGTTGATGTTTAAGCATGTGAAACTGGCAGTTTAAAGCCCTTACAGCTAAAGTAGCAGAAGTGCAAACTTTTTTCCCCCATCTATCCAGTGCTCTAGAATCCCTATCAGAGGGAACAGGGTTTTTAGTAATGGAAGCCTTAACCCCTTTGGGACCCTGAGAAATAGTTTCAGGATCAGCAGTAGGGTTTTTATAAAGAAATTTATGAGAGTCAGGGACCCTGTAATACCTGTCTGGCTTGACTGGTGCAGGGGGTAAAGAATCAGGAGACAGACTGGATTCAGAGAAAACATCATCAACTATATCAAGCACAGGGGGGATAGCCAGGGGCCTGAGTTGAGGCAGTAAAAGAAAATCTCTGAGCCTTTTCTTGGATTCAGAATAATCCTGGCTCTCCCAGTGGAAATGTTCCCTTATGGTGTGCAGAGTTTCCCCAAAAGAGTAATCCTCAGGTGGAGAGGCTAAAGGTATAGATTCTTCAGCATCAAAGTCCTCATAAGGAGGAAGAGAATAGCCCTGATCTGAAGAGGAATCAGAGGAAATAGAAACCTGGTCAGAGGAATCATAGTCAGTGTCTTGCCTAAGCCTTTTATCAGGAGGGGGATGGGAACCCCTGATCAAAGTAATTAAGTCTTCGGTCATTTTAAGCATCTGTTTCTTTGGCATGGTTGACTGTCCAGGAGAATGCTGTACTTGCTTCTTTATCTTTAATGGTGTCTTTGACTGTACTTTGGCTGCTGCAGAGGATTTAGTAGTAAGCTGTGAAGGTCTGAAAATACCCTCAGAAGCCGATGCCTGCTCAGCGGCTCCGGACCCATCTGAGGGAATATTTTCCATAGGTCCAATACCTTGAGTATCCAGAGGCCTAGTTGTCTCCACATGGGAGTCGGATATGGCCTGTGGCTCTGAGGTAGCGGGTGCCAGGGGCTGCGAAAGCACCTCACTGAGAACCGGCGAACCGGCGACTGGCCTAGAAGAGGCTTCGTCATCAGTTTTGGACCTTGGATGCCTATCCTTTTCCTTGTCTTTGCGTTTTTTATGAATTCCGGTTGTCGGTTGTTCCGACGGCATTATATAGTTAAACCTTCGGCCAAAGTAGTGAAATGCAAAATCAAACCGAAGTTTAATAGTGCGTTTGTTGAATCTAGCACAAAGCCGACAATTAGTAACGTCGTGGTCAGGGCCTAGGCAAGGAATACAATAAGATTGAAAGTCCTTATAAGGTATTTGCTTCCCACAAGAAATACAATGGTTAACTTTTACTGACATCGGTCTGGAGCAAGAAAAAAGTTTCCCCAACGGGGTACTTAGCTTTATAGAAGACTTCCGTTCTGAAACTCTATTTCAAAAATCTCAGGAGTTGGCCGACCGGCACTTGCGAACTGCTTCTGCTTCGGGCACCGCGCGGCAAGAAAGACTGAAGAAAATGGCGTCAGTTGCATCTTTTATACCCTGGCGCTCTGACGTCAAGGAAGAAGCGACAGCAACCGATGCCGGACCTAGACTTTGGAACTTGGGCCGACTGCAGGTCGCCTGCCAGCAGGATAACCCAAGTGTAATGACTGCAACAGTGAAACACAATGAACATCTGCTTACTGCTACTGTGGAAGTAAAAGGATTTGATACAGTGAAGTTTGAAAATGACTAAGAGACAGTGACATGAGCACAAAGCAGGCTTCTGGCAAGAAAAAAAGTATCAAAGACAAATTTAGAATTTAAATTACACAGCAGCACAATTTAATACCTTTTTGTTAGAAAATAAATTTTAAACAATGCTAAATTAAAAAACTTAAGGAGAGTATATACTGTTAACTGACTCAGGCCCTTAGATGGAATCAATGGGTCAAAAACAACCATCATACATAATAGTTATACACTAGGCTAACGACCACCAGGGCCTTTATTAGCCTAGCTGTGCAATCCAGTTTCTAGAGGTTATGGGGTGGGGTTGGGGGGGTAAGTTAGTTTATGCATTTCTGTCTGCCTCTGGCTATTAAACACATGGGAGTCAGACTTGAGGTAAATTTCTGATTTCCAATCCATTAGTCAAGGTTATGTTTAAATAGGGATAGTACTGGACTCAACTTCACATGGATGGGGAGCCTGTTCCAGAGTATGGGGATACCGAGACACATCTGTCTCATCAACATGTTTTATTTATGTTTCAAATAAAATTTAAATCTTTGGATGTAGTGGTTCTGATGCGGTTCATTTTGCAGATGTGTGAAATGTCCATCAGAGTTGGATCAGAGGATGTCTTTTATGCCAAGCATAGATCATCTGTCATTAACATGCAGGAGACAGAGTACAGAGAAAGGGCTCTAAATTGATCTGTATAGGACAATGTGTTCACACCCTGGATTCTAATAAAGAACCTTTGTGGGCATTCCAACGGTGCATATGTCTGGCCAGGTACATGCTGAAGGGGCTATTATACTCAATGATGAGTCTGATAAGGGCTGAATAAAATGGCACTGATTTCTTTGGACCTGGATGCCATGCTCTTACTTATAATCTAGTCAACAAAGAATAATTTTCGGTACTTTTCCGTTATCAGGGCAACACTGTCAATGAGCGGTTTGGCGTTTTCTTTCTGTTATCAGCCCAACATCGGAAAAGAACATGCTTTTTTTTGGACTAGAAAGCAGAATATTGATACCCTTATTTTCCCTAAATTATGTCTGACTGAGTTTTCTGTGATCACAGCAACAGTCGTAATGACCGCTTTTTAAGGCAGACATTGGAAAAAACCTGTTTTTTTTTTTTTTTGGGGCGGGGGGGCTGGAAAGCAGAAATCAATAGTTATACGCTAATAGTCCTTCCTGTTACCGGCAACACATTAAAACAGAACTGAGTTGTATAAAAAGCCAAATAGTGTTTTTTTTATTACTTGGAAAAGAAGTTATTTACGTTGGCAAGGCAACACTTCCCAACTTGTAGCTGCCACTTTAAACAAACCGCGATGCTAAATAACAAGAAGTTATGTACTCACCATAACGTTCGATGTATGTAGTCCATCTTGCCTTACATTCTTACCTGTGGGTTCAGAGCCAAACCTCGGCTCCAACTCGGCTATACTCTAGCTCGAAGTCTTCCAATCGGCTCGTGGCTAAGAGGTATCCCATCATACAACAGGTCTATTCCCCAGATCTTGTTTGCTGCAAGCTCTCACACACACACACACACACACACACACACACACACACACACACACACACACACACACACACATACATTGAGAAGAACAACCCCAACAGAAAGGACTACTGACACCTAGAGACTATACCTCCAGGTCATCCAGGAGGAGGAAGGAGGGAGGGTTAGTAAGAATGTAAGGCAAGATGGACTACATACATCGAACATTATGGTGAGTACATAACTTCTTGATGTTATGTAGTCCAATCTCACCTTCATTCTTACCCGTGGGACAGTGTCCCTAGCACCTTGATCTTGGGTGGCTCAGTGAAAAATACTCTTGAGTACTGTGGAACCAAAGGAAGATCTGCCTCTAGAGACCAGATCTAATTTGTAGTGACTAATAAAGGTATGAGATGAAGCCCAAGTGGCTGCAGCACAAATATCATCCATAGACATCCTAGCCTGAAACACAGTTGAGGTAGCCACATATCGTGTAGAATGAGCCTTCACTTTAAAGGGTAATTCTTTGCCACTGGAAGCATAAACAAATGAGATGCAATCAGAGATCCAGTGAGACAAGGGTACCTGAGAAACAGGAACCTCAAGTCTAGTGTCTGAAAACAAAACAAACATTTGATCTGATTTCCCGAAATCTTTTGTCCTATGTAAATAGAAACGCAATTGTCTATGAACATCTAGCTGATGAAACTTAAATTCTGCCTTGGAAAATTCAGGAAAAACACAGGCAACTCAATGGAATGGTTGATACTGACAACAGAGGCAACCTTTGGAACAAAAGAAGGGTTGGTGCTTAAGGAGACCCTATCTTTGTTAAATACCAAATAAGGTGGCCTAATCAATAATGCTTGGAGTTCAGAGACCCGCCTAGCTGAAGTTATGGCTACCAAGAATACTGGCTTCCATGACAAGAATTTAATGTTACATGTAGCTGCGGGCTCAAAGGAAGTTGAGGTGAGCTTCTGTAGTACAAAATTGAGGTCCCATGGCATCAGTGGATCAAAGACTGGAGGTCGGAGTAACAATATCCCTTTCAGAAAAGCCCTACAAAGCCTATGAGCCATAAGGTTGGGCTCATTAGCAACGTGAAAGGTAGAAAACGCTGCCAGTTGCACTTTAATGGTTGCTGCAGCTGATCCCTGACTGAACAGTTGAGAAAGAAATTCCAATATTGCCGAAATAGGCGCTGTATATGGATCAATATCTCTCTCACAGGCCCAAACAGAAAATCTCTTCCACTTACTGGAATAAATCTTCCTGGCAGAAGGCTTGTGGGAAGATGACAGAATATGGACCACTTCCGGGGAAAAGTCATGAAGCCTGACTAAGGATGGAACTGGAGCAGCCAAGCTGTCAACTTGAGGGTCTAGATGTAGGAATTGAACTGTCCTGAGATATGAGTCAGCAGATCTGAAGCTGGGTCCAGAATCCAGGGCTTATCCATTAGATAGAGTTAAAGAAAGGGAAACCAAATCTGACGAGGCCAGTGTGGGGCAATGAGGATCATTTTGCTTCCCAAAGATTGTGCTTTCTGAATGACCTTTGATATCAGAGGTAACGGTGGGAAAGGCATAGAGAAGACCGGAGGGCCAATCGTGAAGCAGAGCATCCTTGGGTGTCTCCCCCTCCAGGGGGATAAGGGTGAAGTAGCTACTGCATTTGGCATTGAGGGGGCTGGCAAATAGATTACAGCAAGGATGATCCCATCTGTGGAATATCTTCTCCGCAACATCATTGTTCAGGGACCACTCGTGAGGCATTAAGATAACTCTGCTCAGCTTGCCGGCAATCACGTTGGACTTCCCCGGTATATGCGTTGCAACTAGAAAGCATTGGGAAGACACCGCCCACTGCCAAACTCGAAGTGCCTCTCTGCAAAGGGGGTATGATTTGGTTCTTCCCTGTTTGTTCAGATACCATACCACTGACATGTTTGAGTGGACTGCAATTGTCCCTAGAGGGAGAAAGCTCTGAAGTGCTTGCAATGCTAACAGCACTGCTCTCATCTCTAAGACACTGATATGCAAATGGGACTCGTGATCCTGCCACGTACCTTGGACAGTCCTGCTGAGATAATGCCTACTCCTACCTCGAAACATAGAATTAACTGTAACTCTAAAATGATCATTTATCTAGCCCAATGCCAAAGCTGTTTAGCATTTTATATTGGTAAGACGGAGAGACGTCTCCATGATCGTATATATCTACGCCATTAGAAAAAACAAACAAGATAATGCTTTGACGAAACATGTTCTCTGCCACTCAGACCATTCTTTTAAATTTATGGTGATAGACCAGGTTACTGAGGATAAACGAGGGGGTCCGACTGGTTTAAAATTGGAAGAGCTTGAATTAATCTGGCAAATCAGATTAAACGCATATAATGTCCCCGGCCTAAACAAAAACTGCTCTATTAGCAGTATTCTGAAGATTAAAAATTTAATAAGATGAACTTGTTTGAAATTATATGACGTTAATCTAATTTATTTAATTACTGTTGTTTTAACATTTTTATTTTTATTTTATTAATATTTTTTCAGATATCACTGTTATTATGATACTGTTTGTAGTTTCTTTAGTAGTCATGTAGGAGGAATAATATACAATAGTTGGTACCGTAGGTGGTTCTGCACTGATGGCATTACTCCTTTAAAAGTTGATTAGTAGTTTATTGTTTAATAATTTCATTGAGCTGATGCTTGCTTGTGCTTATAAGGCGCCTGTTACTTGTTATTATTTGTCTGAAGAAGTTTGTGGATGCTACACAAACGAAAAGCGCTTCACATTGATTAAATGTATTGTTTTGTTGTCCAAGTGCCGATTCTCTCGTTTGGTTCGTTTTTGTTTAATAGTTTATTGTTGCCTAAGTTCAATTTTAGTTTATCAGTTGTCTATGGTGTCCGAATCAGGAACGAGTGACAGCGGCTCTGCATTAGTGAACACACCGGAGATTTTTAACAATAACATAACAAATGACAATGTCCCTCTTTCAACAAGTCAAAGTCCTTAGTGGTACCCAAAGTTCTGTTCATAGTTCTACCACTAAGCTGGATTTTTTGTTGCAGAGTATGGATGCTTTATTTGAACGTTTGAACAAACTGGAGAACCACCAATGCGCCAGTACAACGTTGCTTACGCAACACTCACCTCCCCATGACAACATCGAGGTTGATTTATCCAACCACTCCGCTAGTTGCCTGTCAGGATCACTGAGCCTTACGTGCGGGCAGAGGAGTATTCCGGCCAGCACTCAACTATTCTTGATGAACCAACTGCTTTCAGGATCGCTCCAGATGGAGTGATTATCCCACAGTTAAATAAAGCAGGTCCAGCTATAATGGTTAATTCCAACGCAAGTTTTTCTAACACGACTTCTATGGAACCTTTTACAGTGAGCGAGCGACCTGCATTAAACACCACCAATGTGGGTAATTTTCCGGAGATAAAGAACTGGATGGTCGACAATTTTTCTTTTTCAATGGCACCTGAAGGGTCAAGACAAATGACTACTGATAGAGGCTGCGAGTATACAGACATTTCTCACAATTTGAAGGTCCTTGACAACTTATTAGTTAAACTGAAAAAGACACAACCAGAAATATCTTATTTTCAAGAGTGTCTTAAACGGAAAATTGTCCCTAAGGGCTTAAGGCACTACCAGCACCCTACTGGCTTGGCAACAAATTCGGCATTTCATAAAGACTTAATAGTGCTATTTGAGCAGCAGGGCTCGGACTTATTGTTATTAATGATTAAGCATTAGTCGAGTCCTTAAGCCTTCAAGTAGCTAAATTGGATGCTAAGATAAAATTAGACCATGAATTCTTCCGTTATAAATATGAATATAGCAGAATGTTCACTAGTATAGACCAATACCTTGATAACCTTAAGAAAAACAAGATTAAAAAGATTGACAGGGATGTAAAGGTGTACAATGAGGGTACAGCTTATCCCCCTCCACCACAATCTCAGGTCTGGAAAGGTCTAGTGAGTCCAGTTCAAGCTTCTAGCAATCATAATACTTCGCAATCTGCATCTACGAACAACTATGATAATAACCAGCCACTTTTGGATAACTGTCCAGTGGACAATGACAATCTTATAGATGTAGGGTTACAAGACGATCCTAGGAGACCTGAAAGGGTACAGGACAATGATGGCCCTAGTCATTATAATTTGAGATCTAACAACCAGAATTTTTTAGGAACCACACCGAAACAACCAACAACCAGACTGAATCAGACTGGCAAACGGAATCTGAAACAATACAGGAACTAACTTCTCCCTTGGAGGTCATGAATGCTCCAGTTTTTGAAGCTGACATTGTTTCTCCTGTTAAGTTGTGAAGTTAATTCACTTGATTGTTGTACTGATGATTCTCTGGTATCTAACAGTATAAGACACAATAGGGGTAACAATGTAGAGCCCCTTGATTTGCCTATAATACTGAATAACATTGATGGAGATTTTAAGGTCTATAATTACTCTACAGTAACCAAGTAGAGCTCTTTTCAAAGGGTTACATTTATGTTCCCGCACAAAGGTTAGATTTAGTTAAAACTATAATTGACATAAAATTATTCATGAGGAAACTCAACTTTAACCTTATGATGGGAGACAACATAGTTTCAAATAACAACCCTTTCAGAATTCCTAGTGTTTTTAACCCACCTTTGCACCCATTGCTTAACGTTTTTGAACAATTATGTGAGTTAGACATTCGCCAGAAATTTAAGTTAGGGCATAATTTTCCTACATTTGGTAACACATCCCAAGCCGAGAAGGACTGTATAGATGTCATCAAATTGTATGACATCCGGATTTGTAAACCAGACAAGGGAGGGGGCCTAGTTATTTTTGACAGCAACAACTACAATGCAATAATGTTACACTTATTGGATTAGTCCATCTTACCTTCTTAGTTCAAGATCTGAGACTAATGGGGCTTATAATAATATTAAGAACAGTATTGAGGAAATGTTTATTGAAGGTAGGATCGACCAAAACATCTTTAACTTTATGTGTACATCTTTTCCTAGGTTCCCCCACTTGTTTGGAATACCTAAGATACATAAAGACATTGGTAACCCCCCTATGCGTCCACTTTTGGATGGTAGGGGTTCACCTACGTATCCATGTGCCAAAGTTGTGGATGCTGTATTACAGAAGTATCTAACTAAGATTAACCACATATGTAAGGACTCTTGGGCTTTTCTTGATAAAATCAATCATTTAAAATTTAGCTCTACTTTCAATTTCCTTACTGTGGATGTTAAAGATATGTACACATGCATTCCACATGACATAGCTTTGGAATGGGTTAACCAATTTTTGAGATTAAACGGTGCAAAGAACACTGAGATGTCACTCGTGAACGAACTATTGGTGTTGATTCTTGACAATAATTATTTTATGTTCGCAGACAATTTTTACCTACAGCAAGTTGGTGCTGCAATGGGCTCCCCATGTGGAGCAAGCGTAGTCAATTCAGTTATGGCCAGCTGGGAACACCTTTACGTCTTTAGCAACTGCGAATTCAAGGACAACTTCATTTTTTACACTCGTTACCTTGACGATATTTTTATATTATTAGACGGTGACAGTACACTCAGTGATAAGGTTGTGGATTATTTCAACATGAGCACACAGTTTTTACAATTTACCTACACATTTAACACTATGTCTATAGCCTATCTGGATATCCAGTTAATTAAAGATGTGAGCCTCCAGAAATTTACTGCTAGAATTCATAGGAAGAGCACGTATTCGAACTCTTTCTTACACTACTCTAGCTGTCATCCTCACCATCAGAAGCGAGCAGTAGTTAAGGGCCAATTGGTGAGAGCAGCCCGCATTGTCACTCTTGATGACGACTTTCATGCAGAATGTTCTTTTCTTAAGAACTTGTTCCTACATCGAGGCTATCCTGAACATATGGTTAGTGACATCATAGAAGAGGTCTCACAGAAACGTCTTCGACGTTTCTACAAACCTATCCTTGAAGGGGTACACCCGCAACATCAGTCCAATGACAGGCCTGATTCACCCCTGTCTTAAGGTAGCACTGCCCCCTTGGACACCCATTTTCAAGGACCTATGTTTATTACAACTTATAGCACTAATAGCAAGGTTTGTTTTGAAATTTTACACAAAACTGGGCTATCTTTAGGAGTGACCATAGTGTGTGTCAGAGACTTGGTGACAAACCAAAAGTGATTTTCAGAAAAGCCAAAAACCTTAAAGTATTGTTTGAACAACAGAAGCAGGGTCTAAGTAGATCTGTAGGAATGTATAAATGTCAATCTTGCAAGTACTGCAAATATGTTACAGAATCTAATAGGTTTAAGATAGAAGGCCAAACGTACAACTTGAAACATAGGTTCATAGGTTAGTACTAGACGAACTGCCCTTGTGAACCATTTTAAGCCTAGCCAATTATCTCCTGTGAGATTCAAACCCTGTACCTTGTGTTTGTAAGGCAAACACCCTAACCATTAGGCCACCCTCCCAACCCATACAGAGTTAACTGTAACTCTAAAATGATCATTTATATAGCCCATTGCCAAAGCTGTTTAGCGTTTTATACTGGTAAGACGGAGAGACGTCTCTGTGATCGTATGTACGAACATATCTACGCCATTAGAAAAAACAAACAAGATAATGCTTTGGCGAAACATGTTCTCTGCCACTCAGACCATTCTTTTAAATTTATGGTGATAGACCAGGTTACTGAGGATAAACGAGGGGGTCCGACTGGTTTAAAATTAGAAGACCTTGAATTAATCTGGCAAATCAGATTAAACACATATAATGTCCCCGGCCTAAACGAAAACTGCTCTATCAGCAATATTCTGAAGATTAAAAGTTTAATAAGATGAACTTGTTTGAAATTATATGACGTTAATCTAATTTATTTAATTACTGTTGTTTTAACATTTAAATTTTTTTATTTTTATTTTTTTTTATTTTTATTTTATTAATATTTTTTCAGATATCACTGTTATTATGATACTGTTTGTAGTTTCTTTAGTGGTTGTGTAGGAGGCATAGTATATAATAGTTGGTACCGTAGGTGGTTCTGCACTGATGGTATTACGCCTTTAAAAGTTGATTAGTAGTTTATTGTTTAATAATTTCATTGAGCTGATGCTTGCTTGTGCTTATAAGGCGCCCGTTACTTGTTATTATTTGTCTGAAGAAGTTTGTGGATGCTACACAAACGAAAAGCGCTTCACATTGATTAAATTTATTGTTTTGTTGTCCAAGTGCCGCTTCTCTCGTTTGATTCATTTTTGTTTAATAGTTTGTTGTTGCCTAAGTTCGTTTTTTAGTTTATCATAATACCTACCCCACCCGATCTGGGAGGCATCTGTGGTCACTGTGGCAACTGGAGAAGATGGGACAAAAGGCTTGCCCACATTGAGATTGCTGGCCTGAAGCCACCAGCATGGATCCTGCTTGCACGTGTCCGTAATCAGAACAGAATGGGAGAGTGGAAGATGCTGTAGTGACCAATGGGCGAAAAGCAGACACTGAAGAACCCTCATGTGTAGTCTGGCAAGGGGAACTAGCATGATCGTGGCAGCCATGGTCCCTAATAACTTGGAGGACCACTTTTGCCTTGACCTTCTTCAATGGTAGTAAGGCATAGACCTGCTGTTGTAGAGCCTGAATTCTTTCTTCTGGTAAGAAGACCCTCATGAGTACCGTACCTAGTTCGGCGCCGATAAAAGTGACATGCTGCGAGGGCAACAAGGCAGATTTTTTCCAATTTAGAGTACTTCCTAACCTTTGGCACAGTGTAATGGTGGCATCCCTTGCCTGTAACAGTAGATCCTGGTGGTGGCAGAAAGGAGCCAGTCATCCAGGTATGGAAACACTTGGAATCCCTGACATCTCAAGTGAGCCGTTACCACTGCCATGCATTTGTTGAACACCCTGGGGGCTTTGGTGAGACCAAAGGGCAGAGCGTGAAACTGAAAATGACGGGTTCCCAGCCGGAAGCGTAGATAACTTGTCGATGCCCTGTCCATCTTGATATGGTAGTAAGCATCTTTGAAATTGATGGAGCACATCCACACATCTTTCCCTAACACAGGGAGTATTGACTGTAAGGTGACCATGCGGAACTTGGACTTTTGTACATGAAGATTCAATTGGCTGAGATCCAAGCTGGGTCTCGGGTCCCCTGTTCTTTTCAGCACCAAAAAGAATCTGGAGTAAGTCCCTAATCCTACTTGGTCTGTGGGGACAGGCTGGATGGCTCCCTTTGAAAGCAACCTTTTTTATTCTAAAGTTGCGGAATCCTTTGACTGGGTGAAGCGTCTGGGATTCCCTTGGTTGGCGGGGGAGGAGAAGAGAAAGGAATATGACAACCTCTGGAAATTATCTTTAATACCCACTTGTCTTGGGTGACGTCTTGCCAAGCTTCTGGGAATAAAGAAATGCGACCCCCGACCGGCTCAAGAGATGCACAGTCCAGCCTCCCTTCAGGAGCGCTGGTAGGGAGAACCATGAAAGGAATCACGGTCCCCCTGGTTACGCGGGCCTCCTCTGCCTCTAGGGTGGCATCTACCTGAATTTCCACCCCCCCCGCCCGCCTCCGGAGGGGGAATCACTTTGTGTGCCCTGAAAAAACCTCTGCGACTTTCTGAAGCACATTTTTCCACCCTTCTGGCCCTTGGGGTAAGGTCTAGAAGGCATGGAAAAATGGACTCCCACGGCAGACAGGGTTTTTCCTTCCTGCTCGCACCTAGTGAGAGTGTCCTTCACCTTGGTTCCGAACGATGAACCATCAAAGGGGGCATTGGTGAATGTAGACTTGAAGGCCTCCGTGAAATTGCACAGGCACATCCAGGAGTGTCTCCTAAGAGAGACTCTGGAACCCGCTGCCCTACTCGCTCCATCAGCTGTGTATGAGATCAGCCTCATGGAGGAGTTGGGTAAGGGCATTTAGGGTAGACATCTGTGCACTGACCTTCTGTGCCACGGCATCAGAAATGTTACCATGTAGAGAATCTCCTAGCTCTTTTAGGAGATCTCTCTGGAGCCTTTTAAAATGCGTCAAGTAGTTCAGCGACTGCAGTGTAAAGGCCGCTGAAGTAAACACACGCTTCACATACCTGTCCATAGCCAGAGACTCCTTGTTAGGCAGCTGGATGGTAGACGAAGTTTCAGCAAGTTCCTTCTTGGTGGCTGCTGCCACCACCACAATGGCATTTACTGGAACGCCTTTAGTTAGATATTCGATGTCAGTGGGGGCAGGCAAAAACTTATTGGGTCTCCTAGGGACCGATTCCACAGTGTCAGGAGTTTCCCACACCTTTCGACAGACAAGATCTAGTAGCTCAAAAGGGGGAGAAACCCAAGAGGCGAAGGGTTGAGACCTGAAAGCTTTCAGGAACACAGACTCCTCATCAGAAGGGGATTTGGAGGGCCAGCCGCCTCTCTGCTTCAAGATTTCCAGGATATCTGAAAAAGAGATATCTTCAGAAGACTACTTGGGAGACCCCTCTGACTTCTCGAGGTCGGTGTCCGGCATGAAAGAGTCATCCGGGGAGTCAAGGTGTTTCCTCTTACACAATCTCTTTCTGGCGGGCTCCTCAGGCAAAAACTCTGGGGAGATGTCAGAAAGTTGGGGACCACTCATGGAGGTATCCTGAGGCTTAGGGTCTCCGCTGCCCATGGATAGAGGGTGATCCGAAACTGACACCGATGCTGGAGGGGGCAGAGTATCAGTGCGGTAAGAATGCAGCTGACGACCTGGCCAGTGCGCTCCTCATAACCTCGAAGGCTGATCCCCTCCCCCAGCTCCGAAGGCCGACTAATTGTAGAGGATACAGTAGTAGCCCTTGGCACCGAGGAGATGAGGTCCAAAGCAGATGTCAAAACAAATTCACAGAGTAAACAGAAAAAACTGCATGCTGTCAGCATTACACACTCACACAGCTACCTCAGAAATCGTAGAGTGCCACACCAAAGAAATCCTGTCTTTGCAACACTGATTTATGCATATACTAGAGAAGTTTGCCAGCATAATGTCCCATCCAGCTAAAACCAGAGACTATGCCAGTAACTCATCCTCCCAAAAAAGTGCATGTAGAGCTCTGAAGTAAAGATGAATCGAATATGCAAGTTTCATTAAGAAGCAAAAAAGAGACAAAAGAATTTGGGAAAAATTATGGTCAAAACTAGTAAAGAAAGACATAAGACAGGATTCAAAACTTGTATTGATTTATAAGAATTTAAGTAAATAAAGGGGAACAATAAACATATATAGGAAATGGGTTAAACAATGCAAACTTTTCTCAGTACTAGATGCAAATACGGTTGACAGATAAAGCTAGACTACTAATGCTTCAAAAACTTGACATACCATTCATAAGCTTTTAGGAAAGTACAGATTCATTAGACTTGCATTTTGCACTTTTGACACCACAAGAATTATTCCAAAGGAGCTGCTGTCCAAGAACATTAAAACTTGAATGGTATTGTGAACACAACTGATGATCTACTCCTGTGATGTCAGATACAAGAACAGCACTAGAGATGGATACAGCTACTAAACAGATTAAAACATTTTAACTTCAAGTTTAATAAGGGCAAATTTAAAATCAGAGTGACAAGTCTATAATACACTTCACAGGATCTGACATCTGATCAAAAGACAATCCCAAGAACAGAAGATAAGCAGGATTAGGGACATTTCCATGAAAAATGCAGTGCTTTGCAAAGTCTATACGCCAGTTTGCCTCTAATAAAGTTGAACAACAAATTTAGCCTGGGAATAGATCTGAAAACAAGTGCTCTGAAATGCTAAAGAAACTACTTAAAGATATGCCAACATTAAAATATTAGGACTATGATGTTAATTTGCCAGTTGTGCTGCAAGCAGATTCTAGTCAAAGTGGTATAGGACCAGTAAGCTTACAACACAACAGAACTGCTCTGTATGGGTCAAGAGTATTTAAATATGCACAGAAAATATGCTCAGACATAAAAGGAACTCTTACCTGTAGTGCTATGTATATTCCATGAACATGTCATATATTACAGTTCATGTGGAAACAGATCACAAACCCTTGAAAATATTAAAACAATGTTTTTGTATAGGGTACCTCCAAGATTACACAGGATCTTAAAATGGAATATGAAAGTGACATTAATATCAGGCACAGTCAATACGCTTGAGGAAAGCATATTTACCAGGAAAGTACAAACAACTGTTAGAACAACAAAAGAAATGTTGAGTAATATCACAGTTACAAATGACAAAAGAAAATATAAAAAAAAAATCAAATGTGCAATGACAGTGATGTAGAAATGTGCTACTGAAAGACATCACATAAAATGAAGGCAGAAACAGAAATCATGAGTAAAAAAAGAAATTTGGCCTTATTTTCTTTCCAAAAAGGAAAAAGCTGGGACTAAGGCTTAACATTCAAAACCAAAAAATAACAGTTCAAAGTCAAATGAAAAGGGAAACACTTGACAGAATAGGTGAATCATCTGGGAATGAACCTTATAATTACAATGCTAAGGTTAGGAGTGTCAAGTCATATTGAAGTACAGCAGAGTTGTCTCATTTGCTATGCATGACAATAATAATAAAAGTTACCCAGGTAGGCCTACTGGACACAGTCCCTTTTAAAGGGTAAACCAGGAGCAACATCTGACTGACTTGCTCAAGGTCACAAAGAAGCCAAATGAGAAATGAGAGAATTGAACCCTGTATCACAGGAACTATAGCTTGCAACCTCAGCACCAGATGCCAGACATGCATATTCTAAACCATCACGAAAAACAAGTAAAGCCAACATGCCCACACAACCCACGAAGCAGAATGGATAAAACATTTTTCTAATTCAGAGGAAGTACAGTACAGTTGGTCCATTTTCATTTCTGCTCTATTCATTTTTAGGTAAAAGCTCAGTTACTTATATACATCCAGAGTGTGGCAAGATACCTTCTCCTTTATTGTGTGCAGTAGGATCAAATATAAGAAGGTACATGGCCCGATTTAACAATGTTTTTGTCCTCAATTTGGGCACAAAGGTTGGACTGACATGGCAGTGTTATGCTGCCTTGTAGAATATGTGAAAGGGCTGTTTGCATGAGAGGCCCTGCAGTTGTGACATCATTCTGGCTGATGTAATGGTCATTAAAAAGCCAGTTTTCTCGGCAGGTATTGGAGAGGTGCAGCATCAAAAAAGTTGGTACCCCCCCTTGAAAAAACACTTCATTAGTTAATAGGAAATACTATACAAACTTGTTACAAATTTTTAATATTTGGTATCTTCCTGGAGCTTTTCCACTTGGGCCTCCACTGAAAGTGGGTTGATGACCCAGTGGACTTTCTTGGTCAACAAATGTCAATTAATAAATAAATGTGGATACCGAGGTAGGCAGGCACAGACTGCAGAAATATTACCTTCACTGAGATGCAACACAATCTGATTTGTAAAGACCAGTTTCCTTGAAGAGTTACAGAGTCTGTAAATGGTGGCCATACAGAACACATGGTGCATCTTGATGGGTCTACTTCAGAAGACTGAAAAACCAAAAGACTGAATCCCAAAAGACTGAAAATTCAAAATACACAACACATTTTTAATGCAGGGAGCAAGCCCCCCTGCATTCCTCATGCAGGGGGCTGCACTCCCCACACCCCCTGCTAACTATATACACCAACTCCAAGATTGCACAGCAGTGGAGAAGGGGCAAATTCCATCATTCAGTATTTTTTAAATTTTCAGTTGTTTGGGATTTAGTCTTTTGGTTTTTCAGTCTTCTCAAGTAGACCCATCTTGACCTGGCTATGGTCTTCAATACTACTTCCTGTGCTCACATCATTCAAATGGGAAAAATCAGTATACCTGAGGAGTAGGACAAGCAGAAGCATTTAGATTAGAACATACACTGCAGAGTGTATTTAATAGTTTACTGGAATGTCCTACACATTGGCAATTTGAATGAGATAGATTTCATCAAGTATCAGTTTTACTACAGACTGTTTCTCCTTCTCATTAACAGAGCTTAGTTGTGGGTAAGTTTTGCCAATCCTTAGACTGTGAAAGAAGTCTAGTGGCAGCAATACAAAAGAGAGTTTTAACTATAATGGTGTGAAGACAATTTTTGCAGCTTTACCATTTGAAGTACTGAAGCAAAGGCTCGTTTTTTCACACAACAGTACTCAGCAGTGGGGGAAAATACTAAAACATCTTGTATTACCCAGCTAAATTAAAGATAATATGAAAAGGTGCTCCTTAATTATTTCTTCAGAACCAGAGGAAAGGCACAAACCAGGAGTGCTGGTAATCATACAAGTTCCAGTTTTGTACTGGAAAGTATCTGGGCATTCCTTAATCAAGATGGGCTTAAAAAAAAAAAAAAAAAAACAACTCTGTTTAATTTTTTATCACCAGTTTCTTTTTCTTTATGGGTGCCATGGTATAGGAAGCATTCCTGGATACCTATTCTTTTCATAAGGAATCGCCAGGTATGTGTAAATTTCCTTTATAGCGTAATTAATTTGAATGGCTGCAATGATATTATTTAGTATTGGTAGCAGTAATCTTAATGGTGCTCACAGGTCTTCTAATCTTTGTACATTTTTAAACTATATACAGCTTTGAAAAGAAAATGCATTTTTATTGCAAGAGACATTACTGATACTCGGGGTTTTTTTTATATTAAAACAAAATTTAATTGAGTTAACAGCATTATAAGTAATTATGCTTCATCTAATTCTGTAAGTATGTTAAGAACAAGTTTGCTTAATCAAAATGATCACATAACTGACTTATTGGTATACAGGGTACGGTTTTATTAGCAATACTAAGCTTATATAATAAATCAATAACATTAGGTTCAATATATGTTTAGTTTCAAAAATATAAGGTTGCAAACATTAGGGAATTAATCTGTTATTCTAGGTGGTAAACAAGAATGTGAGTTTGAATGTAGACTTAGACAAGTCTATATTATCTAAAACTGTAACACATCATGAAAAACTTGGTTATTTTCCAAATAATTTTTAAAAAATTAAAATGCATTTAATGTGTGTTGGATTACATTTCGTATGCTGAAGATTGTACTCTTGTGTCTCACTCCTCTGAGCTTGTTCGAGAATTGACCTTTATCTTTTTTTTTCCTATGAATTTTTTGGGTCTATATTATATCCTCGAACGCTTAAAAAAGCGAACGTTGATTGATCAAACTTATTTTCGCGAAACTGCAAAATATTGAAGCAGCAGAAACTCAAATTTTTTCCTAGGGAAAGAATTCAGTTGTCCGTTTCTGTTGCTTCGGTATTTTCAGTGTTATGGTGGAAAGTTACAGGTCGGATTCAGGTAAGCATGCGATTGTGTGGATGTGAGTGTTAGGGTGATTTAGGTGAGTTAGGGTTACGGCTCGGGTTGGGCGTGTGTGCAATTGAGTGGACATGAGGGTTAGGGCGGATTTAAGTGAGTTAGGGTTAGGGAGCGGGTGAGGTGAGTGTGCGATAGTGACAGACCTTAGGGTTAGGGTTTGGGTTAAGGTAAGTGGGTAGCTAGTGGTGTGTGCATAGTTCAGTGTAGGGTTAGGTATCAGATTTTAGGTGGATGTGTGTGGATTTCTGTTTGTTTGGTGTGCTTGTGTTGTATGTATGCATTTTGGATCAGTGATTTTTTTCCCTGGGAAAAAAAATCGCTGATCTGACAGCTCGAGATTGTAAGCTTTCGCTTAAATTAGGTTGTTCAATCAGCGTTCGCTTTTTTAAGCGTTCGATGATATAATATAGACCCAATTTTTCAATGCTCCAATTGATTACATCTGAATATGTAATTTGGTCTGACCATCTTTAAATTAATTTAAATCTTTCCCATTATAGTAATTTAATAAGTGAATGAAAAATACATTTTTTGCTGACTGGTTTGAGAAAGAAAATGTTATAGATAAGAACAGTAATTATTGGGAATGTAATGTAAATGGTTGCAGATCTTACAAGTTGAAATAGGAAGCATTTAAATCAACAATGTATGCACATAAAAAATCATGTAAAATTCATTCAGTTTTGGTTAATACAGAAAACCACAGGATATTAGATCAACAACTATCTAATCTAACACAAATTGCGTCTATAAATTAAGATAGACATTTTCCACTACAGAGACAACAGCCAGTTGACAGATAAATTACAAAAAGAAAGGGACATGATGTTAGGCAAAGAATTCTTAAAAAGATATTTATTGACATGATACAAGAGTATAACTACTGTCAGTCCCAGAAATCTAGGAATGTAATTTTATATCTGAAAGATTTATTGGGAAATTTAATATCCGAGTCTCCAATGATAAAGCAGATGATCACTGATTATTTTAAGCATGCATGCAATAAAAAATATGGATTACTGATGAATAAGTTATAAATGATCAGTTAAACAGTTCTCCACAGTTAAATTTAAAAATTTCAAAAGCAGAAGTAACGTTTCAAGAAATTAAGCAAGCTATTTGTTCTTTGAAGAAAACACTGGGACTGGATGGTTTACAGAGTTTTATCAATATTGTATACATGAATTAGTCCCAAAATTGTATCAGTTAGCTAAATTTATGACAAGTCCTAACTGGCAAATCTTTCCTTTCAAAGAATCTATCTGAAATGATACTACTGTGGAACGAAGGTAAAGAAGGCACGAATGCCAGAATCAATGTAGACAGACATCAGTAATACACATTGTAAAATTATTGCTACAGCAATAAATCAAAAATTAATTAAAAACTTAGATGCAACTTTCCTTCCAACACAGTTTGGATTTTGTCCAGGTGCATCTGATGCAAATACATACCTGGAAGCTGTACATGTGGAATTTACATCTTTGTTTAATAAAAAGAATATTATACATTTTATAAAATTAAATGCCTCAAAGGCATTTGATTATATTAATGTGACTATATTTCTTAGGTACTTGCATATTATTCAGTGCCTAATTCATTAAATACAATATAAAATTTATATACGGATTGGTAAATAAAAAGTTAAATTAATGAATTATCTTCTATTTTGATTTCATCAGGTATTAGAAAGGGATGTCCATTATCTGCATCCTTATTTATTCTAGCAATAAATTTGTTATTGTATAAATTGCAACACTGTTTGAAAATACATCAACATAGAACAATTATCCCAGTCATAGCATATGCTGATATGTTAATATAAAAATATTCAAAAAGATATTAAATTAATTACTATATTATACAAGTGCAAAATATTGCAGGTTATGTCACTGATTATGAAAAAAATGTCTTCTGGCCTAATACCTAAATTACAAGTCTCCAAGTCATCAGATTTTAAGTTGCAAATTTTCACCAATTTAAGAAAACAGATATTCCTTGTTAAAATCATTTAATATTACAGTGTTATCCAATTTTAAAGGGTTTGAGTCATATTGAAATATGACATGGAAAGATAACTGTGAACATAAGGTTTTAAACACCCAGCTATTGATTCCTATTATTATAGTTTTAGGATGTTTTGTGATGTATTAGGTACTCAACCAAAATATAGACTACTGAGGGTAAAGAATCAAACATCATTACTTTATACATTTCAAATAAGTTTGCCAGACAAGATCTTTACAGGCAAACAAAATTGGAAAAAGCATTATTTAAAAAATAAATGTTTGAAGACTGGCAAATGACTTAAAATATTTTTAAAAAATAATTTTTAGTTAAGAAATCAATTTGAATCTAAATTCTTTATGGGATGCATTTTACCTCCAATAGACTTTAATGCATTTTTTGATCAAGGCCATTTGTTGGCATTATAACTTTTAGCCAGGGGACTCATCTCTGTTGGTGGCCATGCCCTCATATACATGAATGCTTGAAGTTATACAAAATAATTTCATTATTTTTAAAATACAACACTGAATTCAACCCAAAAAGTTTTTTCTATTTGATAAGAATATATCCAACATATATTTGAGGAAACTGTGATTAACTTCAAAAATAATGAACATAATAACCTTGGGTAATAGGAAAGCAGCTCCTGTACCACAATTTTCAGAACAAAGGTGATCGTGTTCATTCTCAAATTATATAAAAAAATAGGGTACAAACAATGTCTTTTACAAGTATGTATATACATTTTAAAATATGTAATACCCCATCCTCACATAATTGTACTGTAAAGAATTAATGCCTTTCTCAACACGTAGATAGCACTATGTGTTTTTTATTACTTGATCTAGACTAATATGTATGCATTGTTGCTCACTGTCTGTGTCACAGGCATTTATTGTAAATGTTTAATTTCTATAACCTTGTTTTAATCTGTGGAGCTTTTCTCCCCGGGCCTCCACTGAAAATGGAAATTATCCAGCTGGACTAGCCCGGTCAACAAATGTAAAATAAAAAATGTAAAATAAAAAATAAATAAATAAATAAATAAATATATGTGGATAATGAGGGTTTTCTTTTTAAAATACTATACTGGATGCAACTTCAATAAAGACAGAATAAAAAACTCTTGGCGCACTAAAAAGTATTGTATCAACTTTGGGTGACAACTCCTCCTCTCACCATACTTAGACAATACAGCACTACAAAACAAAAACGTAGTCAGGGACCTTGGAAACCAGCTATGTACTTACCAGAACTTTAGATGTATTTGGTCTATGTCAAAACACTGGTAACTAGTGGACTGGTCACTTGGGGCCCTTTTTTGACAATGACACTTCTGCAAGCTTGAGCTCCTTCCCTGAGATATAAATTCTTGCTCCCCTGAGAAGTTTTCTAGGTCACATGGTGTGTATAACTAGCTTACAATCTCCTAGCAGCAAAGAGAAAAAGAGAGAGAGAGGAGGGTGGGGGCAGGTGATGCCAGTCTCCAGACAAAGACATGGTAAAGATACCATTCTGTTACGTATGAAAGTTACATATTTATTCTGGTCCTGTTTGGACACTAGAACCTATTGGACAGAATTCCCAGCAAACCTTGGGCGACCTAAGACAATAAACCCTTCAGAATGGTGTCTCCAAAAGAAAGCTCTAGTTCTAGAGAATGTGTTTAAGCTGAGATACTTAGCAAGTGTATGTAAAGCTGAAAGAAAAAACAATTGTTCATCTTTCCTGAAGTCTTTTGTGTAATGAAGACAAAATCTGAGTTGTCTGTGTATATCAAGACAATAAAACTGGTACTCATCTTTGTTACAACAGTTTGGGAACAGTACCAGTAAGTGAAATGACTGTTTCAAATTCACCTAAATGAGATAAAAGAAGGGCTGGTTCTAAATGTGACTCGCTTGATGGAAACCCAAGCAAGAGAATTTAAATGATGAAGCATGAGTTCTGAAACCCACTGTAGAGAGGTGAAGGGTACCAGGAAGACCGTCTATAAGCTTAAAATTTTAATAAATGCAGTATAAACTTTGTCCAAAGAAGGTTTGTTTAGCTTTTGAAGTGCAAAATATAGATCCCATGGGACAGTAGGGTATTTCAGGGGTGGCATGGTGGAGAAAGCTCCCATTCAAAATGCTTTGCATACTTCAAGTAACAAAGAGGAAGAGGAAAATCCAGGTGAAAGGCTGACATATACACCAAGTGAACTTTCATGGAAGAATAGCTAGCTCCCTTGCTGAAAATGTCTGTTAAGAAGGTGAGTATTTGAGAAATAAAACCTGAAAGATTTTTTATATCTTTCTGTTTTACCCACAGAGAATTGTTTTTCATTTACCTTTGTCAATTTTTCTGGTTGAACATTTCTAAGAAGCAGTTATCAAACTAAACACTTCTGGAGTGAACAAATGGTCCCTTGTTCATCAATGAAAATGTTGAAACTATGTGGTCAGGTGAAAGGACCAAATATCTATGTGACCTTCCTCAGATGGTGAATCAATAATCAGTGGTGCTGGAGGTGGATATGAATTTTTGCTAAAAGCAGTCCAGAGGAGGGGGAGCCATACCTGGCAAAGCTAGAATGGGGCCCATTAGAATAGCCTTTGATGCACATCTTAGCTTTCTGAATGACTCTGGTTATGAGAGCAAAGGGGACTGCATACAAGAGAACTGGGGGCTAAAGCATGTAAAAACGTACCTCTTGGACTTGTTCCCAGGAACAATGGAAACAAAACTGTCATATCTGATGTTTGAGATCTCAACAGGGTCTTCCCACCTGCAAAATAGCTTTTGAACCACATCGCTGAGAAACTATTCATGTGGGTGTAGTACCTGCCTGCTCAAACTGTGTGTAATCATGTTGGGAGTTCGCAGTACGTATATGCTTTGAAATGGAAACTGATGTGATAATATGGGCTATGGTCCATTCTCAAACCTCCATGGCTTCTCTGCAAAGGAGGCAGGATCATGTTCTACACCTTGCTTTTTTATGTACCACAACACTGCCATGTTGTAATGGTGGATGGATACCACATCTTGGGGGAGTCGGTCCTGGAATAGCTACAAAACTAGGATCACTCACTTCCAGAACATTGATGTGCAGCTTGGTTGTTTGTGTCTTCTATGTGCCTTAGACTGCCCTATCCAGATTATGCACCCTACTCCATACTGGACAAAACCCAAAGTGTGTGGCAGAGGGGGTCAGTAGAACTATCATAATCAGCAACCCTTTTCTTTCCATTTTCTACATGGGGTTGGGGTGTCACATCAGCTGCTACCATTTCTATTGCATCATTGCCACCCTGCTACATTCTTCAACAATCATGCCCAACTATCACAGATCTTCTAGCACACATTACATCCATCACTTTGCTCCACGCCCTTGTTTTCTCTCGCCCTCTTCCTGTTTGCCCAAAATCATCTATGCGAGTTTTTCTGCTTTCCTGCATATGTGCCTAAATCCACTATAATCTGATCTCTTTATTCTCTGGAATTGGAGCTGCTTGGGCTTATGCTCTGATGCATCTGTCCCAGAATGTGCATCCCACTACCTGTCTCGGGTATTTCATCTACATCACCATGTTTTTACCATACATCAGTACTGTTTTGTACAGCTTACTTTTTACCTTCTTCAGCATTCTTCTGTCACACACTACCTGAAACACTGCACCACTTGGCTGCAGCCACTACCTCCTCAATGATGCTTCCTTTCTCCTCTAACAACTCTCCCAGATACTTGAAGCTCTTAACCTGTTCCACTATTTTCCATTCTATCTCACTTTTCAGCTTCTTCCAATTTCCCCCATTTGCTGCCATTACAACTGTCTTACATGTTCTCAGTATCATCCAGTGTGCATTCAGTTTTGCATCCTATTTCCCTACCAATTGCTGAAATTCTTAAGAGTCTGCCTGCAGTGCCACATCACCTGCATATGGCAGCTTTGTTGACTGTCCCCTTCAACTTATTTAGTAGCATTTTCCATCACCAGTATGCAGAGCAAAAAGAAAGTCATTGCGGGATAGACCTTTCTTTGCCAGAATCTAAACAGAATGTCTCCAGAAATTCTTCATTGTACTAACTGCATGGTTTTCACTCCTAAGAGACACTTGGAAGTCATGTGTGACATAACACTACCTTTTTAGATGATGCTTCCTTTAGCAAATACCTTTTAACACTTGTTGAAATTGCATAATTACATGATGATGCATTTGTTATGGCACACAGTGTAGCAGCACTTTTCCACAGCCCATATTGCTAGAAGGTAACCCAAGCTAGGGCTCTGTTTTCAGACCTTCAGTAAACAAATAATTGAATTTTGGAAAACCACTGCCCAGAAAAGAAGGCATACATACTAGCTCAACTTGGAATGCAATTGCTCCATTTTATACAAGGTTTACATAATCTGCCAGTGACATACACTCCTTGACAGTGTTGTGGAAGTTGGGGGGGGGGGGTGATGGACAACTACCTGATTCTTTTGAAAAGTCACTCAGAGGCAAAGTTATTGAAGCAGACAAGGTGATGTTCCACATTGCATTTTTATTACAGATATATGGTAACTAGAGCAGCAGGCTTGAGTCCTGCTGTTGCTGGACACTGTGTAGCTATTCATAGAGTCCCCCCCCAAAAAAAATGTTCTTACCATTTCCCATTTGAAAAGTTTGCAGTTAACTAGAAGTGACCTTTTTGAGACTAGTGATCTTTTTGAAACTAGCATTTGTGCAGCATTGCTGTAAAAAATAATTGACAAGTCATTAAGGTTTACTCAAGACTAACTGCACAAAAGTACGGTTTACTTTTCATGACATAACAGATGAGAGATCTTCCATGCCATTTTGGGGTCTGCACGGTTTGCAGTGATATCTTTTATAGCTTCTGGCTGGGAACCTTGTAGAAACTGATAGTATGCCTGTATTTCCCTCTTTCTGATTCTGGAGAACATTGTCATACCTGACCATGATATAACTCCTGTACTTAATTCCCTTTAGACCATGACTATTGTTATGTAAACATCCTTTAGTTCTCAAACCTGCTGCTCAGACTGTCTATAACCAAAGACATACTTGCTGTACTTAGGAATCTTCAGCCAGAAATAACTGACTGCTGGCCACGTGTCATATACAGCAAATTAAGAGTCAGCAACAGTTAGTTTCCTCCTTCACTCAAGTGTGCATGTAATGTGAAGGTAGTTGGAATATGTTACTATGGCTGTTTGTGCAAAACAAAGCTTAAAAATAATAATGGGCACAGTAATTATTTTAATACAATCGCGCATGACTGGTATAATTCTTGGGCATGGGGGACTGTGTGGGTATAAAGATAACTGATCATGTCCTGGTTATCATGATGAAGTCATCCAGTCATTGATCTGACTTTACAGTGCTAGTGTGCATTTGTGTAAAACAACTTTGTAATACAAATGGCCCCTGTAAAACATTCAATCAGGCATTTGAGGTAGTGGTAACTGATGGCATGGGATAATCTGAATGGTCTTTTATGGTGAAAATATTCTGGTAAAGGTCATTTTATTATTAGTAAATTTTCTTATTGATAAGTATATTTTATTTTGTTCCATTTCTTGCTGGAAAAAGGTTCAAGACTATTCCAATTTTAAAATATGGTCCAAAATGCATTGGTGGGTGACGTCCTTTAGTCTGAAAATAAGGTACATTTAATCACTACTGGATGCAGTAGCTGAAACAGCCATGTCTGTCATTTTTATTTGCTATTGAAAATCTACATGAAGCTGTTAAAGCACAGATTTTAGACATTCATGTTATACAAAATTCCTTTTTGCTGCCAATCCCCCAACAGCAAAGGTGTTAATATCTGGGAAAGATAGAGGTAAAATTGAGGATCAGTGTCAGGAGGAGTACTTTCAAATTCTTCCTTTTTGTCATATAAGCTAGATGTCTCCTAAGATGCATTTACAAAGAATACCTTGCCAACATTCTCTTCCTACTAGATGACAAATTTAAACACACAAGGATGTCTTACTTCAAACCATGAGTAATGGGTCTGTTCATTTCTCTCTCTCAAAAGTCTGCTTGTTTACACACTCACTATGCGAGGCATACATTTCCTTAATGCCTCTTTGTTTTTGCATATTTATTATCATTTTTAAGTTCTTCCTGTAGCCTGATTACATTTAAGCAAATAAACGTAATTACCACTTCCTTTTTTGCATATAATTCCTTTTTTGGAACCGACACCTATATTACTAGAAGCAACTGTATGACTTGTAACTTTGCAGAGGTTATGCCTGTTTCTGTTTTGTTGTGGACTTTTACTAGAAACTTTAGGAGTACTGCATTCAAGACAAGGTTTTGACATGGTTTCTTTATACTTAGGTCCGATATTTACTGTACACTCTAACATCTTAATTTGTATATGCTCCCAAGATAGGGTTTGAAACTCATTTACTGCCCAAGTTTCAGGAATGGTGCATCCACTATGTATGTATTTTACTTTTTTGGTTTTATTTGTTAACCTGAGTAGAACACTGACCAAGATGGACCATTTTCAAGCTTAACCCCCAGGGTACTTAACTGACAAAATGTGTTAGTAAAAACTAAATATTTTCATGTATTCAAACTGGGCAGACAGATAAGAATATAACTTCAACAAACATTAAGGTAAGCAGACAAATACAATTCTAGAAGTTGTTACGCTAAATAAAGCTTTTATAACTGGATACAGAGATGAGCATACAGATGAATTAGGAAAGAGTCAGTAAGGCATTTTAACAAGTGCTTTTATGTAATCTAATACTTCATCAGAAAACATTTTTCATCTCCTATGTTTACAAAAAAATCACAAGGAATCACATGTAAAGCTCCACAAATAACACAATAAAAAAAAAAAATCACATGATCCAAAATATGAATAATTTAGGACTAGTGTCCCAAATAATGCTATACTTCCATCTAGTGATAAAAAGTCAAAGCTGCACGTAAAATACAGAAGTAAATTACAGCATGGTAATTAGATTGATATATATATATTCCAAGGCCTTGAAGTCTTACAACCACTTAACCTTTTTGCCAGTACTCTCCCTTAGGCCATACCCCCTTTCTCATTGAGGGCCATACCAGTAAATACCAGATTAAATTTGTGAATACTTGTTCAGTCACCTAGGTTAAGTTTACAGGAAAATGATGGGCTGCACGTCCTTACATGCAGTGGAAGTTTAAACCAGAGGTTTGAGAGGTGATAAGTTATAAACATGCCCCTCCGCCACGTTTTATTTACCTGATGGTGTAGATATAGATCCTTGGTTCTAGTACTGGTGAAGTAACTGAACTTGTGGAGATGCAGGAGGTCTACAACAAAGAGGTCTCTAATGGCATGGTAATTGAGACACAGGTCTCCCTTCAGAAGTCTGTAAGACAACAGAATAAAGGGGATAGAGCCACCATTCTCTCTCGACAGCTACAGGGCTGTAGACCTGTGATCCCTTTGGTTAGGAACCTTTGGGATCTTTTTAATTATTTAATATGTTTGCTAAGATGGATATCAAAAGGGCATTGTACTCAATAACTGGTCTAATCAGTGCTAAGTATAAGGGCAGTGATTACCTCTTCAGGCCTTGACAATATTCCTTTTGTAATTAACTGTGTGATCAGATATGTACTTACCATAACTCGGTATCTGCATTGTCTTCCTTCATTCTTCCTCAAGAATGGGTTACAGACCCATGCTTGGATCAGACTCAGCCACGTTTTTTTCAGACTAGGATCCAATTCTCGAGCTCCTCCCACTACTCACAATGCACTGTACTCTAACCAACCTCCTCAGATGGAGTTTGCTGCCCACAGATAACAGACAGCAAAGGATAGAGAGATCTTAAAATATACAGTTATACATGTATAAACATATGTGTCTCCATTACCAGAGACCCAAAAACCAGGAACAAACGTTCCCAAAGATACTTCTCTAGGTCATCTAGGGTACCATAGGGTACCAGGAAGGGGAATGGTTGGGTGGGTGGCAAGGTGAGGAGGAATAAAAGAAGATAACACAGATACTAAGTTAAGCACATACCTAATTAATCTGATGTCTCTTTCATTTCTTTTCACGAATGGGTAGAGTCCCCAGCTATGCAACTCCTGGGTGGTCTCAAGGAAGGATATGTTGGAGCACAGCCAAACCGAATAAAGCCCTGCTCCACGAAACAAGATCCAATTTATAATGTGATACAAATGTATGAGCCTTTGACCAAGTGACTGCAGCAAAGACATCAGCTAACGAGGCTCTGAAAGGGAAGGCAGATGAGGCAGACATAGACCTGGTGGAGTGGGCCTTAGGGGGACGAGATAGTTGCAGACCATTTTTGTCACAAAGGAGATACAGTCTGTAATACACTTGGTAAGAGTAACCTTGGAAACTGCCTGACCTAGGCAGCTAGCAGAGAAGGAAACAAATAACGGATCTAATTTCTGAAAGGCAATGGTCCTGTGCAAGTAAAAACGTAACTGTTTGTGATCACCCAATGAATGTAACAATTGTTTAACAACATCGTTGAAATTAGGGAAAAAGACTGATAGTTGGACAGTCTGGCTGAGATGGGCCTCTGTAGCTACCTTGTTCATAAAAGGAGGATTTGTACGAAGGGCAACTATCCTTGTGGAAAATTATGTAAGGCAGCTTAGAGGATACGGCCTGAATTTCCAATACTCTCCTGGCCAAGGTGATGGCAACGAAGAGAACTGTTTTCCATGAAAGAAACTTTAGGTCACAGTCACCCATTAATTTAAAGGGTTTCTGAGTTAAGCTCTGCAAAACCACACAGAGATCCCATGGTGGAGAGGGATCCTTTTCCAGAGGCCTGAGGAAATACCCCTTTCAAAAAGGCCTTGCACAGTTTGGAAGCTGAAGGGCAGTTGAGAACATTGCTAGAGTGAAAATTAGACAGACGCTAACTGGGGTTTGATGGTAGAAAACCTAGCTCAATCTTTGAAAAGAGACACAAGAAAAAGCAGAGCATCAGAAACAGGTGCCAAAAAAGGATCAGTGTTTTATTTAGAAGCCCAGAAAACAAACCACTTCCATTTGCTAATGTAAACTTTCTTAGTAGCTGGTTTCTGAAAGGCCAAAATAATGTCTTGAACTGGGGAAGCAAGCCTGGACCTTCGAATGATCACTGGAAGTGGAGAAACCAAGCAGTCAATTTTGAGGGACATCAGATTGGGGTGATAACCCTCTATGGGGTGAGAAAGGAATCCATGACAGATATTTCAGGTGAGACCTGAGTAAGGGGAACCAAATCTGATGAGGCCAGAAGGAGGGAATGAGGATACTGAGGAATTCAGATATTTTGCTTTCTGGAGGAACTTTGAGATCAGAGGCATTGGGAGCTAAGCATAGAGGAGACCAGTGGGCCAATCGTGAACCAGTGTCCCTAGGGGACTCCCCGGGGGGGGGGGGTCAGAGTGAAATAATTGCTGCATTTGTTGCTCTGGAAGGATGCAGATAGGTCACAGCAATGTTGGCCCCAATGGCTGAAAATCAAGTTTGCTATGGAGTGATTGATGGACCACTCTTAAGGGGTCAGAACAGACCTGCTGAGCTTGTCTGCCAGAATGCTGGATTTCCTCGGAATGTGTGTTGCAAGCAGAAAATGGTCTGAAGACATCACCCATTCCCAAACCCTCATGGCCTCTATGCACAGTGGGTAAGAAGGGTTCCTCCTTGTTTGTTGATGTACCACAACAACTGACATATTGTCTGTGTGGATCGCAAGCATTCCCAGAGGGAGAATGTCCTGAAAGACTTGCAACGAGAGGACAGCTCTAATCTCCAGAACACTGATATACAACCTAGTCTCTATGGGTGTCCACTGAACTCCAGGTGGCAGCTTCTAGAATGTCTCTGGTAGGAATCCCTCTGAGCAAGGCTGCAGAAGTAGTTGCAGCCCTAGTGGAATGAGATCTGATCCCCTTGGGGGCACAGGTTTACTATGGTGCATATAGCAGAAATGAATACAATGGCTTATCCATTTGGAAATAGACTGCTTTGAAATAGCCTTTCCCTCTGCCCCTGCCACCAATAGTTGTTCAGATTTTCTTAGAGATTTTGTTCTGTTCTGTTTAAGTAGAATCTTAGTTGTCTGTGTACATCCGCTCACCCTTGTTCTGCGGTTTTGGGAAGAAAGTTGGCAGATGAATGGTCTGATTAAGGGCCACACTAGATACCACCTTAGGCATAAAGGATGGACTGGTCCTGAGAGCCACCCTGTCCGGGTAAACAATAATGAAAGGCTCCACTGCCATAAGAGCCTGTAGTTCTGAAATCCTTCTAGATGAAGTGACTGCTAAAAGAAAAGCTGTTTTCCAAGACAGAAAGTTTAGTTCCGCAGCAGCAGCTGGCTGAAAAGGAGGTAGAGTGAGTTTTTCCAAAACAAAATTGAGGTCCCATGTAGGAGTTGGTGCTCTCCTGGGAGGTCTTAAATTGTTGGCCCCTCTGAGATACTGCTTTAGCAGAAAATGAGAAAAGAGGGGAGGCTCTGTGTTGTAATGAGCTGAAATGGCAGAGGCATGGATTTTTATGGAAGACAAAGACAGGCCCTTGTGAAGCATCGCAGTTAAGTATTGCAGAATCTGAGGAATATTGGGCATTGCTGTGCTTATTCCTTGTGCTTGGTTCCAAGCACAGAATCTTTTCCATTTGTCAGCATAAGATTTTCTAGTACTAGGCCTTCTAGCCTCCAAATTGACATCCATTACACGTTTGCTGAGAGGTATAAAGGGTGAAATTAGTTGATTAGCCACGCTGCAATATTCAAAGTTTGGAGCGGAGTGTGCAGAATTTGATAGTTCTACTGAGACAGGAGGTAAGGTGTCTGAGGTAGGTACCACAGAGGATGGTACGACACATTGCACAGGAGCAGGTACCAGTGTTGGCGAGGCCAGTCTGGAGCAATCAGAATCATTTTTGGTTTGTCATGTCTGACTTTTAGCAGGACTTTGGAGAGCAGAGGCAGAGGGGGAAAGGCATAGACTGATAGGTTTTTTCCAACTGAAGGATAGCGCATCCACTTTCCAAGCTTTCTTGTGATGAATTCTTGTGCAGAATTTGTCCAACTGATAGTTTTGGGGTGAGGCAAAAAGATCTATGTCTGGGCTCCCCCATTTGTGTTAACATGTTGAAAATTTGTGGTACCAGTTTCCATTCGTGTGGGTCCATAATATTTCTGCTTAGTTCATCTGCCAGAGTATTTTGCTTTCCTGGCAGGAATTGAGCTTGTAGATGTATTTGATAAGTCAAGGCCATGTTCCACAATGCCATGGCTAGTCTGCAAAGGGGATAGGAATGTGTACCCCCTGCTTGTTTATGTGCCACATTACTGTGGTGTTGTCTGTCTTTATCAGTAGTTGTCCTGGATTAAGGTAGTCCTTGAAGGCTGTCAGAGCATTCTGTACAGCTAGCATCTCTTTTTGATTGACATGTAGGTTCATTTGAGTTGGGCTCCATTTGCCCTGAATGCATCTCCCTGCCAGATGCGTCCCCAAGCATAGTCTGATGCATCTGTAGTCAGGGTTTGGTCGGCAGGGGGTGGAATGAATGACAGTCCCTTGTTTTAGTGGCAGGCCTCTGCCCACCATAGGAACTATAGCTGCAGGCATGGTATGATTGGAATCATAGTTTCCAGGCTGTGACAATGTTGACTCCATAAGCTTTTTAGGTACCATTGAAGTTTCCTCATATGCAGTCTTGCATATGGAATTAGAAGGATGCAGGAGGCCATGAACCCCAAGGCCTGCAGAATTTGTCTTGCAGATAGCTGGGTTTTTGTGGCCACCTGTTTGAAGTAAGCCATCAATTGAATTTGCTTTTCTGGCGTAAGATAAGTCATCCGGGCAGTTGCATTCAAGCTTGCACCCAGGAATGTAATTTTTTAAGAGGGTACCAGGTGTGATTTCTTTTCGTTTATGGTGTATCCTAGACAAGTTAGTACCCTTTTTACAAATGCCAGATGTTTTAGAAGAGTGTCCCTGTTTTCTGCCTGAGTTAGACAATCGTCCAGGTATGGATAAATTTGAATATTTCTTTGCTGCAAAATGCAATTACTGGTGCAAGGCACTTTGTGAAGACCCTGGGCGCAGTAGATAAGCCAAAGGGAAGTGCAGAGAACTGATAATGCAAGTGACCTGCTTTGAAGCGGTGGTACCTTCTGCAAGATTCCCTGACTGGGATATGCAGGTAAGCCTCTTTTAAGTCTAGAGTTACCAACCAGGCATCCTTACCTAGCATAGGTAGTAACTGTTGAAGAGTCAGCATCTTGAATTTTGGAATGTCCAGAAATGTGTTTAGAATGTATAAGTCCAAAATTGGATGCCATGATTTGTCTTTTCTGGGTACCAGGAAAAGTTCTGAATAGAAACCTTGTCCCTTTTCCTTTTCTAGTACTGGTTGAATAGCCCATATATTCATGAGGGACATAACTTGTGCCTGGGCCTCTGCCCACTGATTTGGAGGCAGATCTGGCCATCCGTTTGGAATTGGCAACGTGTGGAAATGAAATCAGTATCCCTGGGATACTATATTTAAATCCCATTTGTCCTGGGTAATCAGTTGCCAGTTTTGTGTATGAAGTGCCAGTTTTCCCCCCAAAGGGGCGGCCAAAAGATAAGTGCTTGGAGATTGCAGTGGAAAGTCATTGAGACTATTTACCATAGGAAGGTGCCTTGTTGCTTCCAGATTTGGAGGTGGAGGCACCCCACTGCTTTGTTCTAAAAGTTTCTTGCGATTGAAATCTGGAGGCTTTGGAATGTCTGGGTTTGACCTGAGCAGCTCTAGAGGGTACTGGAAAGGACCAGTTCTTAGTAGGCCAGTGCCTACTAAACCTGGGTGGCTGCACTTGCAAGAAATCGTTCACAGTTTGCATAGATTTATCTTTATCCTCCATCTTTTTCAAAACTTCTTCAGCCTTATTACCAAACAAACTGTCCTGTTATAAAGGAGCATCCAACAATTTTGCTTTAACATGGTCAGGCAGATTTTGCTCCTTGAGACAAGCATGCCTTCTTATCACAGATCCAGTTACAGCAGCCCTGCAAGAGGCCTCCAAGGAATCAAAACCACATTGCAATGTATGTTTTCCAACTTGTTCAGCTGACTGTAATAAATCCTGTAACACTATTTTCCACACAGTCAGAAATCAAAATCATTTTCTGTAAGTAAACCCATGACATGCTGTTGATATTTAAGCATACGAGATTGACAGTTTAAAGCCCTGATTGCCAACGTTGCAGACGTGTAAACCTTCTTACCCCATCTATCCAGCGCCCTGGATCTCTGTCAGAAGGGGTAGGACTTTTAGCAGTAGAGGCCTTAATGCCCTTGGGACCCTGAGAAATGGTTTCAGGGTCAGCAGTAGGGTTTTTGAAAAGGAATTTGTGGGAGTCATGAACCCTGTAGTATCTGTCTGGCTTACTAGGAGCTGGAGGCAGGGAATCGGGAGTCATACTGGATTCTGAGAAAATATCATCAACAAAGTCTAGAACAGGCGGTATAGCCAAAGGCCTATGCTGAGGTAGGAGAAGAAAATCCCCAAGTTTCTTTTTAGATTCAGAGAAATCCTAACCCTTAAGGTATGCAAACTTTCTCCAAAAAAGAAATCCTCAGGGGGAGAAGCAGAAGGGATGGAGTCTTCTGCATCAGAGTCTTCATAAGTGGGTATAGATAGATCCTGATCAGAAGAAATAGAAACCTGATCTGAAGATTCATAATCAGTGCCTTGCCTAGGCCTCTTAGCAGGAAGGGGATGGGTACCTCTGATCAAGGTAATTAAATCCGCAGCCATTTTGATCATTTGTTTTTTAGGCATTGAGACCTGTACACGTGGCCCAAGTGTCGTTTTTCTTTACACATAGAAGTAGTTTTTGGCCTTAATTTAGAAGATGGCGCCGGTTTAATATACAAATCTTTAGGCCTGAAAACACCCTCAGAAGCTAGTGCCTGCTCAGCGGCTCCGGACCCATCTAAGGTAGAGACATCCACGGGTTCAATACTTAAAGTATCTTACGGCATACTGGACTCCGAATGGGTCTCAGTAGAGGCCTGTGAATCAAAAGTAGCGGGTATAAGGGGCTGCGAAAGCGCCTCACTGAGTACCAGCGAACCGGCAACTGGCTTAGGAGAAACCTCGTCGTCGGTTTTGGACCTTGACAGTCTGTCTCTGTCTTTTTCTTTGCATTTTTTTAGGTATTCCAGTAGTCAGATTGCTAACCAACGACATTTCTGGATAGTTAAATCTTGAGCAAAAATATATTGATGTTTAATCGTGTGCTTATTAAATTTAGCACAAAACTGACAGCAAGGCACGTTGTGGTCAGGGCCAAGGCAAGGAATACAGTACAAATGAAAATCCTTATGAGGTATTTGCTTCCCACAAGTAATACAATTATTAACTTTTACTGATATCGGTAAGGAACAAGAAAAAGTTTCCCCAATGGGGTACTTAGCTTTTAGTTGAAGACTTCGGTTCTGAAACTCGAAAACGAAAATTTCAGGAGTAGGCCGACCGGCACTTGCAAACTGCTTCTGCTTCGGGCACCGCGCAGCAAGAAAGACTGATGTAATGGCATCGGCTGCATGTTTTATACCCCTGACATCCTGGAATAAGGGACAGCAACCGACGCAGGACCCAAGACTTGGTTAATCAGGCCGACTGAGGGCAACCTGCCAGCAGATTACCCAAATGTAATGACTGCAACAGTGAAACACGAAGAACATCACCCAGAATCCCTGCAGTCTGAGATGAGCTGCAACTACTGCCACACATTTGGTAAACACCCTGGGGGTTGTGGTGGGTCCAAAGGGCACAGCCCTGAAATGAAAATTATTGGCTCCCAGCTGGAAGTGCAAATCACTCCTGGAGCACCTGTCTGTTTTGATGCAATAGTACCCACCTTTAAGTCTACAGAGCACATCCAACCATCATTCTGCAGCAGAAGAAGACTGGGCAGAATTTTCACCAATCGGAACTTTGGTTTCTTTACAAGCAAGTTTAACTTGCTTAGATCCAGTAAAGATCGCAGGTTCGCTCATTTTCATTGGTGCTAAAAAGAAGCGAGAGTAAGTTCAGAATCCTCTTTGTGCGATCAGGACCTCTTGGATGTCTCTCTTTTGCAGTAGGCTTAGAATCTCTGCTACTCCAAACTCCTTTTGACTGGGTGAAAGTTGGAGAGTCTCTGACATCTCCAGAGGAGAGCTGTGGAAGGGAATAGTGTAGCCTCTGGATACAATCTCCATCACCCACTTGTTCAGAGTTATATTGGTCCAAGCAGTATAGTGTAGAGAGAGAAACAACCCCCAAAGGGGGTTGAGGGGGAGTCAACGTGCCTCCTTTTCCATGTCCTCTTACACGGGATCTCCTCTGTGGAGCGCTCATGGGAGGTCTCAGAAGAGGGGGATAACTGTGGCAGAAGAGTTTGGAGGCCAGTCTGGACAGGCTAACCCGGGACAGGAAAAACAGGCTCAAGACTTTGATCCAAAGGGAGGTGGGCAGGACAGGTCATGGCTCAAAGAGACCAGATCCCTGTGGGAAGAGAAAGCCCTTTCTACCACTAGGAATGCTGATGGACCCTGAGAATTCCTCCCCAACACCACTGGAGCCAATGCCACAGAGGATGAGAGAGATGGAATCCCTGAGCCCTGGATCCCTGGTAGAATCTGACCTGAATGGTCCAGTGCCGAAGCACCAAGGGGAAGATATGGCTCGAACAATATAGGAGCCATACCCCTCCTCCCCTGGATCCGATGGGGCCTCTCAGATCCAAGACTCACTGCAATCCAAAGACAAGAGAACTGAGGAAGTCAAGGAATGGCCAGAGTGGAGGAAGGCAGGCTCCATACACTTGCCCTTGGATCCCTGGAGTGGCCATGACCTTGTGACTACGAAGCTGAAGGACAGATCGGAGGAGGAGACTGGACTTGTAAGGGGAGACATGAAGAACCTGTGGGGGACAGGGCAGCAAAGACCCCCAGATGGATCAGAGTCTTGATGATCATCTTGTCCACATCGGCCTCTGAAAGACTCCTAGAAGACCTAGAGGAAGCTATGGAGGGGGGGTCTGGAGTGCCTGGAAGGAGACTACTAAAGACCAGGGAGTGAAACAGACTCAAGCCCCAGTGCTGGCATAGGGCCCCTCGCTGTAGGATCTGAAGGCTTAGGATCAGAAACGGAGGGAGGTGACAAGTATCAGGAGAACCGGTGATGATCACTGATCCAGACGGGTCCAAGGAGACCTTCGGGTCCGCTGGAGCCGAAGTAGGACTCTGATCCGAGGAAGTAGAATACGAGAGCCTCCCAACCTTAGCAGTTGGCTCAGAAGATGCCCTCGAATACTTGTGAGGGCAATTCTTGGAGTCGGTGGCTCCTGCATGACTCGGGGGGGGGGGGGGGTTTGAGTCCCTGGAGAGGAAGCAGGCAAAAGACCCTTCAAGATCAACTTATTTCTGTGGTCAGCTATGGCTCTAGGGTTAAAGCTTTCACAAACAGAGCAGGTCGACTGCAGATGCTCTGTACCCAAGCAGTAGAGACACAACGAGTGTGCATTAGAATGCAGAACCTTGTCTTCATATTCCGAGCACCATTTGAATCTAGAGTTGTTTTTGCTGAATGATGGCTGACAAACTAGCTTCACACAGTCTATCACACACACAGAAAAAAAAAAACAGAAGAACCAGACAGAAAGGCTAACATAGTTTTTTTTTTTTGTTTTTGTTAAATACAGAAAGAGAAGTGAAAAAGGTGCCCAATGGCCAGAAATGGCTACTGGGAGCGCATGAAAAGACTTTCAGTATAAAGGAGTGAAACAGAGAAAGTACAGTTTTGTACCTACCATAAATGTAGATGTCCGAGAGGTATGCATCTGCAGTCCTAACAAATGGGTTGTCCTGGCCTCAGGCAGCCCTTCGGTCGGCCGGATTCCAAAGTCTGGGTCTGGCCTCGGCTGATGTCGCACTTCACCCGACGTCATAGCTGCAGTTCAGCAGGTATAAAGGCATCAGCTGATGCCATTTTCCTCAGTGTTTCTTGCCCCAGATGCCAGGTGCCCTCTAGGAAGGCTAAATTTGGATAAATGCAAATGTTTCCAAACAATAGAGAGCAAATAGAAATAAACATGTATATACATATATACAAACAAATACACCATAATAGATTCCCCCAGCTAGCTACAAGATGGGCAAATACCCTAGGAGTACCACAGAGGGGAAGGAGGGTGGGTAATCCTGACTGCAGATACATACCTCTCGGACATCTACATTTATGGTAGGTACAAAACTGTACTATGTCCTTCAAGGATGCATCTGCAGTCCTAACAAATGGGTAGAATACCATAGCCAAACTGGGGGAGGAGGCACTAAGAGTTTATGGTGTAGTTAAGATCCCTTGCAAAACAGCAGTGGCAAAACCTGCTCGGGATCTGGAGTATAAAGGTAAATTATAATGCTTGGCAAATGTATGCACGGAGCTCCAAGTAGCAGCCTCTAAAATGTCTTTGGTAGCCACTCCTCATAAGAAAGCTGTAGTAGTGGCTGTAGCCCTTGTGGAGTGAGGTCTGATGTTTTCTGGAGTTGCCTTTCCATGAAAGGAGTAACAAGATCTAATGCAATTTCCTATCCATTTTGTTTTGAAATTGCTTTTCCTTCCATTCCTGTTGCATATGCTACCAGAAGCTGGTCAGTTTTTCTATTGTTCTTGGTTCTGTCCAGGTAGTAGCGCAATTGTCTGTGTACATCCAAGGTATGCAGCAATCTTTCCCCCCTGTTCTGCGGGTTGGGGGAGAATGTTGGTAGGTGTATTGCTTGGTTTAATGATACCCTGGAGACCACCTTTGGCATAAAGGTAGGATTAGTTCTCATGGACACTCTCTCCTGATGGAAGATAAGGAAGGGCTGTACTGCCATTAATGCCTGTAATTCAGAGACCCTTCTAGCTGAAGTGATTGCAAGCAGGAATGCAGTTTTCCAAGATAAGTACTGTAATTCTGCTGTTGCTGCTGGTTCGAAAGGGGGGAGTGTCAACTTTTCTAACACAAAGTTCAAGTCCCATGTAGGCAATGGTGGTTTCCTTGGTGGCTTTACATTTTTAATTCCTCTAAGAAACTGCCTGAGTAGAGGTTGAGAAAAGACTGGAGGATACATGTTGTATTCTGCTGAAATTGCTGATGCATGAATCTTAATGGAGGAGTAAGACAGACCATTGTGGAAAAGCACTGCTAAGTATTCCAGGATGTTAGCTATGTTTGCCAATGATGCATCTACTCCTTTTGTTGCACTCCAAATGAGATATCTTTTCCATTTTGCTGAATAAGTTTTCCTTGCTGAGGGTCTGCGAGCCTCCAAGATAATGTCTTTAACCCTTTGAGATAAATCTGGGTTATTTTTCCTTATGTAATGTTCCAAGCAGCTAGCTGCAGTGTTTTCAAGTTTGGATGCAGGATTTTGAAGTTGTTCTGTGTTAGCAGTAGAGGTAGTAGGGTAGAGGCCATGCGTGTTCCCGGACATACTCCTCAGTAGCGGTACCAATGTTGCCTCGGCCAATCTGGAGCTATCAAGATGATCCTCGGGTGATCTTCTTTGATCTTCAGTAGCACTTTGTGCATCAAAGGAAGAGGTGGGAATGCATATGCTGTCAGGTTTTCCCAACTGAAGGATAGGGAGTCCACCTTCCAAGCAAGTGGGTGGTATGTCCTTGTGTAGAATTTTTTCAATTGGTGGTTGTGTGGGGATGCGAACAGGTCTATTTCTGGCAGTCCCCATTTCCTTGTGATGGTTTTGAAGATGTCTGGATGCAGCATCCATTAGTGGGCATCCATGGTGGTTCTGCTTAAGATGTCTGCTAGTATATTTTCTTTTCCTGGCACAAATATGGCTTGGAGCTGAATGTTGAGGCTCAGGGCCACATTCCAGAGGTCCATTGCCATCCGGCATAGAGGATATGAATGTGTGCCTCCCTGTTTGTTGATATACCACATAACTGTGGTGTTGTCCGTCCTTATCAGCAAATGACCCTGTTGAAGAAATGGTCTGAATGTCTGAATTGCCTGTTTTACTGCCAGCATCTCTTTTTGATTTATGTGTAGGTTCATCTGGTCTTGGGTCCATAAGTCTTGTATGCACTTGTCCACCATGTGTGCCCCCCAACCGAGGTCTGAGGCGTCCGTGGTGATAGTCTGGCTTGGGTGAGGCCTGTGGAAGGGCAGTCCTTTGTTCAATTGACAGGCCTGGGCCCACCACTGGAATTCTTGCTTCAGGCATGGAATTATTGGAATTTGGGTTTCTAGGCTGTGCTTGTGCTGAGACCATAAATTCCTCAGGTACCATTGCAACTTCCTCATATGTAGTCTGGCATGTGGAATTAATATTATGCAGGATGCCATGTAACCCAGGGCTTGCAGGATTTTCCTTGCTGTAAGCTGGTTCTGCGTTGTCAATGCCATGAAATAGAGTGGTAGCTGCTTCTGTTTTTCTGCTGTGAGGAATGCCATCTGGTTTGATGTGTCCAGTTCTGCAACCAGGAAGGTTATCCTTTGGGATGGTATCAGCCTTGACTTTTTTGTGTTGACTGTGTATCCCAGGGCTTGCAGCAGGTGAGTAACCTTTTTCAAATCTTTTGTTAATTTGTCTTTGCTGTCCGCTTGTAACAGGCAGTCGTCCAGGTATGGATAAATTTGAATTCCCTGAAGCCTGCAATGAGCAATTACTGATGCCAGGCATTTCGTGAATACTCTGGGCGCAGTAGATAAGCCAAAAGGCAATGCTGAGAATTGATAATGCTCTGATCCTGCAAGAAATCTGAGGTATCTTCTGCAATTTGGTCGTATGGGGACGTGCAGGTATGCCTCCTTGAGATCCAGAGTCACCAGCCAAGACTCCTTGCCCAGCATGGGAAGAAGCTGCTGTAGGGTCAGCATTTTGAATTTTGGAACAATGAGATATGTGTTTAGAGCGGATAGGTCTCCATTGGTTTTCCTTTCTTGGTACTAGGAAAAGCCTTGAATAAAATCCTTGTCCTTGTTCCATAGCCGGTACCTTTTCTATAGCTCTCATCCTTAGTAAGTGGTCTATTTGCTGTAGAGCGTTTGTCCTTTGGTTTGGAGGTAGGTTTGGCATTCCTCTCTTCCTTGGAAGAGTATGGAAGTGAAACCTGTAGCCTTTGTCTATTGTCTGTAAAATCCATTTGTCTCCTGTAATGTAATGCCAGTTTACTGAAAATAAGGCTAGCTTTCCGCCTAAGGGTGCTGCCAGTTGTTCCCTGGTAGGCGGTTTCAGAGCCAAGTCACTGTGATTGTCCTGTGGAAGTGGTAGTGGCTGGATCTGTGGCAGTAGTTCTCTGGCTGTTAGGCTGCCACTGACATCCCCTGTAGGCACCTCTGGATTGACCTCTGCCTCTAGGGCATCTATTTCTGCTTCTCTGTGCTCTGGTGGTGTCTGGAAAGGACCAATTCTTGGAAGGCCAGTTCCTACTAAACCTCGGAGGCTGGACCTGTAAGAAATCCTTGACTGTCTGGACAGATTTAGCTTTTTCTTCCACCTTCTTCAACACTTGCTGTGCAGGGGAACCAAACAAACTGTGCTTTTCCATGGGAGCATCTAGAAGCTTTGACTTTACATGGTCTGGTAAGGATTGCTCTTTTAACCATGCATGCCTTCTGATCACTGTACCAGTCAAAGCTGATCTAAAGGAAGCCTCCAGTGCATCATAGCCGCATTTTAAGGAATGATTACTGACCTGCTGAGTGTTATGCACCAAATCCTGAAGGGACTTACGGTCTAAAGGTTCAGGCGAGGACAGTTTTTTAGTGAGCTGATCTAACAGAAATTCCTGATACTGAATCATGTGGAATTGACAGTTTAAGGCCCTAGCTGAAAGAGTAGCAGAAGTATAAACTTTTTTACCCCATCTCTCCAATGCCCTAGATTCTCTTTCAGAGGGGAGGGGGTTTTTGGCAGAAACAGCTGCTACAGCTTTGGGGCCCTGTGAAATAATTTCAGGATCTGCAATAGGAGCCTTATACAAATGATAATGTGTGTCCGGAACCCTGTAGTATCTGTCGGGCTTAGCAGGGGCCGGAGGCAGTGAGTCAGGGGCAGTACAAGCATCATTAAATGCATCATTCACAACTGTAAGTACTGGAGGAATAGCTAAAGGCCTATGCTGTGGTAAATGTAAAAAGGTCCTAAGCCTTTTCCTAGAGTCTGAAAAATCCTGGCCCTGCCATTGAAATTGTTCCCTCATAGCATGCAAGGTTTCCCCAAAAGAAAATTCCTCCGGAGGAGAGGCAGAAGGTATGGAATCCTCTGCATCAGAGTCCTCATATGGAGAATAAGGGCCCTCTGGAGGATTTGTATTTTCTGAATCATCACAGGAATAATCTGAAGAAACTGGCTCAGGGGGCTCTGCTCTAAGCCTCTTCTCTGGAGGTGGGTGAGAGGCCCTGTCAGGGTGAGACTGGGTTCCCCTGATCAAAGAAATGAGATCCTCTGCTAGACTAAGCATTTGAGTACTAGAGCTAGGCCTGTGAGAGGGGGCTTTAGCAGGCACGGCCTTTGAAGATTTAGCTGCTTTAGCCCTGGCAAAAGCCTTAATTGACATGGATGCAGGGGCCTAGCAGCTCCACGTGCAGGAGTAGATACATCTAAGGGGATAGTATCTGATAAATCCTGAGAAACTGTAAGAGCAGGTGGATTTTCCGTAGCAGATTCAGCCATGCTGGAAGTGGCCTCGGTAGAAGGCGGCATGCTTTCGGCCGAAGGAAGAACCGGACTCGGTTTCGGCGAAACCGAGACACTCGCAGTTGGGTTAACCGCGGTTTTGGCCGAAACCGCGGACCGTGAGTGTTGGTCCTTTTCCTTACGCTTTTTAGATAATTGTGAAGTCGGAGTCTCCGACGGCATGATATAAGCAAAAGCGGAGCCGAAAAACTCCTCTGCAAACTCCGAGCGATGTCTAAGTGTCCGTCGGTTGAAGGAAGCACAGGCTAGACAAGCTGCTACGTCGTGGTCTGGGCCTAAACAAGGTAGGCAGTAAGAGTGGAAATCTTTATGAGGTATTTGTTTCCCACAAGTTAAACAGTTATTCACTTTTTCTGACATCGGCTGAGGCAAGAAAGGGTCCCCAACGGGGTACTTAGCTTTTTAGAAGTCTTCGGTAGTAGCAATCTCTGGTTCTGACCGACCGGCACTTGCGAACAGCTTCTGCTTCGGGCGCCACGCGGCAAGAAAGACTAAGGAAAATGGCGTCGGCTGATGCCTTTATACCCGCTGAACTGCAGCTATGACGTCGGGTGAAGTGCGACATCAGCCGAGGCCAGACCCAGACTTTGGAATCCGGCCGACCGAAGGGCTGCCTGAGGCCAGGACAACCCATTTGTTAGGACTGCAGATGCATCCTTGAAGGACATCTTCACACACACACTAAAAGATAGTGGAGGGAATTAAGCAAATAGCAAGAAAATAAGAAAATTAACACAAGTGACAGGAGATATGTAAAAATTACCGAAGAACATGCTCGAGACTCAGGTGACTATGTCCAATACCACTGGCGGCAAACGAGATCTGAGAAGGTTGGTTAGAGTACAAGGCATTGTGGGTAGTGGGAGGAGCTTGAGACTTGAATCCTAGTCTGAAAAAATGTGGCCAAGTTGGATCCAAGCACGGATTCATAACCCTTTTAGTGACAAGGAACGAAAGAGACATCAGATTGAAAGGATTTCCTGGCAACTGTTGTGACATTACAGGCAAAACAGAGGGAATTATCAACCCAAGATTTATTCTGGCTCTATCCACACACTGGAAACTAGTGGACTGGTCATCTCTGAGCTCTTTTTTTCAGCAACAAGACTCCTGCAAGCTCAAACTCCTCCCCTGTCCTGTAGATCTCCATTCTTCTAAGGCATACACAAGATCTCACTGTCACCATTGCTGCTGTGATTTCTCCAAGCTTACTCGAACTTTGAGGGCGTCTTATCCTTATGGGTACAAATAAGTACTTTAAAATTTTAAAGCTTTGAAAAGTATTTCTTACCTTTCTATATCTGTACTTTTTATTGCACTTATTAGTACTTAGACTTTCTTTCCTCATTGATCTTTTCACCCCTCACTCCCTCGTTTATTTATTTTTTTTAACATATCTTTGTCTAGCCACTCTATTCAGGATTTAGAGTTATTTTATGTATTTGTCCTTTGTTAACTGGGTTAGACCCACTAGACTAGTAGCCTCTTTTCAGGGGAGACCAGAGATGGTATTTATAGTCCTAGTGGAAATTTGGCCAGTGCACTGGGGAACTTCCTTTACTCTTTTTGATAGGTGCTGCAGGATCTTTTACATCTACTTGAGCTACCACCAACTCAAGCAGATGTTTGGTTTAATTTCTCATTTGAAGGACGATACACAGGAGTGCAGAATTCCCCTTATAACATTAGCAAGCTATCTACCTGGTGGAGGAAATTAACCCAAAGCCTTCGGCTACCGACACTGCTATTTTGTATGAGGCTTTCTTACAGTCGATACTGTTAGTTGGATAGGTTGCTTGGCTAAGTTTGTCCACTTTTGTCACACGTTTGACTGTGTGTTGAGTCATCGTTGTTGGAATGGAGGAAGAAGTTAAAGCTTCCTGCTTTACAAAAATCCTCCTAATGTGGGCATAAAATCTACCCCCCCACACACACATACAAGACCTACAGGACGTGTGTGTGTATGATATGTCTTGGGCTGGGACACTAGGACTACTCAATATGCAGGACCTTTATAGTTCCAGGACTTTGCTTGACTGTCGCAACAAACTGGTTCTTAAAGTTCTGTTAAGACTATAAATGTTAGTGAAAAAGAAAAAGGTTCCAGCCAAAGACATGCAGACTACTGCCCTGGGATTTAAAAAAAAAAAGAAAGAAAGAGGAAGGCAGACGTCTTGGATATCCTTATTTTGAAGGAACTATCACCTGCCAAGATCTTCAGTACATCCATTGCACCCTCCTACCCCAGACATTCCATTCAGATTACTCCTACAAGGTCATCATCCCCCTCCTAGGCATTAGGAATCAAAAAACATGGACTCTACTCTGAAGACAAGGGTGAGCTTTTCCTTGGAGCACAAAGTTTCAGGCTATTTTCTGCCCATCCTTCTTCAACCACAACCTTTTGTTCTAACAGATCCCCAAGGAGCTAAACTCATTTTGATTAGGAATACATGCTGTCAAGTCTTTGTGAAGGCTCTGTTACAGTAGGGTGTCACCCTCATCCCCTCAACTGCTCCCCCCCAAATGCCCAGGGTAGCTCAAGAACAGAAACTCACCACCTTTACTTCAGTTTTTCCTCTAGGTCCTATTTTGGCACCATCAGTGTCTGAACAGCACTGCAGCCTGCCCTGCCTTTATCAATGACGAAAGATTCCCCTTCTCTGATACCAATAACCTGTTGTCAACTCAGCCGTTTAACACCAAAATTCTCCATGACAAGTTCAGTTCCACAATACTAATGCCAACGGTCAGCAAAAATGTAATTCCACTGATGCTGATAGTAGGAGTCTCGGGCCTGAACTTCCATGGGGACTTGTCAACAGAGAAGAGAAATAGGATAGGTTCCATACAGGAGCACGTACAGACTGTCAGTTCCACCTCTAAGCAATGCTGAAACAAAAGCCTTCAAGCTGCATGTTACTGGTGTTCCAACAGGTCTGAGGTGCCTTCTTCCAAGAGAGTTCAGATGACTCTCCCCCAAGTCCCCCTTTCCCAAGGGAGGGGCAGTGTAAGAGAAACACCTCAACTCCTCCTCAGTCTCCCCTCCTCAAACCCAGATCTCAACAAAGGGAAAGTTCCCCCAACATTCCTAATGGAAAACATTTCCTTTGGTAACATCCACGTCTCCAGTAGAGGAGATTTTGCAGGAGGTCTAAAGGTCTTCTCCCACAGCAGCCTGGGCTGTGTCACCTTCTAATAAGTTGGCAGATATGGTGTGCTATAAGGCTTGGAAAGAACTGAATGTGGCTGAGCCTATTCCTCTCACATTGAACAGTGCGCGGTGGACCTCCAAAGATAAACAACACTGGATTAAGGACCTTCTTGTGTATTATGTAGTGGTGTCTTCTGCCATTAAGGTTGACAGCAATGAGGATACTCAAGCAATTCACTCTCCCAAAAGGGAACACTTTCAATTAAGGCATTGTCTTGGTGCATATGATTGGGGTTCAGAGGGATTTGGCAGAGAAAAACATCAGATGTTCATACAGTTGTGTGTATGGTTGATGTAAGGTCACAGTTACAGGCCCATGTGGCAACTACTGTATTTAGTTCTTTTCTGATCATGTATCCGACTCATAATGTAACAGACAGAGCAGCTAGGTCTGTCAGGTTCAGGTATTGCAGCACAGAGGCAAGTCTAGTTACACTCAGATTTTTGTAGACCATTTCAAGGCAGTGTTAACCTTGGCTCTAGATGATTATCACCACCTAAGTGACAGCACAACCCTATGTGCAAAAATAGGGAAAAATGGGTTGTGGATGGATGGATGAATTTCAAGACAGTGTTTCTCAATGATTCTGCTTGTTTGGGCAGAAGGTGAAAAATAAGTAATTGCAGTATGACCAACAGGTCAAAATGTTCCCTGCTGTTTGGGTCAAATTTATGGCCCCTCAATGTTCCGTTCAAAAGAACCAAAAAGGCACCAAAAACTTATGGTTTAGGACATCCCAGCAATCCCAGAATAGGCACCAGTATGACAGAGATCCCCACAACAGGGAAAGAGGCTTCTCATCTAATTGCTGCTCCATGGCTAGAGGTGGGTCAGTATCAGCAGCAAGGGTTCACTCTGGAGGCAATGGGGGGATGACTTTCGCTGTATCTGACCATGTGGTTGGCCATCACATAGCAGCAAATGGGTACTAAAAATTATATCCAGGGGCTACACCATATCTTTTGCAACAGTTCCCATACACTCTCCCAAACAACCTTCTACAGTTCCCCTCAATCAGAAGCCCAAAAGAAGGTTCAAACCCTCCTCTGAAACAAAGCCATCCAAGAGGTCCCACAAGACAGGGTATGGATTTTATTTTCTATTCTTAATGGTACTGAAAACTATGCAGGGCCTCAGACTAATTCTCAAATGTAGTCACTTGAATCAGTATCTGAAGCTGCTGTTATTCCCAATGGTCATGGTGCAGTCATTCCCTCCTTGTCTACAAACAAGAGACTGGGTGTACTTTAGATCACAACAATACATACCCTCATATAAAAACAGTGAAACAATCAAGAAGATTCCTGCACTTGCAGGTTGAAGCTGATCAGTTGCAATAACTAGCCCTACCCCCATGCTTACCAAAATACATGTCCCAAGTCGCAGTGCACATGCAATTGCTGGGGGCAAGAATCTTCCTTACATGGATGACTGGTTCATTCACAGCGGCCTTCTGTGGAGAAACTCCTAACAGCAAAATAGTACTCCAGTTATTGCAAAGTCTTAACCGAACCCATCATAATCCCTTATTTTGGAGCTGCCAAGAATACAGTCAACTAGAAGGCACAACTGCCACAAGACAGATCCTACAACAGATTATAAGCCTTTCAAATTACCCACATCCTTGTGCCACCATGGTACTAAAGATGCTGGATCTGATAGCTGCTTCGATTCAAATGATACCACATCTAAGACTCAACATGAGCACTATTAGTGGACTCTCAGGACTTAGTAGAACAAAGACAACTTGCGATGTATACATCAAAGCTTTCTAATAGTTGCAAAAGGCATCTACCTTGGTGGTATCTGTACAATCTATTAGCATAACTGGCATAATGATTAAGGTCTTTACCTCCTATACACAAAGCACAAGGTTCAGTCCTGACCTCCAACCAAACTGTGTGTGGAGTTTGCATGTTTTCCCTGCATCTCTGTGGGGTACTTCACCCCTCCTACAAATGTGCTGGGTGTTTCCATCTCAATTTTACCCAAAGAATGGAGTTGTGGGCAGCAGCACAGACTCTATTATGATGCCTATAAATGAAAGACAAATAGAAGAACATGGATCACAGACTGCAAGTTGCATTAGAGGCAAGCCATTTGATAGTGTAAATACTGGCTCTAGGTGATCTGGTAATGTTGCCAAATTTCACCAAAAAAGTTGGCAAGGGTATTTGCCATTGATAAGTAGGATGACGTCTTAGCCTACTCCATCCTACTTCAGGGACCCATGCTAAAGGTGGAAGGGGATTTACATGCTTTTATGTGTCAGCATGTGCCCATCATAAAGCCCTAAAGCCTTTGGTCAGTAAGCTATTGGTCAGCCAGAGTCCAGTTAACTGGTTTGGGTTACACGGGAAAACTCTGTTTAGTGAAAGCTGGATGTAAAACCAATCACCCTGCCAAACATGAACCAAGGATTTAATATAGATTCATTGGCAGGATGTAGTTTGGAAATAGGTGACAATGCTGAGGAGAAGACTGGCTATACTGTATATCCAACAGACGCAATGGAAGGGCAGTGCAGCAAAGCCACTTGGCTTGGGATCTAGAGTCTACTATTCAAGAGGAGAACAGACTAGAAATGAAGTGGGAATTGTGTTGAGGAAGAGGCTTCAGAATTCAGTGAGGGATGTCATCAGAATCAGTGACAAAGTTATGACAGACTACAGTGAATGGATAGGGCAGTATTCATAATCATGGCCTCTGTCAGACAGCAGGGTTGTGGCAGCAAGAAAGAGAACGAATTCAGGCAGCAGTTACTTCTATGTAAAGCAGGACAACATGAGTTGGTGTTGATAATGGGGGACATGAATGCATATATCAGGACGGACAGACCATGATACAAGAACTCCCTGGGTCTACAAGGATGTGGCAACAGGAATAAAGCAGAGGGCATTCTAGACTTCTGTCTAGCAAACAGCTTAACAGTGGCCAACACATGGCTCAGTAAGACAGACAAAATCTCATACAAGAGTGGCCAGTATGCAACTCAGGCAGACTTCCTCCTAGTAGGGAAAATGCACTGGGGAAGAATCAGGGATTGCAAAATCATCCCCAGTTAAACATTTGTCACACTGCATAAACACTGCTTGCCACAATCAGCTGCAAGTTCGGGTCAGAGACTAGACTTAATTACCTGGGAGCTGATAGGAGAGAAAGCAAAGGAGTTCAAGGAAATACTCAAGGCTTTAGCACCTCAGGAAGATGACTAAATAGGTGGAGTAAAAGACAAATGGCAGTGTCTCAAAATTGCCAGATACACTACAAAAATGATGCTGAGTCAAGTTTGGAAATAAGGTGTGACGATTGGGAAAAGAAGCGTGAAGGCTGCCAGCCTAGTCAAATAGAATTTGATATATAATTCTGGCATTTGAAAATAAATGTAAAATACAGGCATGTTTTCTTGAGTATAAAAGAATACTGTGAAATGTGGGACTGCAAAATATGTGACAACATTGCACTCTACTGGCCCAGTGAAGCATGTTGTGACCCTTTCATGTTAGAATTCGATTCCAGTGTGTCTGCATGAAGGTTTCATGCCCACTGTTTTAAGGCTAAAGTTTATGACCAGAATTTACATGTGGAAGGTGCATAGCACTCTGCTTATGCTCACATGTAAGTTTCAGCACTGTGATTTCTTGTAGGAATAGTTAAAGCTAGTAAAGATTAATTAGGTATTTTTCTTTGAAATTAGACCTGTCCTACTGTATTATTTTAAGTTTCTGTGTGATCTCTGAACTCTTAGATATCTATGTGGTGTAGTAGTTTTGTCTTATGTTTTATTTATTATTAAATATTTTAAAACCTTCTACCTGTGGCTGGTTTATGTAGAGATAAATTATGCTTAAGAGTACATTATATATTTATAGAGTTTACTATCTAAGCCCTTCCAATAAGCCTAAACTGAATAGTCACATTACCAACTGGATAATAATATTGCACAGTAATAATTGGACACCCTTTTAAGGGCCTTTTTAGTAGCCGATATTATTAGTTGGGTGGGTGGGCAGGGATTACTGCCATATGATCTAGGTAAAGGGGCACAGCTGGAGAATCTGTGTCAGCCTTTCCCAGGAGTGTCTGTGAAGTTGTATAAATACTTATCTCAAAGTATGTGTGTGTTGTGTCAGCTACTTGGGCAGGGGCACAAAGCACTGGCTATACAGAGAGGGTACTGGAGGTTTTAGCTTGCCCAGCTAGGCCGAGACCTGGACCCTACAGCTGTGACAGTGGGGAGTCTTATTGGAGACCTGGTGAGCAAGGGAGCAACCAGCCCCAGACCAACTGCGATCTCTGTGTGCACTTAAGGGAAATTGTACTTTACTGTGTGAATTAGTTATCTTTTCCTCTCTTCTAGGAGACGACCTCCCTGGTGTTAGTGGTGAGGATTGAGGCTCCTTGATTGCTGGGCCAAGGCACAGTCGTCACAAGTGCTTGGCAGTGGTGGGATCGACTTCATATAATAATTGGCTTGTAGTGGTGTGGGTAGAGTGAATTCCTGTAGCTTATGTACAGTGATCTCTGAAAGTGTTTTGTACTCTAAAACAGCCACGCAGTGTATACTCAAGAGTTCAGATCACAATTGTTTTATTTCTTTTGTTAGCTTAGTATTAGTCAGGGTGAACAGGCCGCATGTCAGCAGAAGAGTATGGAAAGCTGACAAGGAGCCAGCTGGGTGGAGATGTGCCAGGCTAGGGGACTGGTGCATGGAAACCTGACTAAAGCAGACATGACTGCAGCCTTTGTTACAGCTGCATCAGAAAACAGCAGCCTGGAGGACAATCAGACTGACAGTGGAGATGCAATATCCTCAGAGAATGGACAGCTCAACCTTTCTGCAGTGGACTTAAAAATCCAGCTGGAGCTAGAGAGACTTCAGTTGGAGGCCAGGCATATGTTAACTAGAAACAGCTGAGAAAATGAAGAGTCTACAAGCTGAGAAAAATGAACATCAGAGGAGGCATGAGAGGGAAATGCTGACTCTTCACCAGAGTCGTCATGGAGGTAATAGGGAAGGGAGTAACCGGACCCTAGAAGCACAAAAGGTTAGTAAATGTTTTCCACAGTTTAAAGACAGGGATAATTTTGATAGCTTCATTCATATGTTTGAGCGGGTATGTAAACAGTATGAAGTTGACCAAGGGCTCTGGGTACGGTTCCTGACCCCCTTTACTCCATGGTAAAGCTGTAACGTCTTTAGCAAAAATGCATGACACTGTTTTGATAATACCACTGTAAAAAGACACTTGCTGGAATGTTTTAAGCTAACACCTGAAATGTATAGGAAAAAGTTTTGTGAGCATAGACACAAGGCAGATGAAAATGTATGTGAATATGTTGCTGAACTGAGCACTTATTTTCATAGCAGGGTGAGTGGATGTCAGGTCACCACTTTTGAAGGGCTGGCAGACCTTTTGGTAAGGGAACAAGCCCTTAGCACTTTGCCCGAGGACATGAGGATCTGGTTAGCTGATAGACAGTGTGCTACTTCATAGAAGTTGGGTAAGAAGGGAGACCTATACCTAGCAGGCAGGGCAGCCCTGCACAGGAAAGGGACCCCCAGTACTGCTCATGGGACTAAAAGAACCCATGGTGGGCAGCACAGACTGCCCCAACAGAATCCGCCAGTAGCAGGGGAAGCCACTAGTCCAGGTACACATCCAGGAGCTAGGGTTAAATGTTTTGAATACAACCAGTGGGGCCATTTGGCATACAGGTGTCCATGGAGGCAAGGTGGGGAACCAAAGGTGAGGGAGCCAGTAAGTGGGAAAGACAAAATGCTAACAGTGGGTTGTCTTGAGACAACAGGGGTATGGAATTACCATCCTGCAGATGTCCTGAGAGGGAAGGATTTGAATAAGGCAGTACTATGTACTTATGCAGTTACATGCAGTGAGGCTAGAAGACAAGCATGTGGGTCTGGTAGCCTGGGGGAGACCCAGACAGACTGCATACTTGCAGTCAGGACTGCTAAGGTGGTTACTTCAGGGAGTGAGCTACACTGTAGCAGTGAGACTGAATGTAAGCCACAGCTGCTTGTGGGAACGGATGTTCCCTTGGACAAAGTAACTGAAAGGTAGAGGTGAACAGTAGTACCCAGGCTGACAATGAGGCACCGCTGTCAGAGGATGCCAGACTTCCTGTAGAAGGGGAGCTGGGAAGGGTTACAAGGAGAGACTTGAGACAGGCTCAGCTCTCAAACTCTACACTGCAAGGCCTGAGGCAGGTAGCTAGGGAGGCACCTGATTCATAGGTTCATAAGTTCATACTAGGCTATCTGCCCGAGGGCATTTACAAGCCTAGCCTACGCCACCCCTTTAGTATGGGGAACTATACCCATTATTTTGCTGTGCCTCTGTCGAGCAGTGACACTGAGGTAATCCCTGGGGTATATCTGCGATCTCCCATCCATTGGTCAAGATTTCTCTTGAACAAGGCCAGCAGTGCTCTGCCTCACATATACCGGGATTTTGTTCCACAGCATAGGAGTCTTTGGGTGATGAATCTATCCCTCCAGCACGTCCTATTAATGGCGAGCCGGGTTTAAGTCTCCGCCCCTGTGGCTCTGATGGATCTAGATTTTTGAGGTGAAGCATATTCATCAAATCTGGGTTTGACATGGCCTTGTATGTTAGGCAAAGGTCACCTCTGAGACTGAATAGAGCTGGAGTTCTTTCAGTCGGGCAGCATAGGACAGATTTTTGAGACCCTTTATCCTTTTGGTGAGGAACTTTTGTGGCCTCCTGCTGCTGCAAGTGTCGGGTCAGATACATTCCGATGGGGCATTGTACTCAATCATTGGTCTGATGAGTGATGAGTAAAGGAGACTATGACCTCCCTTGATCTAGATGAGAATCCCTTCATGATAAGGTGGGCAATGTAGAAGGTCTTCCTAACTACTTTAGCTACATGGGTGTCGAATGACAGACTACTATCAACCTGGGTCCCCAGGTCCCTGATAACTTCTTCTGTGCTCAGTGGATTGCCACCTATTTGGTAGCTAGGGGTAACCTTGTTTTTCGAAGGGTATGACTATGCATTTTTGGCATTTAACTTTAGGCCATGGCTCTGGCACCAGTTATCCGCTTCTGTGAGACCCTTCTGAAGGATATCTGTGTCAGATGTGTTTTCTACTATGGCTTCAGTTTGCAGTCATCTGCAAACTTTGTCAGCCATAACCCTCCTGTGTTTGCTTGTACTTCGGAAAAGTAGATGCCAAACAAGAGTGGGCCCAGGACTGAGCCCTGTGGGACACCACTTGTGACAGGCTTTGAGTCTGACATGGCGCCAGCAACTCTGACCCTGTGGGTTCTGTCACTCATCCAGTTTGCAACCCATCTTGTGATGTATGGGTTAACATTTAAGCTGATGAGTTTTTCAATGATACCAGTGGGTATTGTATCAAGGCCTTCGCCAGATCGAGGTAGGCTGTATGGACTGCCTTTCCTCATCAATGGCTTTGGTGACTGTTTGAAAAAGTCAACCAAGTTTAAAAGGCATGATCTGCCTTTGACAAAGCCAAACTGGGTTGGATCCAAAGTCTGCAAATTCCCTATGTCTTTATTTATGAGGTCCATTATGATCCTCTCCATGGCTTTGCAGATAAGGCTATTTCCAGGGTCAGTGGAGGCACCGCCTTGTGAAGTGGGACCACAGTTGCAGTGCCCTCCTGGGTAATGATCCAGAGGTAAGACTTTGATTAAACAGCTGTCCTAGCCTGTGGGTTTAATTCATCATTGAGTTCGTGGAGCACACAGCCGGGGACACCATCAGGTCCCATGGATGCTGTGTTTTTTGCTTTGGAGAGAGCAGTTCTCACTTGGGCGTTGGAGATGTTTGGGGGCTGCAATCGCTTGGTATAGATATCTCTCCTTTTGGGGGAGGAGAAGTTTGCACTGAACCTGTCAGCCAGTATGTTAGCAATGTCTGTAGGATCAGTAATCTTCACATCATTTTGAACTAGTTCTGAGCATATCTGGGAGTTTCCTCCCAGGTTTCTAACATAGCTAAAGAAGGCCTTATGATTGTCTTTTGAGTCTTTAGCTATTTTTCTCTCAAAATTTGCTTTGGATGATTTTATGAGAGCTCTTAGTTTTTACTTATAGTGATCAAGGGTGTCTTACCTTTTAAGGATTTTGCTCTATCTTGTAGTAGCTTCCTCCTTTTGTTGTAGAGTTTGTTTATGGCTGGGGTCCACCAGACTGGGCTTGCCTTTGGTACAAAGAGTCTTTGTTTTGCTTGGGATTGCCTTATCCATGCAGTCCTGCAGGTGCTGGTAGAAGGCATTTGTAAGTGATTCGGCGGCTTGAGTACTGTTTTCCGCTGGCTCGGGGCCTTAAGGAGACCACACAAGTCTTTAGAAGTGTGAAGTGTTCTTTACTGTGGTCTTTTTATTTCAGGTGGGGGTGGGATGAGGACCTCCAGCGAGATTAGTTTGTGATCTGATCTCACCAGTGAGGGGTATACTCCGGGTGTTGAACATTGTGCTCCCATGTTCGTGATGATGAGATCAAGTATGTTATCTCCTCTTGTGGGGATGGTGACTAGTTGTTCCATGGCATTTGAGTTTATGAATTCCAGGAACTTTTGGGCTAGGGTGTTTGGGCTTGAGTAGTGTTCCCAGTCTATATTCGGGTAATTGAAGTCACCTAGTATGATGGTGTTTGGTGATACATTTATCCCCTCTAGTGTTTTCAGGAAGGCCATGTGAGGTTCCTGAGTTTGTGAGGGTGGCCTGTAGCATGCTACAATTTGCAGAGCAGTCTTGCCTATGGTTAATTGCACCTGGATGGTCTCCGATGCATTGTGCGTTGCCACCAGTCTTGAGGTGTGGGTGTCCTTGATGAATATGGATACCCCCTCTTTCTTGGTATTGTCCGGATTTTGGGGCCATGATATGAGGTAAAACCTGATAGTGCTGGGGTGCTCTCAGGAGCCTTGAACCAGGTTTCTGTCACAGCACAGACATCGATGTTCTCCATACTGAGAAGGGCCTCGAAGTCGTGCATTTTGAGATTTAGACTTCTGGCATTGAGCAGCATTACCCTTAGTTTTTTCCTTTTTGTGTTCTAGGGTGGTAGGTTTAGAATTTGAGCTTTGCCTAAAAAGGCACTATGGGGTGGCAAGAGCCTTTGCCAATATCCGAATCCCAGGGTGACAGGTGCAAGCCGCCCCTTGCTTGCAGCGTGGCTTGTCCAGCATGACATCCCAGGCAGACAGAAACTGGATCCCCTTTGAATGACACCAGTGTTTAAGCCAATTGTTAAAGCTGATCATCTTATCTCTGTATTGTGGCATCATTCTTGGTGAAGGTAGGATACTGCTCAAGGTCAGGGTCATACCTGCCTGGGCTACATAATCAGAGAGCTCCTCAATGTCTCTTTTCATGTAGTCCAAGGAGGTACATCTCAGGTCATTTACACCAGCGTGGACAATGACTGAGTCGTATTGTACCTGCTGTTGAGAGACCTGAGTGCTTGGCGCGTGATGCGGATTCTAAAGGCAGCTTACTGTGACCTTCTCCTTACTCAGTCTGGTGGCCCGGACGCCAGTGTGTCTGACTATGGAGTCACCAATGACTAGTGTGTCTGGCATTGTGTTTGGCCTTAAGGGCTGTGACTGTTTGACACTCAGACTGTGAGGTCTATGTGTTGCAGGTGCTGTGTTCTGAGGTGGTGGTTGTTTGGGTGTCTGCTTTGGTGGCCTCTGTGCTGTTTGATTTTTGATCAGAGCCTCCAGTATGTCTTTGTGTGTTTATGTGTATGATTTGAGGTTGTGATGGTACTATGTGAGACTGGGTCTATAGTGTGTGTGGTAACCTTCTCCTCCTGACTGGTCTTGCCAGTCCTATGTTGAGAGAGCTCAGCCTCCAGTTTGGCCGTATAGTTGCATCTCTCGCATGTATTTGTGTTTTGTGGGAGGAGGAGAGGGTTGTCTGTGTACATGAGGCAATTGTAACATTGCCTCAATATTCCCAGGTTCACCAGCTGAGCAGGAGAGGACACTAGCAACTGATCCCTCGACATGCTAAAAGGAATAGACAAAAAAACTTTAAAAAGATTCCGGGGCCCGTGGGTGACCGAGAAATGGGGGTTTGCCTTTTTGGGGTACTATCTATGACAAGAGTGCCGTATCAAGGTAATAAGTACTGTAGAAGAAAGTGCTAGCTTTAACAGATAGAGAATAGTCTACTTGGAGTCAAGTAGAGATGATCTTTTTAGTTATAGGATACGCTGATTAGATCAGTAGTATAGTTCTAGGAAGGTAGTTTTAAGGGAAAATTTGAAGAGTGGACTTTAGGTAGCCCTAATCGTTTAAATCTGCTTAACCGCCGCTGCCCTAGTGGGCAACGGTAGCAGCTTCGCGCTAAAATGCGCGGTTAGCATTTTTTATATCAGGGGGCTGAAAGAAGCTAGGAACTGGCCCAAAACGACCAATAAACTACAAGTTGCTGGCTGAAACCTCACAAAACTGGACCAACAGGCAGCTCAATGCTTCCCACTCCCACTGGTAAGCAAGGGAACTTCCTCTCTTCCAAATTAGGTAAAGAATCAGTAACAGGAACTGCAAACAAAGCCCAGGGATCAGCAAGCTCTGAAACTGGACTATTCTAGCTCAGTAAGGCGGGAAAACAAGAGATATATATTTTTTTTTTTTTCAGAAAACAAGCAGAAACAGATACAGTAAACACTTATAAATGCTATAAATCGGCTATCACAGCCTACACAAACAATTTGCAACAGTTACAGATTTTAAAAGTAACAAACTGAGAAACAAGTGCAATAACAGAATAAATGCAGAATAAACAATAAACAATGTATCAGCAAGCAGGCGAAATACAGTTGTTAGATAAATAGAAGTGGAAAGCCGCAAAAAATATACTTAAATCAGGTAAAGTCGCTTTTTTAGCTCTCTGAAGCTTGGATTACTCTGCTGGCCACCACGAGGATCTGTGCTGAGTAGGTACAAGCTAAAAAAGGCACGTTTTTATATCAGGGGGCTGAAAGAAGCTGGCCCAAAACGACCAATAAACTACAAGTTGCTGGCTGAAACCTCACAAAACTGGACCAACAGGCAGCTCAATGCTTCCCACTCCCACTGGTAAGCAAGGGAACTTCCTCTCTTCCAAATTAGGTAAAGAATCAGTAACAGGAACTGCAAACAAAGCCCAGGGATCAGCAAGCTCTGAAACTGGACTATTCTAGCTCAGTAAGGCGGGAAAACAAGAGATATTTTTTTTTTTTATATATATATTTTTTTCAGAAAACAAGCAGAAACAGATACAGTAAACACTTATAAATGCTATAAATTGGCTATCACAGCCTACACAAACAATTTGCAAAAGTTACAGATTTTAAAAGTAACAAACTGAGAAACAAGTGCAATAACAGAATAAATGCAGAATAAACAATAAACAATGTATCAGCAAGCAGGCGAAATACAGTTGTTAGATAAATAGAAGTGGAAAGCCACAAAAAATATACTTAAATCAGGTAAAGTCGCTTTTTTAGCTCTCTGAAGCTAGGATTACTCTGCTGGCCACCACGAGGATCTGTGCTGAGTAGGTACAAGCTAAAAATTTTATATCAGGGGCTGAAAGAAGCTAGGAACTGGCCCAAACGACCAATAAACTACAAGTTGCTGGCTGAAACCTCACAAAACTGGACCAACAGGCAGCTCAATGCTTCCCACTCCCACTGGTAAGCAAGGGAACTTCCTCTCTTCCAAATTAGGTAAAGAATCAGTAACAGGAACTGCAAACAAAGCCCAGGGATCAGCAAGCTCTGAAACTGGACTATTCTAGCTCAGTAAGGCGGAAAACAAGAGATATTTTTTTTTTTTTCAGAAAACAAGCAGAAACAGATACAGTAAACACTTATAAATGCTATAAATTGGCTATCACAGCCTACACAAACAATTTGCAACAGTTACAGATATTTAAAAGTAACAAACTGAGAAACAAGTGCAATAACAGAATAAATGCAGAATAAACAATAAACAATGTATCAGCAAGCAGGCGAAATACAGTTGCTAGATAAATAGAAGTGGAAAGCCGCAAAAAATATACTTAAATCAGGAAAAGGCGCTTTAGCTCTCTGAAGCTTGATTACTCTGCTGGCCACCACGAGGATCTGTGCTGAGTAGGTACAAGCTAAAATAGCGTTTTATATCAGGGGGCTGAAAGAAGCTAGGAACTGGCCCAAAACGACCAATAAACTACAAGTTGCTGGCTGAAACCTCACAAAACTGGACCAACAGGCAGCTCAATGCTTCCCACTCCCACTGATAAGCAAGGGAACTTCCTCTCTTCCAAATTAGGTAAAGAATCAGTAACAGGAACTGCAAACAAAGCCCAGGGATCAGCAAGCTCTGAAACTGGACTATTCTAGCTCAGTAAGGCTGGAAAACAAGAGATATTTTTTTTTTTTTTTTTTCAGAAAACAAGCAGAAACAGATACAGTAAACACTTATAATTGCTATAAATCGGCCATCACAGCCTACACAAACAATTTGCAACAGTTACAGATTTTAAAAGTAACAAACTGAGAAACAAGTGCAATAACAGAATAAATGCAGAATAAACAATAAACAATGTATCAGCAAGCAGGCGAAATACAGTTGTTAGATAAATAGAAGTGGAAAGCACCATAACGTTCCATCTGTAGTAGGTATTCATTTTGTCTGCAGCCACGCTGGGTTATGATATCGGATCCGAACCGCATGGGTTTCCAGCTATGGATCCAGCTCAGCTCCTCCCTCACCCATAATGCCCTGCTCTACCCTCATGACCTCAGATCGAGTTGCCAGCAGCACAACACCCTGACAAGGGTAACAGATAATATGCAGGAAACTGAAAGGCCAGGGGATAGGAGGGTGGGCAGTTTTGCAGAAAATACACCAGCCAAATGATGCTCTACCCTAGATGCAAGATCCAACAATATCATCTAGAGGAATCCCTAGCCTTGAAGGCTGCCGAGGTAGATACTGACCGGGTTGAATGGGCATGAACACTTCCTGAAGCTTGATAATCCAATAAGATGCACTGTGAAATCCAGCGGACAGAGAAACTTTAGAAATTGGCTTGCCCAAATTAAATTTTAACAACTGGTCGGATTGCCTATGACCAGCTGTCCTGTTTAGATAAAATCTGACATCTAACGAGTGAAGCTTATATTCACCTTTGTTTTCGATTTTAGGAAGAAAACAGGAGGTTAATGGACTGATTAATGTTTGCTTCAGAAGCGACTTTAGGAAGAAAGATGAAATACCAAGTAAGGAGGTTTAGCTGATAAAGCGTCTTGTAAGACAAGAATTTGAGATCCACCGTAGCCACTGGTTCGAAGGGGGGGTCAAGGCCTTTTACAGGGGCCTGAGAAGAAAAGTACCTTTAAGGAAAATTTTACACAACTTGGCTGACATAAGAGGATTAGAGTCATGGCCAATGTGATAATGAAAAGAGTGGTTAGAAAGTCAAGCACTAAAGGGAGAGGGAAAGGGATTTGGGCCAGCTTGCTCATACGAAAAAACAAAAAACTTGCTGCGGTAGACCTTCCTAGTGGTGGACGGTTTATGAGCTGCCACCAGAAAATACTGGGAGTCCTGATCAAGAGTGGAACTGGAGTAGCCAAGCGGTCAGCTTCAGGTTGTCCAGATTCGGAGGAGGTATGCAGGATGGATGGGATATCAGATCCGAATGGGATCTAGAATCCAAGGAGGAGAAGGGGAACCAGATCTGTAGAACTTGGAGCATCAGATACAGAAGACCGGGAACCTCCGGGAGGAGGTATCAGCCACTGTGAATATGCATTCCGCTACTTGACAATTGAGAGACCACGTCAGAATGGTGCGACTGAGCTTGTCCGCCAGGATGTTGGACCCATTCCCAAACTCTCATGGCTTCTCGACAAAGAGGGTAAGACCTTGTTCCCCTTTGCTTGTTGATGTACCAGACCACAGACATGTTGTCCGATTGAATATTGTTCCCAAGGGAAGAAAGTCCTGAAGTGCTAGCAACTAAGAGCACTGCTCTCATCTCTAGAACGTTGATATGCAGTAAGGTCTCTGAATTGGACGGTCCGCCCGCAGATGCCCCCCACCCATCGCAATGGGATGATGCCAAGAGGAAGAAGTGCTATAGCGACCCTAGAGCCCTCAGGACCAACTCCGGAACAGAACTTGAGTGGAGAATGGCCGCACCTGGAGCTGCAGATTTTGAACTCTGTCCGTGTGTCTAGCCTGGCCCTATAAAATCTAAGAGCTGTGTGGCGCCCAAGGATTTCTTTGTATTTATTGTAATGCCCAGAAAAGGAGCAAGATGGAGAAAAAGCCAGTCGTCCAGGTAGGAAAGACCTGCACCCCGTCCATCAGGATGTGGTACGTACGCATCTTTGAGGTCTATCGAGTGGTCTTAGTTCCCCGTCTTCTTTGGCACTAAAAAGAACCTGAGAACCCTGATCCGATCTAATTTCTGCCAAAGCGGCCTCCCGACCCGGGTGGAACGTCTGGGAGGACTTCAACTTTGGAAAGTGAAGGATATGATTTGGAGAACCCAGCGGTCTGATGTTATGGACTGGCTGTTCAGAGAAAGGTTCCCTCCCTCTGCCTCTAGGGCGGCATCCTCCCTGTCCTCCTCTGCCACGGAAGGACTGGTTGTCCGAGCAGGCTGGGACTGCGGAACCACATCTTCTTCTGATTGGTTCCTAGAGTAGGGCCTCTGGGGTGCAGAGAAAAAGAGCAGAACCATCAAAGGCGTCGCTTTGAAGGGCTCAGAAAAATCGCAGTGGAGCCAGGCCTGGGAGAGTAGCCGCATAGAGGTATTAGTAACTGACCTAAGAGTGGCCATGCGAATGGAGTGCAGCACCCTGTCCTCCTGGGAGATGCAGCGTTTAATGAGATCTCGCTGCATTAGTTCAGCGCCTTACCAAGAAGGTCACTTAACTAAACATCCACTTCCCCAGCGGTCCATCATCCGAGACTCCTTGCTCGGGGATGGACTGACCAATGGGCACGGTCGGACGGTGGGCTAAGGATCCCGGTGTCCGGTTCCTTCCACGCCCTGGTGGTAATGAGGTCCACCAGGGGTCGGCAGGAGGGACACCCAAGAGGTAGACGGCCAGCTTCAAATGGGAAGACACCACCCCTTATACGGAGTATTTCATGATGTCTCCAAATGAGACATCCTCGGGGTGACCGTATGTGCCTTATATCGAGCGTAGCCTTTTTGCCGCGTGCTTGGACATCCTCTGGGGCTGTCAGAGGACTAACTTGTTCCATTGGAGCAACTTGGGGCACAAGCGGGCTGTCCCAAGGGCGGATGGTGGAAGCCTGGCCCAGTGCAGAGGGCGGGGCGGAGCGAGCGCTGGACGGAGTCAAACAAGTGCCGGGGTGATCCAGGCTCCGGAGGTCGGATCCGATGCACTCGAGGGCAGGCCGATCCCGGCAGAAGTACCATCGGCGGCCACCCCACCCGCTGACAAGCTGCTCGGCTCAGCCAGGTCGGTGAAAAACACACTGGAACCGGAGCGAGAAGGAGGAGAAAAACTTCAAAATTCTGATTTTAAACAGTAAAACAAACAAATCCAGTCACCATAGTTGCTGGCTGAAACCTCACAAAACTGGACCAACAGGCAGCAAATTAGGTAAAGAATCAGTAACAGGAACCTCTTCCAAATTAGGTAAAGAATCATATTTTTTTTTTTTTTTTTTTTTTTTTTTCAGAAAACAAGCAGAAACAGATACAGTAAACCTAAAAACGCTTGATTCTCAAGGGAAGGGGGAATCTGTATACTGGAACAAAGGGCTACTGTACAGAGAGTGGACCCCTGAGGGAGGGCTAGAAGGTGAGAGAGTACAGCAGTTGGTAGTGCCTAGAGCTTACCGTCTGGCGCTTCTAGCCATAGCCCATGATATTCCCTTTGCAAGTTATATGGGCATAAAACGTACAAAGAGGCGTATTATGCAAAACTTCTATTGGCCTGGAATTTCCAGAGATTTAACAGGGTACTGCATGACCTGTGAGCAGTACCAAAAGGTAGGCAAGGCAGAAGACAAGGTGAGAGCTCTTTTGATGGCTTTGCCTGTGACTGAGGAGTCATTTCAGAGGGTAGCTATGGATATTGTGGGTCCTCTGAGTACCCCAAGTTCCACAGGGAAAAAGTATATCCTAGTGATTGCAGATTATGCTACACGATACCCTGAGGCAGTGGCTTTGTCCTCCATTGAGGAAGAGAAGGTGGCAAATGCTTTGCTAGAGATTTTCAGCAGGGTAGGTTTCCCAAAAGAAATACTGTCTGACAGAGGTGCAAATTTTATGTCAGACCTGCTGGCTTGTCTGTGGAAGTCCTGTGGGGTGAAGCACATGAAGAGCACCCCCTATCATCACCAGACTAATGGTCTTGTTGAGAGGTTAAACTCTACAATCAAGTCCATGCTACAGGTATTTGCAGATCAGTTTAAGAGGGAGTGGGACAAATATTTACCCCATCTGTTTGCTTACAGAGAGGTTCCCCGGGAATCCACAGGTTTTTCACCATTTGAGTTGCTGTATGGGCATAGGGTGAGGGGACCTCTTGATTTAATTAGAGATGAATGGAAAGGTGAGTGTGAGTCTCACAAGGAGTCTGTTGTGGCACATGTCCTGAACCTCAGGATAAGTCTCAGGGAACTCATGGGCCTGGCCTAGGAGAACCTGGCAGAAGCCCAACAACATTAAAAGGTGTGGTATGACAGGAATACTCGAGCTAGAGCGCATGCTGTAGGTCAGCAGGTGATGGTTCTTATTCCTGTCAGACACAACAAGTTGCAAGCAGCTTTGGAGGGACCCTACAAGGTGTAAGAAAGGTAAGTGATGTTAACTACATAGTGGAAGTGCTAGGCAGATGGCAGGGGCACAAATTGTACCATGTTAACATGATGAAACCTTACCATGATAGGGAGGCCCTTGTGCTGAGCATATGCAGTGGATAGCAGGTGGAGTCTGAGAGAGATCTTGTGACCGATCTCCTCTGTGAGGCTCGGGCTGACACCTCGGTGGAAGGGGTAGCAATGTCCCAGCAACGATCTCCTACCCAGGTTTGAGAATTCCAAGCAGTGTTGCAGGAGTTTGGGGGCATGTTCACCGGGAAACCAGGTGGATACAGGACCCCAAAGGCCTATCAGGCAGGCCCCTTATAGGGTGTTTGAGGGAGTCAAACAGACTCTGAGGGAAGAGGTACACAAGATGTTGGAACTAGGGGTGATTCAAGAGTCTAATAGTCCCTGGGCCTCACCAGTGGTGTTGGTGCCAAAGAAGGATGGCAGCACCTGGTTCTGTGTAGATACAGGAAATTAAATAGTCACACACAATCGGATGCTTACCCCGTGCCTAGGACAGATGAGGCCCTACAGCAGCCGGGTGGGGCTAAGTATCTTACAACCATTGATCTTACCAAGGGTTACTGGCAAGTGCCCTTGACTCCCAGTGCTAGAGAGAGGTCAGCCTTTGTGACTCCTTTTGGCTTGTATGAGTTCACAAAGATGCCCTTTGGGATGAAGAATGCCCCAGCGACTTTCCAGAGGCTGGTAGATCATATCTTAGCAGGAGGGTTTGCTCTTGCTTACATAGATGATATTGCTATATACAGCTATTCCTGGAATGAGCACCTGCAGCATGTCAGGGAGGTGCTGGGAACACTACAGAGGGCAGGGTTGACCATTAAGCCGAGCAAATGTCAGGTGAGTATGGCAGAGGTCTCCTACCCAGGACATAGAGTGGGGAGTGGTAAGATAAAGTCAGAACCTGCCAAAGTGGAAGCCATTCAGGCATGGCCTGCACCTGTTACCAAAAAGCAGGTGAGGGCATTTTTAGGGACAGAAGGATACCACAGAAAGTTTGTTCCCAATTATAGTACCATAGCTGCTCCCCTCACAGACCTGGCAAGGAAAAACAGGCCAGATAAGGTAGTGTGGACCCCAGCATGTGAGCAGGCATTGTAGAAGCTTAAGGAAGCTTTGGGAGGACCCCTTGTGTTAGCCAGTCCAGACTATAGCAAATAATTTGTTGTGCAGGTGGATGCTTCAAACTATGGGGTGGGGGCTGTACTTAGCCAGATTTCTTCAGAGGGAAAGAGCACCCAGTGGTTTATCTCAGTCGCAGGCTCCAACCCACGGAGGAATGCTATGCAGCAGTAGAAAAAAAGAAGTTAAGTACTCACCATAACGTTCCATGTATGTAGTCCATCTCACCGAACATTATTACATGTGGGTTCGGAGCCGATCCTCGGCTCCGACTCGGCCACTTTTAGAAAGCCTGAAAACTTCTGATTGGCTCGTGGCTAGGAGGTATCCCATGGTGCATGAGCACACTCCCCAGATCTTGTTTGCTGCTAGTCTATATAAGGAGAAAAAGTAGAAAGGAGAACAAAGGTTCAGAAGAATAAAACCCTAATAAAATTGCCCTTTATGAAATAAACCACTGTAGAAAACTGTTTCCAGATCCTCCAAGAAGGGGGCTGGTGGGTGGGTTCGTAATAATGTTCGGCGAGATGGACTACATGGAACGTTATGGTAAGTACATAACTTCTTTATGTTATGTAGTCCTATCTCACCTCCATTATTACGTGTGGGACAGCGTCCCTAGCATCTTGTACGGGTGGCTCTGGAAAATACTCCTGAGCACCGTGGAACCAAATGAGGCCCTACCCCTGGAAGGTAGGTCCAATTTATAATGGGTAATGAAGGTATGAGGGGTAGCCCATGTTGCTGCTGCACATATATTATCAATAGGAGTCCTGGCTTGGAAGGCAGCAGAAGTAGAAAATGTTCTGGTAGAATGCGCTTTGACGTTAAGGGGTAACTCGCTTCCCTCAGAAGTATAAATGAAAGAAATGCAGTTAGAGATCCAGTTTGATAGTGTGACCTTAGAAACTGGCAAACACATTCTTGTTTCTGCAAAGGAAATGAATAGCTGGTCTGATTTTATAAATCTTTTAGTTCTGTGGATGTAGAAACACAATTGCCTATACATATCCAATTGGTGAAATCTATACTCTGCTTTATTGGTGTGATTGGGGAAGAATACTGGCAATTTGATAGTTTGATTCAAGTGAAAATGGGAGCAGACCTTGGGGATAAAGGAAGGATTTGTCTGGAGACAGACCCTGAGACCTTATCTTTGTGAAAAATTAAGTATGGAGGTTTAACTGATAGGGCTTGCAGTTTGGAAACTCATCTGGCTAAAGTTATCGCCACCAAAAAAGAGAGTCTTCCACGATAGAAATTTTAATTGACAGCTATGGGCTGGTTCAAAAGGTGGCAAAGTAAGTTTACAAAGGACTAGATTTAGAACCCAGGGAGGAATGGGATCTTGAACAGGAGGTCTTAACATCATAGAACCTTTGAGAAAGGTCTTGCAAAGTTTGCGGGACATAAGGTTAGAATCGTTAATTCCCACATGAAAATTAGATATTGCTGCTAGCTGAACTCTGAGTGTAGAAGCTGCTGATCCCTGGTGAAAAAGTTCTGATAGGAACGCTAAGACAATAGGAATGGGAGCTGTAAATGGATTAACCTTTTTGTTATCTGCCCATATAGAAAATCTCTTCCATTTACTGTTGTACAACTTTCTAGTCAAGGGCTTATGAGAAGAGGTAATGATATGGGTTACAGCTGGAGACAGATCATGAAGCCTGACTAATGATGGAACTGGAGCAGCCATGCTGTCAGTTTGAGATTGTGGAGACAGGGATGAAGAGAACCTGACATGTGTGTCAAGAGGTCTGGTACTGGGTCCAGAGTCTATGAATAGTCTAACAGGTGAGGCCCGAGGAAAGGGAACCAAATCTGACGAGGCCAGAAAGAAGTGATGAGGATCATCTTGCTTCCCAATAACATTGCTTTCTGTATAACCTTGGGAATAAGTGGAAAAGGAGGAAATGCATAAAGAAGTCCCGGAGGCCAATCGTGGATGAGTGCATCTCTCTGAGACTCTCCCGGAGGGGGAATGAGGGAGAAAAAGGTGCTGCATTTGGCATTGATGGGGCTGGCAAAGAGATCGCAGCAGGTTGTCCCCATTTGTGAAAGATCTGTCAGGCTACTTTCTGGTTCAAAGACCATTCGTGAGGTAACAAAATTGCCCTGCTTAGCTTGTCTGCTATCATGGTGAATGTCCCCTGGATGTGCGTTGCAATGAGAAAGCGTTGGGAAAAAAATGCCCAGTTCCAAACTCGCAGGGCCTCTCGACATAAGGGGTAAGATCTGGTTCCTCCTTGCTTGTTTAGATATCATACCACCGATATGTTGTCTGTCTGGATAGCTATCTTCCCTAGAAGGAGAAAGTCGTGAAGTGCTTGCAAAGCTAGAAGCACCGCTCTCATCTCTAGGACACTGATATGCAGATGGGCCTCGTGATCTTGCCATGTGCCTTGGACAGTCTTGCCTAGATAATGCCCCCCCCCCATCTGAAAGGCATCCGTGGTCACAGTGGCAACGGGTTGGTGCAGGACAAAGGGAGTCCCTGTGGTAAGGTGACCTGGCTGAATCCACCAACGGAGATACTTTTTGCAAGAATCTGTGATTAGTATCTGGTGATGCAGGGGCAACTGCTGAAAAGGCCACTGAGATGACAGGAGCAATTGGAGTATTCTCATATGTAGTCTTGCTAATGGTACTAATGTTATAGTCGACGCCATTGTTCAAAGAAGTTGTAACACCACCTTCGCTTTGACTCTTCGAATGGGAAGTAACCTGTAAATCTGCTGTGAAAGATTTTGTATTCTGTCTGTTGGAAGTCTGGCTATCATAGAGACCGTGACTATGTTTGCTCCTATAAAGGTTATAGACTGAGTGGGCAAAGTTAAGGATTTTTCCCAATTTAGAGAGACTCCCAACTGGGAAGAGAGCTTGATTGTGGAGACTCTGGATTGAACTAGAAGATGCCTGGTGGCGGCGGTCAGAAGCCAATCGTCCAGCTATGGAAAAACTTGGATTCCCTGATGCCTCAGATGGACTGCCACTACTGCCATGCATTTGGTGAACACCCAGGGGGCTGTGGTGAGACCAAACAGCAGTGCCCGAAACTGGTAAAGATTGGCTCCCAGCCGGAAGCGTAGAAAACTCCTTGATGCTTTGTCCATCTTGATGTGGTAGTAGGCATCTTGGAGATCTATTGAACACATCCAATTTTCTTTCCCTAACAGAGGGAGTATGGATTGTAGAGTGACCATTCGGAACTTGGACTTCTTTACATACTCGTTTAACCTGCTGAGGTCTAAAATGGGTTTCCAGTCTCCTGTTCTTTTTGGAACTAAAAAGAATCTGGAGCATGTTCCGAATCCTGTCTGGTCTGCAGGGACCTTCTGGACGACTCTTTCTAACAGCAGCTTTTCTATCTCTATAGCTGCTTCATCCCTGTGATTGGGTGGTACATCTGGGATCCTTTTGGGAGGGCATGGTGGAAGGGAAAAGGGTATAGAATAACCTCTGGTGATAATGTCTTGCGCACACTTGCCTCGGGTGATATTTAGCCAGTCTTCTGGGTACAAAGACAGGCGACTCCCGACCGGCTCCAGAGACGCACAGTCGGGTCCCACATCAGGAACGCTGATAGGAATGGTCACAAAAGGAATCATGACATCCCTGATTTTGTGGACCTCCCCTGCCTCTAGGGCGACGTCTACCATTTGTGTTCCTCCTCCCCTGCCTCTGAAGGAGGAATCACCCTGTGTATCCTGAAAAGATCTCTGTGATTTCTTGAACTTTTAGTTATGTACTCACCATAACAAAATCAAGATCCCACGAATGAAATGAAAAACTGTCTGCTGTGCACCTTTAATGAAAGTAAGTTTTGCATAATCTGCTGCTCATCAACGGTGGATCCATGAATTGAAATTTAGAGATGGCTACCAGTTGGACTTTTGGATAGTAGACTGAAGATCTGACTTCAAACGAGGAAGTTAAATAAAAAAACCACCTCCCTCTGAGGGGCAGTGATAGGGGGTCTAGCCCTGAGTTGAAGGGCCCAGATAGCAAACCCTTCCTTACTTGAGTACAATACAGATAGTGGTGGGTTTGTGGGGTCAAGATAAAATAAAAAATGTGAATGTGAATAACTGATTTCTGTGATTTCTGACTAAAGTGATGGGAGGTGGAGAACCTCTAACGCACTTCAGCTTCTGCGTCTTGGACCAAGTATGAATTAGCAGATCTAATGAATTAGCAGATCCGAGGTAGGAACCATACCTGACGACCACATTTTACCACTCTTTTGACCTTTAGGGTAAGGTTTAGAAGGGATGGTAAAACGGACTCCCACGGCAGAGAGAGTCTTTCCTTCTTGTTCACACCTGGTGAAGGTATCTTTCACCTTGGGTCCATAAATGGGGGCATTGGTGAACGTAGACTTGAAAGGTTCAGCAAAATTGCACAGACGCATCCAAGAGTGTCTCTTTAAGGAGACTCCTGAACCCACCGCCCTACTTGCACCATCAGCTGCGTATGAGATCAGCCTCATGGAGGAGTTAACAATGGATGTTAAGGTAGCCAACTGAGTAGATACTGTAGATGGGACTCCTTCAGTAGAGGTACCTTGAAGAGTATCTCCTTACTCCTTGAAGAGATCTCTCTGAAGTCTCTTGAAGTATGATAGATAATTCAGCGAAGTGTAAAAGCCACTGAAGAGAAGATACGCTTCCCGTATCTATCCATTGTTCGGGATTCCTTATTGGGAGGATGGAGAGAAGTAGTCTCTGCTAGCTCCTTCTTAGTGGCCGCCGCCACCACCATGGCATCTACAGTTAAGCCCTTGGATAAATCTTTAGGGGCGGAAAGAAACTTGCTCGGCTCCTGGGGACCGGTTCCATGGCATCAGAAGTCTGCCATGCTTTCTGACTCACAAGATCCAGTAAGTCGTCAAATGGGGGAGACACCCATGAAGCTGAGGGTTGAGACCCGAATGTCTTCAGGTACACTGACTCCTCATCAGACGGGGTAACAGTGGACCAGCACCTCTCTACCTGAGGATCTCCAAGATGTCTACAAAGGAGACATCTTCAGAGGATGACTTAGGGGACCCCTCTGACTCATCGAGGTCAGTGTCAGATGTGAAAGACTCATCAGGGGAGTCTACATGCTTCCTTTTACATGATCTCCTCCGAGGGGGGCTCCTCAGGGGGTTCTCTGGGGAGGCCTCGGAAGACTGGGGGCCACTCGAGTGGGGGTCCTGGGACTGTGGGTCTCTGCCATCCGGGGGAAGAGAAGATGCTGAGACTGTAGTCGGCACTTGAGGGAGTACAGTACAGGTACTTCTACGTGGGGCAGATGAGCTATCCAGCATGCTCCTCATCTTCACGAAGTCTGATTCCTCTGGCTCCGAAAGACGCCTCGGTTCCAAAGAAACCGGAGGTGCGGACGGTTCCAAAAGGATCGGCTCCGAGAATGATGCCAAGTCAAATCCGGTTGAAGTCACAAATCAGAAGTCACAAAAAATGACTGTCAGTAATGAGCTATAATAGAAAAACTCTCTATAAGCAATACATTCCTAAAAAGGAAGTAATAGTAGTAAAAAAGGTATCACTTGGCCATGGCCAACCAAGAAAGCTTCCGAATGAAGACGGGGCAAACGAGATCTGGGGAATGTGCTCATGCACCATGGGATACCTCCTAGCCACGAGCCAATCAGAAGTTTTCAGGCTTTCTAAAAGCAGCTAAATCGGAGCCGCGGATTGGCTCGAAACCCACACGTAATAATGGAGGTGAGATTGGACTACATAACATGGAATGTCTAGCCATAGTGTGGGCACTACAAAAAACTTCAGCCTTATCTGTATGTAAGAAAATTCACTGTGATAACAGATCACAACTCTTTAACATGGTTAAACAGAGCCAGTCAACAAAATGCCAAGTTGCTAAGATGGAGTCTGGGGTTGCAAGCATATGATATGTCAATGCAGCACCGCAGTGGGAGTAGCAATGCCAATGCAGATGGGCTCTCAAGACAGGGGGGGTGAGGTACACCCAAATAGACCGGTCACTCTCAAGCGATGTTTCTCAAGGGGCACTTGAAAAACTTGATGAGTTCCCTGGGGGGGGGGGGGTTACGATTGGGGAGAGATGGGCGAAGGCTGCCAGCCTAGTCAAATAGAATTTGATATATAATTCTGGCATTGTAAATAAATGTAAAATACAGGCATATTTTCTTGAGTGTAAACGAATACTGTGAAATGTGGAACTGCAAAATATTGACAACATTGCACTCTCCTGGTCCAATGAAGCATGTTGCAACCCTTTCATGTTAGAATTCGGCTCCAGTGCGTCTGATTGAAGGTTTCATGCCCATTGTTTTAAGGCTAAAGTTTATGACCACAATTTACATGTGGAAGGTGCTTTATTGCTCTGGTTTCTGCTAGAGTGTATATGTGAAATGCCGTTTATTGTTGTAAGTTTCTGAGCAGGTGTTAGATTGCTAAATAATGCAGTTTATTTGCCTGGGAAAACTTAGGTGTCAACATGATGCAATTTGGGAGGGACCCAGCAGACATGTTTGTTAGTAATGTTTAAATACTATTTCTCACAAGAGACTTGAAACATTTTGATCTTGTATATCTAACTCAGCACTCTGCTTATACTCACATGTAAGTTTTAGCACTGTGATTTCTTGTAGGAATAGTTAAAGCTAGAAAAGTTTAATTAGGTATTTTTCTTTGAAATCAGACCTGTCCTACTGTATAATTTTAGGCTTCTGTGTGATCTCTGAACTCTTAGATATCTCTGTGGTGTAGTAGTTTTGTCTTGTGTTTTAATTATTTATTATTAAACATTTTTAAAACCATCTACCTGTGGCTGGTTTATGCAGAGATAAATTATGCTTTAGAGTACATTATATATTTATAGAGTTTACTGTCTAATCCCTTCCAATAAACCTAGACTGAATAGTCACATTACCAATTGGATAATAATTATTGCACAGTGATAATTGGACACCTTTTAAGGGCCTTTTAGTAGCTAATATTATTAGCTGGGTGGTGGCAGGGATTACTACCGTATGATCTAGGTAAAGGGGCACAGCTGGAGAATCTGTGTCAGCCTTTCCCAGGAGTGTCTGTGAAGTTGTACAAATACTTTTAAAGTGTGTGTGTGTGTGTGCGTGTATTGTGTCAGCTACCTGGGCAGGTACACGAAGCACTGGTTGGACAAAGAGGGTACTGGAGGTTTTAGCTTGCCCAGCTAGGCTGAGACCTGGACCCTACAGCTGTGCCAGTGGGGAGTCTTATTGGGGACCTGGTGAGCAAGGGAGCAACCAGCCCCAGACTGACTGTGATCTCTGTGTGCACTTAAGGGAAATTGTACTTTACTGTGTGTATTAGTTATCCTTTCCTCTCTTCTAGGAGATGACCTCCCTGATGTTAGTGGTGAGGATTGAGGCTCCTTGACTGCTGGGCCAGGGCACAGTCGTCACATAAGGTACTTAAGGAAGGCTTGTAGTAGTAGGCACAAGTCAAGAAAGTTATCAAAAGAAAGGAGGACTGCATGAAAAATGGGAAATAGAAAAGATCGAACAGGCAAAGAAGAAATACTGGCTAACTAACAAAGGCTAAGACAGCAGTTGCAATATCAAAGAACAAGGCACCAGAAATATCTACCAGCTTCCGGAAACTGACTCAGCAGATGGCACAAAGAAACTATGATGTTGCAAGGCAAAGACAGAAAGATAGTCATCATTCTTCATAGGGGATGCCAGCGACAACCTGCTTACCAGTCCACAAAGAATCAAATGTAGATGGAAAGAGTACTTCCAGCAACTTGTGAATAAAGAAAACCCAACAAAGGCTGTACTGCCCCAGACACAGCTTATGATGAGAAAACAGGAGCCCACTCTAAAATAAATGAGAACACTGCTAAGAAAAATGAAGTCAAAGAAAAAAACAGACACTAAGGAAAATTTTATCAGGAAAAGCAGCAGGCTCAGATCAGTTGTGGCAGATATGATTAAGCCACTGGATGAGTTAGAGGAGAAATGTCTCCAAAGGGTAGTCATAGCAGTATGGAAAGGAAGACATAGCCCAGATGATTGGAGAATAAGCATTCTAGCAACAATGTACAAGAATAAAAGGGACATTCACAACTAAGGGCAGCACAAACTCCTGACACACTGCATTAAAGTACTGGAGAGGATGACTAAAATAAATACACAGAGCAGTGGAAAGTAAGAAGGGAGATGAGTAGTTCAGATCAGAATGCAGCACAACCAATTCACTGTTTGCAGTGAGACAGACATTTGAAAATAATTGACAGATAAGGAGATAGTCCAACCCGGTAATTCCTAGGCTTGGAAAAAGTATATGACAAGGCCTCAAGAAAGCTGATTTGGGTAGTCTAGCAATGGTTCAAATTCCCAGAAAAATTTGTAGAATTAGTGCAGGCTATGTACAAGGACCCAATAACAAAAGTGGGAACACTGTTCGGATTCACACAGGGGTTCCTAGTGTGTGAGTACGTGCGCATCAGGGTGCTACTCTGAGCCCATTGCTGTTCATACTCTTGAGGGACTACATCAGTGAACAGGCCAGAGGGGACAGATTAATAAAGCTGCTGCATGTGGATGATTTGGCATCTGCATCACAAGCAGACTATGAACAAGATCATCAGCAACTGATATGGGAATGGAATGTACAAGGGATGAAACTGAAGAAATGACAGTTGTCTTGGCTGCAAATGGGGGAAATTAGAAGACACTTGAATTGAGAAAAAAGGGGAAAATAGCAGAACAGGTGAACAAATTCAAATGCCTGAGAGCAGTGGCAGAGGAAAATGGAAATCTGAATGAGGTCAAAGCTGGAATCAGAAGGGCTGCAGCCAACTGGCACAGAGTGTCAGGGGGAGTGTGTCACAGAACAATGCCAAAGAAGCTAAAAAGCAAAGTGCTCAAAACAGTGATGTGATCACTACTATTGTATGATACATAAATCTGGGCAATGAAGGCAAAGTAGCTGAAGAAACTAGAAGTAACAGAGCTTAAGTACCTTAGATGGGTGGAAGGATGCATGCTGTGTAACAAAGACATGAGGGCATCAGAACAGAAGCCAAATTACACAGAAGGCCAAACAAAACAGATTACAGTGGTTTGGGCACATGTGCAGGAAAAGTGTGGATAAACTGGTGAAGATGACTTGGTTGAGATAGGAAGAAGGCAAGAGGAAACAAAAGGGGCCAACAAAAAGGATTTGAAAATAAGGCATGGCTATGGAAGAAAGTAGAAAGGTGGCACTGAAATTGAGAACTGTGGTGACAGTTAACACAACACCCCTACCACATGTAGAAAAATGGGGAAATCGTAGTTCTTGATGATTGATTAGTTGCTTAATGGTAACTTTCTAAATTTATGCATACTAAATATAATACTTCCCATTTTCCTTTAGCACTCCACTTGCTCCTCCTCTTGTTCAGTGAGATTCCCCTTTTCTGCATTACTTTAACGTTTGGCAACTCCTCTAAATAATTCTAATTACTTCTTGACATTTCTTCCATTTTCAGTTCTGCCACATTTTTAAATTCTATTTTTACTTTATCCCAATCACTAGCTATTGCATCTGAAGTAATTTCTATTTTCCCTTAAACTCTCAAGTCATATACTCTACTCACGCCTTAAATTCCTCTCTTTTTAATAAATAAATAGGGATTTCATTTTACATCATAATGCTCGTTATTTTCTAATAAGGTTAGTGGATGAGTCTCCAAGCTTTCAATTAAATGCACATGCTCCACTGAAATATAATTACTACACAGTTTAGCCCAGTATCTTGGAGAATAATATGCAAATTCTGTCAGAGTTGTGCTACTAATATTCTCATATAGGTCTTCAGAAATCTACCCCCATCCTCTTTTGTTACGTTTTCTTTTTTATGTTCCTTCCTCATTATATTCACCTCTACTAATACTCCCTTGCTGAAAGTGTATTTGTCCCAAAATTCTGCCAAGTTTTAGGTGAAGTATAAATACATGCCAGTGTAATCATCTTCCCCTGCCAAAATCCTCTTACTATCACAAACATATCACTATACTCTTTTTCCTCATTTTCTATTACTACACAGACTCTCTCACAATCAGTATTACTCCCCTTTTCCTTCGTCATGGATACTCTGTGGAATGCTCACACAGAAATACTTTGTCTAATTACATGCTCACTTCTATACAAATGCATTTCCTATGACAATGCTATTTTATTCTACACATCTTAACACAATTCAGTAACTCTGTATTTTGTCTATACATTCCATTTCAATAATGACAACGCAGCCATTCTGATAAAAAAAAAAAAAAAGTTACATATTACCCATGAGTGTCTTTTGAACAGGTTTCCAACATTCAGCTTACCTTTACACACTAATGTCTAGTAAGATGATCTTGTACACTATTGCTTCTTCTCATCTCTATCTGAACTCATGTCACATTTTATAAGAGCTTTTACTTCAAAAACACTCAACAAAAAAGTACATACATTTTCAAATACTCCAATTCCTTTTAGCTCAGAACAGATGCTCACTACATATACTTTCCAAAAAGGAAGTTTCCCCTCCAAATAGGGGCACTTTCCCCGAATCAATGGGTGCACTCGGACAATACAGCTTAGTGGTGCAGCGGTAGCATTGTCGCCTTACAGCAAGAGGTTCTCCCCGGGCCTCCGCTGAAAATTGGCTATGTTCCAAGTCAGACTTTCCCGGTTAACAAATGTTAAATAAATACCTTTTCTAAAGTGAGGGGGTTACCATGATAAAGTACACATTATAATATCTGTTCTCATCTTACAGTAGACTCCCCTCTTATCCAGTCTCACTGGGACCGGACTTTAGGTTTAATAAATGAATGGCTGGTTAATCCAAAAAAGCAAACAAAATAGCATTTATAGGTTGTAAATCAGACAAAAAATATGTACATATGTTGCACTGATTACCAGTGCTCTTATTTAACTTTGCTTTACTTTCTCGACAAATTAATATGTTGTCTCTGAGTGCAGTACACTGTACTTTTTCCAAGAATTGGCAACGGAAATTTGATTCATGGAAAAAAAACCTTGATGAAAATATGGTCGCTTACAGAGGAGCCCAGTTAAAGGAAGACCAGATAAGAGGGAGTCTACTGTATTTCTATTCTCATCCCAGATGTGAAAAGCAACCTACATGCTTTCAGTAAACTAACTTTATAGACTTAAGAAAAATAGTAACAGCAAGCAGGCTCAGTGGCACAGAGGGATAAAAACCCTTTCTGCACCCAGTTTACCTGTGTAAGGGGCATTAACAGAGCGGCCAGCCAATGTCAGCTTACCCATACTGGGGAAGAAGCCTAGGTTCGCTGCAATATTCAGCATACAAAAGTCTGACCAGTTTTGTGCTGCATTGGTAAGCTGCTTAGTCAGGAGGCTGCACATGCAACTCCAAAAGGGCAACAATCATGCAGCTTACAAGGATGTCACTAGGAAAAGTGAGTTAAAGCATACTCCCTGGCACCACTATCAGTGTCCTTGATCTCCTCACTGGCCCAAGACAGGGATTAGGTTGAGGACAGGGAGAAAAGGTTAAGGCAGATTTGGTAGGCAATGCGAAAGATTAGAGGAGCTAGTGGTTGCTGATGGTCATCACCCCGTGCAGAGAAAAAAATGGTATAGGCTACCCTTTAAATAAATGAAACTGGTCATTATTAATGTGTTAAAGTAAGCTTATTTTCACCGAACTGCTTGCCTATTTCCAATTAAAGGTTAATTATATTGTACCTTGTAGATTTCACAACAAATTCCTTGCACCTGCAAGCTCCTCTTCTCCAACAACAAGCATTTGTTAATGTGGAAAAATAGTAACTTTTGAAATGCATTAACTCTTATAGACGTCACTCACACACTGGTCAGACCTCTCCTAATTAACTGCTTGAACCCGATTGCTCTTTGTTTTCCATTAATTCATTTTTAGCTGAAGATAAATAACTAATAACTTTGCAAATACAAGAAACTACCACCATTTTTCAAGCGTTTCACCATTTTGTCATGGTTTTCAAAACTAGGTGCTTCTGTCTATAGCTTAAATAAAGGAAATAAGTGTATACATTGACATCTGTTAAAATAGGGGAAATAATTTTTTTCTATACGCAATATGATCAACACACTTTTCCATTCTCCAGAAGCCCAAGACCACACCATTATACTAACTTGTGTCTTTTCAGCCTTTATCATGTTACACTGTAAAGCCTATATACCTACAACAAAGAAATAGTAATTTCTTACTTTAATATGATTAGCATTTACAACAGTTACTGATAAAACTTCCAAACCTAAGATTTAAAATATCTGTGACTGCATACCATACAAAACTGACTTGCAATATATCTTGCAGTTTACATTATGAAATGTTTACACAAATAATAAAGAACAAAAATGTTTTACTTACCATTGCACTACACTTTCACCATTACTCTTCACTTTCTTCAGTGTCCTTTAAAACATTTGACACAGACTGCTTTATACTATAGAATGTTCCCACCAGTTTTAGACAAACTTCTTTTCTGCCACATCTTCATGCAGAACTGCAGTTCATATATAAACACCTAATGTGACTGATGCTGTGCAGTTTTCCCATTTATTCACCATTTTCACATTACTGCTTATCTTCTTCCTGATTATCTTAACCTCCCTAAACTGGTCTCTGGTTCTAGTCCAAGGTACTTTTGACTTTTCAGTTCATAGGTTTTTTCTGTCATTCAAGTATTTTTATTTGGAAAGGTTACACAGGCAAAGTCTTCTCTGGGCTTTGTTTTTATCAAAAAACTGGACAGCATAGTCCTGTTCAGCTTGCTGGCTCTTTGCTGGGTAACTTAATATTTATTATTATTATTTCCTTCTACTCAACCTATTTTGCAACTAAAAATGTGTCTGGATCTTTTTATTTTTTTAATTCTTCCTCAGTACAGTGTACAAAGTGAGCACTGCAGTCTGTTGTGCAATTACCTCAACAGTGAGTATTCTAGACTGTTCTCATGCCATTCAAGCTTTTGGCACCAGACAGTACTTCAGAATGCCATCACACAGTGCTATGCCACTGTAGTGGATGGAGACCTGTATAAATTGGGAGGGGCAGTAATGTCAGTACAGAAGCAGAGAGAAGTGTGACAAAAAGTACAGTTGTGTACACTTACCATAAATGTAGATGTTCAAGTGTATTCACTGTTGCGGTCATCACATTTGGGTTATCCCAGCCAGGGTAGCCCTCGACTGGCCCAAATACCAGAGACTTAGAATTTCTGCGTCGGTTGCTGTTGGTTGAGGACTGACATCAGGTCGTCAGTAGTATAAAGTAAGGCAGCCGACGCCATTACATCAGTTTTTCTTGCCCTAACCTGTCAAAAGCCCCCAAAGTAGGAGGTCAGGTTCTGGTGGAAGAACCCCACCAGTGGAAAATAAATACCAATATGTCCCTTGTAAGGAAAGGAGAACAACAAGGAAGAATGGTAATAAAAGGAGAAAGAGAATAAAGGGGGATGGAGGGAGGGAAACCAGGACTGCAACAGTGAATACACTCGAACATCTATATTTACGGTAAGTGTACACAATTGTACTATGTTCTCCGTGTTTCACTGTTGCAGTCATCACATTTGGGTAGATTCCCTGCCCTGGATTTGGAGTAGAGAGGCAGGTGGTAATGCTTGGTAAGAGTGTGAACAGATGTCCAGGTGGCAGGGTCCAGGATGTCCCTGGTAGGGACACCTCTGAGGAAAGCTGCAGAGGTGGAGGCTGCTCTGGTGGACTGTGTCCTGACCCCCTTGGGAGGAGGCTTTCCATGCTGTTTGTAGCAGAAATGGATGCAGTGTGCTATCCATTTGGAAATGGTTTGCTTGGAGATGGCTTTGCCTTCTGCCCCTGTAGCAAAGCTAACGAGCAATTGATCAGACTTTCTGAAGGATTTAGTCCTGTCCAGATAGAATCTGAGCTGACTGTGCATTTAGAGAGAGTGAAGAATCCTTTCCACCTTGTTCTGGGGATTAGGAAAGAAGGTGGGCAAATGAATGGATTGGTGGAGAGCCACATTGGACACCATCTTGGGCATGAAGGATGGGTTAGTTCTGAGGGATACCCTGTCTGCATGGAAGATGATAAAGGTTTCTACAGTCATGAGTGCTTGCAGCTCAGAGACTCTTCTGGCTGAAGTGATGGCCAGAAGGAATGCTGTCTTCCAGGAGAGAAATTTTAGCTCTGCAGAAGAAGCTGGTTCGAAAGGGGCAGGGTGAGCTTTACCAAGACAAAGTTAAGGTCCCAAGCTGGTGTTGGTGCCCTTCTGGGGGGCCTCAAGTTGCTACCCCACTGAGGAACTGTTTGATCAAAGAGTGTTCGTAAAAGGGGCTGCTCAGCGGGAAAATGAGCAGAAATAGCAGAGGCATGAATTTCTATAGAGGAAAAAGCGAGACCACTGTGTAGTAGGTCAGCTAAGTAATCCAGGATGAGAGGGAAGGAGGGCTGTGCCATATTGGCTCCCTTAGCCTGGATCCAGGTGCAGAACCTTTTCCATTTATCTGCATAAGACTTTCTAGTGTTAGGACGTCTGGCCTCACGGATAACATCCAGAAACTGTTTACTGAGGATGGCAGATTGGTTTGGGGTTGGGGAATAAGCCAAGCTACCAAACCGAGTGTCTGCAATTAGGGATGCATGAATTCCCCTTCCCTCTGAGTCAGGACGTTTGGAATCTGAGGAAGCCCCCATACAGGCAGCAAGAACAGGCTGTGCAGCAAGGGGTACCAGTGTTGTCAGGGCCAGTCTGGAGCTATAAGAATGGTCCTTAGTTTTTCCTCCTTATTCTGAGCAGTACCCTGGGGATGAGAGGTAGAGAAGGAAAGGCATAGACTGATAGATTGACCCAGGGGAAGGACAGGCCTTCCACTTTCCAAGACATGCAGTGATGCTCCCTGGTGCAGAATTTGCTGAGGTGATGGTTGGTGTGGGAGGCAAAGAGGTCAACCTTCGGGGGTCTCCATTTCTGAGTTATTAGGGTGAAGGTACTTCTGTTGAGTTGCCACTCCTGTGGGTCCAGAAGGTTTCTGCTTAATTGGTCTGACAGAGAGTTGAGAGAGCCTGTTAGGAATTGTGCTAACAGGTGTAGTTGCATAGAAAAGGCTGTGAGTCAAAGGGTCATGGCCAGCCTGCATAGAGGGTAGGAGTGAGCCCCTCCCTGCTTGTTGATGTACCACATCACAGTGGTGTTGTCCGTTTTGATCAGGAGAATCCCTGGAGAGAAAAGGGGTTTGAAAGCTATCAAGGCATGCTGCACAGCCATCACCTCTTTTTGAATAATGTGCAGAGGGACTTGCTGTGGGCTCCATTGGCCCTGTATGCACCTGCCATCCAGGTGTGCACACCAAGCATAGTCTGATGCATCTGTAGTGAGGGTCTGGGCAGCGAGGGGTGGGGAGAAGAGCAGTCCTTTATTGTGGGAGCATGCTGTTGCCCACCAAAGAAATTCATTTCTGAGGCAAGGAATTGTAGGTAGAAGAGTTTCCAGGTCTTGAGAGTGTTGACACCAAAGGATCTTTAGGTACCACTGAAGTTTCCTCATATGCAATCTGGCATGTGGATTGAGGAGTAGGCAAGATGCCATATACCCCAGAGCTTGCAGGACCTTCCTTGTAGACAGCTAGGGCCCGGTGGCTAGTTGAGAGAAGTAGGCTGTCAGGAAAATTTGTTTCTCTGGTGTAAGGTATGCCATCTGGGATGCTGTGTCCAGACTTGCTCCCAGGAAAATTATCCTTCGGGTGGGCACCTGTTTGGATTTATTTTCATTGATTGTGTACCCTAGGGAGGTTAGTAGGGTCTTTACAAAGGCCAGGTGCTTGAGCAACTTTTCCTGGCTGTCTGCCTGAATAAGGCAGTCAAAGTATGGGTGAATTTGAATATTTCTTTGTCTGCAAAAGGCAATAGCCAGAGCCAGACATTTTGTGAAAACTCTGGGAGCAGTAGATAAGCCAAAGGGAAGCACAGAGAACTGAAAGTGTTGAGATCCTGCCCTGAAGCGGAGGTACTTCCTGCATGATTCCCTGATAGGAATGTGGAGGTAGGCCTCTTTTAGATCTAGGGTGGCTAGTCAAGCGTCCTTGGAGAGCATGGGTAGCAGCTGCTGGAGGGTGAGCATTTTGAATTTTGGGATCACCAGGAAGGTGTTTAGAATGGACAGATCTAGGCTGGGGTGCCAGGTGCCCTCTTTTCTGGGCACCAGAAAAAGTCTGGAGTAGAAGCCTTGGCCTATCTGTTCTGCAGGAACATTCTCTACTGCTCTCATAGACAGCAGGGAAAGGATTTGCTTTTGAGCCTCTGCCCACTGATTTGGTGGCAGATCTGGGATCCCTTTTGGGGTTGGAAGGGTATGGAAGGAAATTTTGTATCTCTGAGACATAATGTTCAGAACCCATTTGTCTTTGGTAATGGTGGCCCAGGTGCTTGAGTGAAAGGAGAGTTTTCCTCCTAGGGGTAAGTGAAGGTGGGCAGAGGGGAGGTGGTTGACGTGGGTCACTGTGTTCTTACCATAAGGGGGTGGCTTAGAACTCTCTGGTTTTGAAGTGCAGGTAGTCCACTGCTTAGATCTCTGCATTCCCTGGGGCTGCTGTCTTGGGGGGGGGGGGTCTGTTTCCACAGGGCCTAGGCTGGGCCGGTTTACTCAGAGCAGGAAAGGACCAGTGCTTGGAGGGACAATGCCTGCTGAACCTAGGGGGCTGGACCTGTAAGAATATCCTTAACTGTTTGCATAGATGTTGCTTTTTCTTCCATCTTTTTTAAGACCTCTTCTGCCTTAGTGCCAGATAAGTTATATTTGTGCAAGGGGGCATCCAACAAGATTTGACATGGTCTGACAGGGGTTGTTCCTTAAGCCATGCATGTCTTTTAATGACAGATCCAGTGACTGCTGCCCTGCAAGAAGGTTCTATGGCATCAAAACCACAGTGCAAAGTGTGTTTAGTTACTTGACTTGCAGAATGCATTAAGTCTTGTAAATCTTTAGATTCTGCCCAAGCAGGAAAGGAAGACATTTTTGTTTAAGGAGTTCCAAGGTATGTTGCTGAAATTTCAGCATATGGAACTGACAATTTAGTGCCCTGATAGCAAGAGTAGGTGAGGTATATACGTTTTACTCTATCTGTCCAATGCTCGGGAATTCCTGTCTGAGGGGGTTAGATTCTTAGCAGAGGTTGCTTCAATCCCTTTTGGCCCTTGAGAAATTGCCTCAGGGTCAGCTGTTGGATTTTTAAAAAGATATTTGTGCGAGTCAGGGACTCTCTAGTACCGGTCTAGTTTTCTGGGAGCAGGAGATAAGGCATCAGGAGTCAAGCTGGATTCAAGGAAATCATCATCCACAACATCCAGGACTGGGGGTATGGCCAAGGGTCTGTGTTGAGGAAGATCTAATAATTCCCTGAGTCTCTTTTTAGACTGAGGGTAGTTGTGACTCTCCCATTGGAAATGCTCCCTTAAAATATGGAGAATTTCCCCAAAGGAAAATCCTCTGGGAGAGAGGCTGAGGGAATGGAGTCCTCTGCATCAGAATCCTCATAAGTGGAGAGGGGTTGCATGTCTTCACAGTCAGATGTATCAGATTCATCCGACTCTTGTTCAGACAGAACTACAGGGGCCAGACATCTCTTTTCCTTTTTGAGGGGGTAGCTTGGCTTCCCCTGATCAGCATAAGGTCTTCTGCCATTTTAAGCATTTGAGACTGAGGCAAGGTAGCAGGCGCCTGAGAGTGGGTTGTCGGTTTCTTGGGTGTGGTTCGAACCCTGGGCCTAAGAAACTTGGTTGTTTCTAAAAGAACTGTAGTCACGAAAGAAGATGTCGGTTTGTGTCGAGATTGGGTACTGCGAAGGACTTCCTCTGAAGCCAGTGCCTGCTCAGCAGTTCTGGACCATCCCGGGTAGAGACTACCACAGTATCCTTAGTCGAAGAAGAGTTTTGCAGCATACCGGACTCCAAAAAGGTCTCAGTAGCGGCCTGCGAATCAACTGAAGTGGGCATCAGGAGCTTTGAAAGCGCATCACTGAGTACCGGAGGACTGACGAGTAGGTTAACGGAACCATCATCAGTAGGTTTGGGACCTGTGCGATCTGTTGTCTTCATTTTTTACATTTTTTCAGAACTGCTGTCGGATGGCTTACCGAAGCCATATTATAATTCGAAGACTGTAAACGAAAATATCTGGCTACAATAAGGGCCCGAAGACCGATGGTTCTGGCGTTGAACAAAGCACAGAAGCGACACTGGGGGATGTTGTGGTCTGGGCCTAAAGAAGTTTTGCAGTAAGAGCGGAAGTCTCGGTGTGATATTTGCTTTCCACAGGTGAAACAATTAACTTTTTCTGACATCGGTTAGTGCAAGAAAAAGGGATCACCAACAGGGTACTTAGCGTTAGAAGAATTCAACTTCAATTCAGAGACAAAAACACAGGTAGCATCCGACCGGCACTCGTGCGAACTGCTTCTGCTTCGGGCTTCATGCCAAGAAAGGCTGATGTAATGGCGTCGGCTGCCTTACTTTATACTACTGATGACCTGACGTCAGTCCTCAAGCGACAGCAACCGAAGCATAAATACTAAGTCTCTGGTATTCGGGCTGGCTGAGGGCTACCCTGGCAGGGATAACCCAAATGTGAGGACTGCAACAGTGAAACACGAGGAACATCATTAACAAAGCAGGAAGTGGTCATAAGTAATGACTGAACAGACAGTTTATCACAACTTTCTCTCTATATCTCTTTTATGCTACTGCTTATTCTCTAAGAGTTCTTTTTTTCTTTATCTAGTACCCCCAGTTTTCTTCTCTCTCTCTAACTTATCAAGTTCAAACAGACATGGTTATGACCTAACAGCCTTCAAAAGGCCTGACTGCAATAATTCCACCTTGAGATTTTTTACTTCAAATATAAATAAAGATTATTCTGAAGAAAATTATGACTGATCAATTCCGACTTGAAGCTTACTGCCCAACCTTGGAAGGCAGTGGGCAATTCAGTAGTCATTTATTTTTAATAGACACTCAAGTGAAACCAGACCAAACATCATCTTATAGATGGAGCAGGTCCTACTTCTTAATAACCAATAAAAAATATGACAGTTTTTGAAGACTTCCTGGATATATATTTTTTCTAACACTATGATTTTTCTGGGAAGGAATCAATATACCATTTCATATTCTTCCAGGTTGCTAGCTTATTTAATAATTGGTCAGAACAGTGAGGTACAAAAAGGTAAAATGTTCTTCATATAGTGAAAAGGCGTACACTTTAGAACTTGACAAGTGAAATAATTATGTTTTTCTAATGGTTATCTACCATTGCCCATAGATATTTAATATTTTTTAATATATGATTTGACCATTTATTTTAAATTCAGATTGCATGGCCTGTTTTCCAAGTCTCATCTTATACAGGGTAGGCTATTTTGTATTCCATGCTTACTTAGAACTGAAAGAGCTAGTTTCCACATGAGTTTTAACATGGTGCTCCATTAGAGAAAAGCCCTGCCCCCATTTTATTTACTGCACTTCTCTTTGACAATAATCTTAGTTTCTTTACTGCCTGAACACACACAAAAAAAAACATACTTCACAGGAAACAATACCCTGACAGGGACTGACAAGCTATAGACAATTACAAGGCCTTCATAAGCTATGTCAGGAACCTTAAAAGTAACTCTCAGCAGTGTCTGCAGAGCTTGTGGTAAATGGCACAACCTTCACTGACTACAGTGACAGAGGCAATCTACTGGCTTGTAAATTTAGCTCTAACTTTACCCCCCAACTCCACCCACTACCTCTTGTGAAATGTGTTTTAGCATTCCCATACCCCCCCCCCCAACTATCAACAGGGAGCAGATCCTTGCGGCAGTTGCTAAGGCCAAAAACACTGATTCAATGGGTCCTGACAATAGGTTAATTAGGTAAGTACTATGCTAGCTGCCACTACGGGCCATTTTAAGTCTAACTAATTTCTCCCTTTGTACTCAAAATAACCTAACCCATTTGATTGGCCTTACTCATCCCATGGTAGATAATTACATATACATTACCACAAAAGCGAATAACTGGGTTCATACCATAGATAATTTGAAGGGACCCATGCATGGGATAAAGCATTTAGGAGCTGCGTCTGTCTGTTAATAGCACAGGAGGCAGTTCTTGGGTAAATTTTCTGTTTCTCATCCATAGATCTATGTTGTGCTTGAAATGGATGGCGATGGACTTTGTTTTATGTGGATGGGGAGTGTGTTCCACAGATGAGCGGTATCCTCTGCAAAATACATCTGTCCCTTCAAATTGTTCCGACGATGTCACAGAAGAGGTTTAAATCCCTAGTCCCAAGTATTTCTAATGCCACTGACTTCCTACTGTGCAGTAAATCTGAAAGTAATGGATCGAAGGATATTTTGTATGCCATGTACAGGTCACCACTTAACAGTCTGTAGGATGTAGACCATAGTGATAAGGTTTTGAGTCAGTTCACGGAGGACATGTTGTTTAAGCCTCGTATCCTTTTAGTAAGGTATCTCTTCTGAGGGCGTTCCAGCTGTGACATGTGTCTGGACAGATGCATGCCAAAGGCGGCATTATATTCAATAACTGATCTAATGAAGGCAAGGGGGACAATAACATACCTAGATCTAGACACAATCCCTTTGTTTATAGTCTGTACAATATAGAAGGAATTTCTTACAATAATAGACACATGTTGTTCAAAACTTAAGAACCTGTCCATACAAGTTTCCATTCCCAAACAACTGGGTCAACTCATATAAGGGGCATATTGTCAATGTTGTAGCTCCCTGGGTGAATTCCGGTTAGTTCATTAGTTACCTCCTAAACAGCCTAAAATGTGGCATAGCAGCACCACTTGAGGCACTCCAACTACAACCACAAAACAGGTTGCGTGTCAGGTGAATGGAGGGCCACAATGGTCACGCCTCTCCATAAGGGTGGACCATCAACTGACTGCAGGAACTACAGACCCATTAGTCTGACAAGTCTAATATGCAAAGCCATGGAATGAGTTATCATGGAAATGACCAGCAAGGACACTGGCAAACTGCAGTCAGTAGACTCATCCCAATTTGGCTTCGTTAAAGGACAGTCTTGCCTACTTAACCTGGTAGACTTCAAGAGGGTCACTACAGCTATGGATGAGGGAGAAAACAGTGCATACCACCTACCTTGAACCTGTTTAAAATGTTTGATACAATACCCCACTCGGGTGTTGTTGACAAACTCTCAGAACTAGGCATAAATCCATACATAACTCACTGGATTGCTGTCTGGCTCACAGATATGAACCAAGAAGTCAGGAGCGGTGCGAACATCTCCACTAAGAGACCACTCACCAGCAGAGTGCCCCAGGGCTCCTTGGTGGGCCAGCTCCAGTTTGGCATCTACGTCTTGGAAGTCAAGGCAAATGTCAACAGCTTCTGACTCACGAAGTTTCCAGATGACTGTAAAGTGGGAACGATCATAGATTTCCCACCATGACACCAACATTCTACAAGAGAGTCTAACAAACAAATGACTGGTGCCAAAGCCACATATTAAAACTCAATGGGAAGAACTGCATTACAGTGCCCTTTGGGAAATTGTTCACCCAACCTAATTATTCCATTGATAAAAAAAAAACCCTAAGAGTTGACCCAATAGTTATGGATCTGGGAACATATGAAAACAGTAATGTGGTTTTCGACCCACATGAAGCAAAGATAGTAAGGAAATCATTCTATGTCACCCAACTCATAAGCAAGGGTATGGAATCCAGGGTCCAAGGAAGTTATAATACCACTCTGCTCAGCCTTTATCAGACACTTCAACTACAGACCCATTAGTCTGACAAGTCTAATATGCAAAGTCATGGGCATGTACCTACCCAGGCACTTGCAATAAATGGACTGTCCTCAAATGTTCTTCACCAGGAGAATCCAGGGCATGAATACCCTGTCCTACACAGATCACCTTAAGGGCCTATCTCTGTTTTCAGGCTCCTACAGGCTATTGAGAGGCTATCTATGCCCGGCATATAAGGCATCCTCAGATTCAGCTCTGACGGATCTCTTGCACATCTGCTAAACAAGCAGCACAAAAATTATTAGATCCAAGCACCTGAACTTTGTCTGTGACACAAACCGGACATGCTGGAGTGATCAGTGTCTCTCAAAGGATCCCTTAATACAGAATAAGATCCCCAGCTACATGAAGCAGAGTTCATCTGTAACACTATTCCAATGAAATCTCGATCAATGAATGGGAAATCGTAAATTCACCTTGTCTGGTCCCCATGTCTCTGATGGACAGTGGCTGACAGTAAGTAAATTATTCCCCGACTACCATAACCTTTAACTACCTCCTTACTAACATGCCCCACCATATAGGCATCCAAGGAACTCGGGGACAAAACTGGGGTGGGTTTAACAGCTACAGTTGTAAATACCCTGGTGGTAATTAGCCTGGTATAAGCCTATGAACCTATGTATCAAACATTTAGCATTAGCACTTCAAGACAAAATCTGTTTTCTGCCTTAATTTGCTTTTATGATCATTAAGAAAATAATGAATCAGGAAAATTGCTATGTGAATAATGATGAAACTATAAAACACACTAACATTTACTAAGTATCCAGTGAACACTAGTTCCATTAAGCAGTAGGATATAAATCGAGGAATGAAAAAAATGACTGCACTTTCTATGGGTAAAGTTAAGCAAAATTGAAATGGGTCTGGAAAATTTTTATCTAAAAGGCTCTTCACACATTTAATTCAAAGGCTCTAGCAGGAATCTGTGTGTGTCTCTATCTGTACTGTAAAGGACCTGTTGCACAACTCCTGAAAGTAAAATCAATTACTTGTAACCATCAAAGCCTAATACACAACACCTAGAAGAATAAAATTCTTAAGCAAGAAAGAACTGCTCTCCAACAAACTCTATTCTCCTGTAACCCAACCTTACAGCAGCTACAGTCTTCAAGACTTCAGTGTCTCCATTCCTCCAGCTAGTGAATTATACTACACTCATGAGCCAGCCTATAAGGGCAGAGGTCTGAGTTCCTGTCTGCAATACTACTGGCCAGAATTTGGGCTGCAGGAAGGCTTGCTGGAGAGGGGCAGAGTAAGTCTCTCTCTCTCTCTCTTTGGTGAATGATCTGAGATAGGTCACACGGCTAAATTTCTAACAAACTGGGGATGGCCAGAATCTGAGCATCAGCCACTGGAATCACAACAAAACAGCAAAACAAGAAAACTGCAGAAGTACCTCTGACTGCTCAGTCAAGCTGCTAGACTCCTGCAGCTATCTTATTCTCACCTCTCACAGCCCCAGTAGAGGATTACATGCATGGCAGAAGACAGACTACTGCAAGACTACATTTTCTGAAAACAGTTTTTACCATGGGAGACGTAACAATGACTAGTTGTGGACAAACAAAATGGTAGGACAGGTGGTTGCAAAAAATGAGGAAGAAGATGGAACATTGCTATAATCTATGTCATACATCTGTTTGAAGCACAGCAAGACTGAGGATATATGGGGAAGAAAAGTACTATATATGCTTTTTCATCTTTATTAATCTCTGCTCAAAGATGTTCACTAAACCAACAGGTTTTAATTACTTCCAATAAAATACTTCACTTACTCACCATCATTTATTTAAATTAAAATCTTCTAAAAACACTTTCTGAAACTCCTGCAAAGTTTTGTACAGAGGTCCCTAACATACGTGAAGTTAAGTAACTTTTCTTGGTGATCAAAGAAAACACAATTTAGTCACATGTACCTTATTCAGACAAACACTTAAGAGTTATGAAGCTCTTAACAACTGGAATGCATTGACAGTGTTTTAAGGGTAACATACCATTCCTGCAAGAGGTGCTGGGGTTGAGTCGGTATAGAAGTAAGTTGTTCCTCCTACAGTTTCTTTCTGTATGATCTGATTTGTAGAAGAACCTTGGGAGGCTGAATCATTCACTGGCGTAGAGGCACTAGTAGGCACCATATAATTTGCTGGGCTAGGAGTATGACTTCGTCGTCTTGGAGAGGGAGAAGTATGAGGGGTAATTTTGGGAGAATGTAAAGGAGAAGACCCGGCAGACAGAGACATCCCTAAAACAGACAAATGAATGTAAATGCAAGAATAAAAATACATGTCAGTTAAAAACAATTCTTATCTTAATGAACCTAGAATACAATCTTGATAACAAAACACTACACAGAAGGATTACAATAAGGTAGGACTGGTTGTAACCATTATGAAGTAGCTAAACTAGCTGGCTATAAACAAACTATATGTTTCAAACCTAAGTCTATGTGCTAAAAACACTACTGACTGTGTAATTTGACATTAGCTAACAAAGGCAAAAAAAAAATCAGGTCATTTCTTTAAAAAAAAAAAAACAATTAAAAATATGCACTATGAGTTGTAACTGTTAGATGCTTAACAAAAACTAAAAAAAAATACAAAGTATAAAAATAGAACAAAAATTACAATTAAGCAGTTTTAAAGCAAAAAAACTAAAATCTTTTTAGAAAGAAAGAACTGTAAACTGTGCAAAGTCCGAAACACTGCCAAAAGCTAAAACCATATATCTTTTATTAGAACGTGGTAAGCGCTTTTGTGAGGTACACTCGCTTCTTCAGACCATAAAAGAAAAAACAGAACGCCAATACATTTAAAAACTCGTTGCCCAATCAAAAATATAAATTTATATATATATATATATATATATATATATATATATATATATATATAAAAATATACTTGGACCTATCTAATAAGAAAATGTGTATATAATACAAACCTAAAATCTGAACCAGCCAAACAATATATACGGCACAGATACCTTACTAAGAACCATATAAAGGTACGAGCCTACTTTGTTTTATTGAAAGCTCATTTCACTGAATTTGAATTCACCCTGATCAAATCATCGAAAGCTCAAATTACTGAAAACTCATTTCACCAAAGTGAAGTACTGACACTGTGTAGAGTACTGTAAGGCAAGTAAAAGGTATATGCCCTTTTCCCCACTGTAGTGCGATCCTGGGTTTAGTACATATAGTTAGGGGGGATGTGGGGGCAAAGGCCCTCACCTAGTTTGGTTTTATATTTCACAGAAAGCTTCAAAACAATACATTTTAAACCATAGACATGCATACTTACACCACCAGCTTTGTTCCTACCGAATGGCGCACTGCTATGGTCATCCCACTCCACAAAGGGGGAGTGACTACAGATCCTGGGAACTACCGCACCATTAGCCTGACACATCTGATATGGAAGGCTATGGCGCACATCATGGACCTTAAAAATAAGGACATAGGGAATCTCCAAATTCTGAACCCCACACAGTTTGGGTTTGTGAAAGTTAGATCATGCCTGCTCAACCTGATAGACTTCTTCGAGTCTGTCATCAGAGCTGTGGATGAGGGCAAGGTAATTCACACAGCCTACCTAGATCTTGCCAAGGCCTTTGACACTATCCCTCACTCTGGAATCATAGACAGACTCACTAAACTAGGCATAAACCCTTATGTCATAAGATGGGTTGCCAACTGGCTCACTGATAGACAGACTCCAAATCTGACTACCGACCAGTTACAAGTGGTGTCCCACAGAGATCAGTCCTAGGTCCTCTCCTGTTTGGCATCTACTTCTCTGAAGTTCAAGCCAACAAAACGGGACTCTGGCTGACCAAGTTCACAGATGATTGCAAACTGGGAGCCGTTACTGATTCTCCAACTGATGTAGACATTCTACAAAAAGGCCTCACTGGCATCAATGACTGGTGCCAGAACCATGGCCTTAAGCTCTATGCCAAAAAGTGACCTGTCATTCCCTTTGGGAAAAATTTGGCGCCCATGAACTACCACATAGGCAGTAGTCCACTAAACACCAAAGGTGTGATAAGAGACCTGGAGATACAGGTTGACAGCAACCTCTCCTTTGATAACCACATTGCCACTTTAGTCAGAATGTCCTTCTATGTGGCACATCTCATTTCAAAAGGTTTCTCATCCAGGAAGAAAGAGGTCATAATCCCTCTCTACTCATCCCTCATTAGACCTATTATAGAATACAACGCCTTATTTGGTATGTAACTCACTAGACACCTACAACAACTGGAAAGGCCACAAAAAATACCTCACTGAAAGGATCTTAGGCTTTAGACACATGCCCTACGTGGACAGACTCAAAAAACTCCATCTATACTCTGTCTCTTATCGCCTATTTAGAGGCAATCTCTGCTTGACATACAAAGCTATGTCTGACCCAGAGCTGCTAGATATGCTACAACTAATGAAATCTCAACCCCTCCATGCCACATGCTCTAGGGACCTAAACCTCATTACCACAATAAACAGAACATGCTGGTGGGACAGGTTCCTAACCCAGAGTCTTCCCATACTCTGGAATAAACTTCCCATTCACGTCAAGCAGAGCACTTCAGTGGCCCTCTAAGAGAAATCTTGACAAGTGGATGGTCATTAGGACATTCACCTAGGGGATCACTTCAGTGGCCTTGCTTGACAGGGGCACTGGGAACTAACTTTGGGCGGCATGATGCCAGGGAATCTTCTTGGCCTAAGCTTATATAGGCTCCAGGGCTGTTAGCCTAGTACACACATCTATGAACCTATGAATCAATGACTTAACTCTTTCCAGAAGACAATATATACCTAAACTAAGTGGGGGGCTATGCCCACCACACATCCCCTAACTATATGTACTAACTCCAGGATTGCACTACAGTGGGTAAACGGGCATATACCTTTTACTTGCCTTACAGTACTCTACACAGTGCCAGTACTTCACTTCAGTGAAAGGAGATTCAGTGAAATGAGTTTTCAGTAATTTGAGCTTTCAGCGATTTGGTCAGTGTAAATTCAAATTCAGTGAAAAGAAATGAAGTAGACCCAATATCCCATCGATAAAATATAAAATGAGATGTTTCTAGCATACATTGTAAGCATTTTGTTCTACCTAATATTTCAACATCACAAAATTAAACATTACTTTAAAAAAGACAAAGTGTCAAAAATGCACATTCTATGTACGACTTAAACAGAGGTCTGCTTTTTAATACAGGTTTCAGTAGTACATACCCATTCAGTCCCATAGCACTGTCTGCCCTTAACCTGACTATCCATTTAGTTTCATTAACCTCAGTGTAATTATGCAGGTCTCCTTTTCGCTCACTTACTCTCATCTGTTCCAATAGCCAAGAATTTACAGCCATGTTCATTACTAGTGTTAATAATATGTTTGGCCAATGCATTAGTAGTAGTTTTGAGTATTAATGTTATACAGATGTTCCCTTATATGGTCTCAAACCTCTACTGGTCTTACCTACATAGAAAGAATGGCAGACAGTACACTGGGCAAGATAAATAATATTAACACTACCGCAATTCGCATCAGCATGAAAAACAAATTCTGTCTGTGTAACTGGTTGAACAAACCTACCACTACTATCAATGTACTGACAGTAGTTGCAAATCCCACAGGGTAATGTACATCTAATTTCTCTTTTTAAATTGTTACTGGCATCTCCAAGGTCCTTATACCCACATAATAATCTTTTGACAGATTTCTGTTCTTGTATCTAAAACTGGGTTGGTCCCCCACTATATTTCTTAGCTTCTCATCTGTAGTTAATATATTCCAATGTCTATAAATTATATTTGAATATATCTATTGTCGTTACTATAAAACAAGGAATATCCCATACCATCAATTTTGGACTCTCTTGTATTCTGTAATTCTTGCTTCCAAGAAAAATATGGGCGGATAGCAGTAGCCCTTTTTTGATGCATGTCATCACACATTAATCTAACATCATGGGGGTGGTATCCCCTATTAATAAAATTAATGTTCAAGTGTCTTATCTCATCCTCATAATCTCTCTCAGTAACAGTGAGCCTCGAGGCTCTTATGGCTTGTCCCTTAATGTTGGAAAACACGAAAAGGGGGTGCATACTATTCCTATGTAACAATTTGTTGTGATAACAAGATTTCCTATATACGTCCGTGGTGATAACACCAGCCCCCTCATTGGTAATTCTAACATCTAAAAAAATATCAAATTTAAAAAAGACATCTTCTTCTTCTTCTTTCGGCTTTTTTTTCGGGTCAGGTCGCCAGCAGCCACCTCCACCCGCAGCATGTCTTTGGGATGTGGGAGGAAAAACAGAGCACCGGAGGAAAACCACAGACCACAGGAGGGACATCAGACTCAAGACAGAGAAGCCCCCAGCCAACCGAGAACCTCGAGAACCTTGGGTGTGTGAGGTGGCAATGCTACCACCACCCCACCACCGTGTCAAAAAAAAAATAGACATCAATATTCTGTAAATAAATGGAGAAGCATTCAAATTCATTGTGTCCACCAGTCCATATAAAAAACATGTCATCTACAAAACGACAGTAAAGAGGGATGTATATCTTGTAACTATCATTCCCCAATGTATGCTTACATTCCCACATAGCCAAGAATATACTGGCATAGGTGTTGGCACAAGATGTGCCCATAGCTATGCCATCTAATTGCAAATAATACTTGTTGTGAAACACAAACATATTTTTCATTAACACCATTTCCATTAAAGTGCATATCACATCAGTACTCATGCTATTAGTGTCACTATGCTCCACCAAATATTCTCTTAGAGCAACTACATCTTGCATGCTGGCTATCTTGGTAAACATTGAGCGCACATCCATAGTTACAAAACAAAAATCATTTGCAATATCCCATTTAGAAAAAAAGGCATATAGATCCTGTAGAAAATTTTTTGTATCCTGTAAAACATTTATTACTATTTAAAATTGGACATAACTGTTTTTCACTAAAGATGGAGAAGGGTTCTGTTACCCACCCAGCTCCTGAAACAACAGGCCGTAAAGGTGGAGTACTGGGATGTTTGTGGATCTTAGGATAGAATACCCTGAATACACGGTATAATAAGATGTTCAACAATGAAATATCTACACGTGTCCTCTGTGACAAATCTCTTGCTCAAAAGCTCCAAAAGTACAGTATCAATAGAATTTTTAATCTTATTAACCTCTATACCTTTTATAAGCTTATATACACTGCCATCACTTAACATTTCACCCATGGCACTGTTATACAAATCTGTATCCATTATTACAGTGGGTCCACCTTTATCTGCTGGTTTTATAACAATGCTGACATCCTGATGTAGATCTTTTAGAGCCCTCTGTTCATGTCTATTCAAATTATAAAATCTCCTTTTATGCCCAGGTTGATTAAATAACTCATATATATCATTTTATCAATGGGATATCGTACCATTATATGGCTCTTAGTAAGGTATCTGTGCCTTGTATGTTGTTTGGATGGTTCAAATTTTAGGTTTGTATTATATACACATTTTCTTATTAGATAGGTCCAAGGTTTTCTTGTGTATATAATGTTTTGCTATGTTTAGTTGTAAAAATACATTAAACGTTTTTCTGTTAGTAAGATGGTCCTTTAAGGAAGTGGTAGTTGTAGTGAGGAAGCCTTTTTGATTGGGCAATGAGTTTTTAAATGTACTGGCACTCTGTTTTTTCTTTTATGGTCTGAAGAAGCGAGTGAATTTTGCGAAAGTGCTTACCACGTTCTAATAAAACCAACTGGAAGGTACCAAAAGTGCTCGTATTCACCTATGTCTGCAGGTAGACGACAACAAGCGAGAATATACGTTCATTAGAACGGGAACATCCACGTTCTAATAAAAGACGTATGGTTTTAGCGGTAGGCCATGTTTCGGGCTTTGCACAGTTTACAGTTCTTTTCTTTCTTGTTATTATACCGTGCGGTCCATTCATCTTGGTTGCTGGTGTTTTCTTAGTTGTTAAAATCTTTTTAGGCTTTGGTGTCTACCTGAAAGTAATAAGCAGCATAATTAACAGCTCCTCCTCTACAGCAATGAAGAAAATCAAAACCTAGTGGGGTTGGGAGGGTGGCCTAATGGTTAAGGTGTTTGCCTTACAAACAGAAGGTACAGTGTTTGAATCTCACAGGGGATAACTGGCTAGGCTTAAAATGGTTCGCAAGTGCAGTTAGCTTAGTACTAACCTATGAACTATGAACTTAAGTTATACGGGGAGGGAGTATTCTGGATTTACATGCTTTCTCAGTCAAGAAACTGACAAGTAAAAAAAAAAAAAAAAAGTAAAAAGTTTTCAGCCAAGAATAAGAATCATGCATTCTTACTATACTAGTTTATCTAAAACGAGACTTTCCCTTTGGCAAGTATAAAATTACAATCATCTCATCCATTAAAATATAATATTTGTTTCCTTTGTAGCTCCTAATTTCAGCCTTGTACATGCTATTATGTTAAATGCTGTACTAGGAAGGCATGCCTAGCCCATGAACGTGTCAGCTTGCCCTTCACTCACTGACTGGGCAATCGACCTGTTATCAAGTTCAGTCCAATATATGACGACGCTTCTTCAAAGCTACACAAGATCAGAAGATGTTGTATTTATTAAATGAGTGCAGGTGATAAAGACCACTTCCAAGTGTGGAAAGTATGCGTCCCTCTTCATCTATGGACACTAATTTTTTTTTCCAGTGTTGAATTTTAACAAAATAATCTGCTGACATATTTGGATTTGACTAACCTCACCACATACTCTGCACATCGGGCAAAATCATGATTTGAAAGCTACATCATTAACAAGTTTATAGAAATACATACCTATTCGAATTATAGCAACTCCCAAAGCCGAGGCTAAATGGAGGAACTGTCCAAGGAAATGGCAAGGTCATATGTGGGGCCCATCAAAAAGGGTCTTCTCCGAGATCAACTGATAAAAGTAATATCCTGTACCCATCATCAAGGATACTGTCTACATCCAAGTTGAATCCAAAGCAGTAAACCTACCATAGTAAATAGAGCCCAACAGCATCCAGGTGAACAAAAGTTCAGAAGGCTGGGAGTTATGACGTGCAACAATACAAAAGGAGACCTGCCTCCAAAAGTTGCTAAACTACTGTCTATTGAAGGTGAAACATGGCCCACATGAAATTCAGATATTTCTAAAGTGAACACACAGCATCCACATGCATCTAGAGGAATGTCATTTAACCAGATTCATAAATATTTGTCAAAGGATTATTCTTAGACAAATCAATAAAAATAAATTGCTGAAAGCTGCTTTCAGTGAACACTTTTTAAAAAGCTGCCTTTTTTTTTCTTTTTTTGCACTGGGCTGTTCCCCCAACTCACATATACCAACTCCACAGCCCCACAACATTGACGAAAGTGTAACGACATGTTCATTGAAAAGGGCTTTCAGTGACAAAGTCATCTCACTGGTTTGAGTCACTTAATCAGCACTAGAAAGTACAGTTTTGTACCTGCCATAAATGTAGATGTTCGAGTGTATACCCTGCTGCAGTCATCACACTTGGGTTATCCTGTCGTCAGGTGGTCCCGCAGTCGGCCTGAATTCCAAAGTCTTGGTCTGGCGATGGTTGTTATCACTTCTTCCCTGACGTCAGTGCGCCAGGGGTATACAAGAGGCATCCGACGCCATTTTCTTCAGTTTTTCTTGTCCCAGATGTCAGGTGCCCCCCCAAAAGGTGGTCAGTAGCTAGTACCAATAATAAAAGTTTAGCACAAGCAAAATATCCCTCCAGCTATAAGCAAAGGTTGTAGCAGTTTTTAAGGTATTGAAAAGGTTTTAGTTAGGTCAGAGGGGATGGAGGGAGGGTAACCTGGACTGCAGCAGGGTATACACTCGAACATCTACATTTATGGTAGGTACAAAACTGTACTATGTTCATAGTGTTACCCTGCTGCAGTCATCACACTTGGGTAGAATCCCAAAGCTAAGGATGGGAGGTGGAGTCAAACAGGGTTAGAGAAGGCTAGAAGGCCCTGCAAAAAGTACAGTTTTGTACCTACCATAAATGTAGATGTTCGAGTGCTAATACAGCTGCAGTCATAACAGATGGGTTCTCCTGCAGTCAGGCGGGTCCTCGGTTGGCCGAATTCCAAAGTCTAGGTCCGGCGTCGGTCGTCGTCGCTTCTTCCCTGACGTCAGTGCGACAGGGGTATAAAGGAACCAGCCGACACCATTTTCTTCAGTTTTTCTTGCCCCAGATGTCAGGTGCCCTCAGAAGGAAGGCAATAATAAGTTTGTGTGATAATGCAGTGCTATATAATCAAAATACAGTAGTTGCAAGCAAATACATCATAAATGAAAACCCCAATCAGGTTGTATGAGGATGTGTTAGCCTATATGCCTGTCCCAAGAGGGGAAGGAGGGAGGGAAACCTGGACTGCAGCTGTATTAGCACTCGAACATCTACATTTATGGTAGGTACAAAACTGTACTATGTTCATCGTGCATACAGCTGCAGTCATAACAGATGGGTAGAATCCCAAAGCTAAGAAAGGGGTGGTAGGCACTAGTTGGAACTAGGAGGAGCCAAAATGACCTGCAAGACTGCAGTGGCAAAGCCTGCTCTAGATTTGGAGTATAATGGTAGGTTGTAGTGCTTGGAGAAGGTATGCACAGAACTCCAAGTGGCTGCTTCCAAAATATCCTTGGTAGGAACTCCTCTGAGGAAGGCTGCAGAGGTGGCTGTGGCCCTGGTGGAATGAGTTCTAATGCCAGTAGGAACAGTTTTGCCATGAAAGGAATAGCAAAAGCGTATGCAGTGGGCTATCCATTTTGAGATTGTCTGTTTGGAAATTGGCTTCCCTTGAGCTCCTACCGCATAGGCCACAAAGAGCTGTTCTGATTTTCTGAAAGGCTTTGTTCTGTCCAAATAATAACGCAGCTGTCTGTGGATGTCCAAGGAATGTAGTAATCTCTCCCCTTTGTTTTGAGGATTAGGATAAAAAGTAGGTAAATGTATGGCCTGATTTAAAGCTACCCTGGATACCACTTTAGGCATTAAGGACGGGTTGGTTCATAAGAAAACTCTGTCCTGATGGAAGATGATAAAAGGCTGGACAGCCATGAGAGCCTGTAGTTCTGAAACTCTATGAGCTGAGGTGATAGCCAGAAGGAAAGCTGTTTTCCAGGACAAATATTGCAAATCTGATGAGGCAGCTGGCTCAAAGGGAGGCAAGGTCAATTTTTCCAGAATGAAATTAAGATCCCAAGCAGGTATTGGTTGTTTCCTTGGAGGCCTTAAATTCTTAGCCCCTCTGAGGAACTGTCTTAAGAGAGGGTGAGAGAATAAAGGTGGATCAGTGTTGTATTCTGCAGAAATGGCTGAGGCATGTATTTTGATGGAGGAGAAAGAAAGTCCACTGCTTAGCAGTTCAGCCAAATATTGTAGTATTTGAGGTAAAATCAGTTTTCCAGGATCCTGGCCCTTTTTCTTATTCCAGACACAAAAACGTTTCCATTTTGCGGAGTAAGCTTTTCTAGTTGATGGCCTTCTGGCCTCCAAAATGACATCCTGCACCTCCTTGGAGAGTAGGGCCTGTTGAGATGCTAAGGAATCTTCCATGCGGCTAGATTGAGTGTTTTTAGCTGGCTGTGAAGAGTTTTGAAACTGTGCTGAGTCAGAAGGAGAGGCATTAGAGGCAGGGTCCATGGTGGGGATTGCGTCAGGCTCCTCAGGAGTGGGTACCAGTGTTGTCTTGGCCAGTCCGGAGCTATCAGAATCATCTTTGGTCTGTCTGCTTTGGTCTTTAATAGAACTTTGGGCAGCAGAGGAAGAGGAGGGAAGGCATAAACTGTCATTGATGTCCAACTGAAAGAAAGAGCGTCCACTCTCCAGGCCTTTGGATGGAAGATCCTTGAGCAGAATTTTGTCAATTGATGATTCTTGTGGGAGGCAAAGAGATCTATGTCTGGCCTTCCCCATTCTTGGATTATTTCTGTGAAAACTTTTGGATGCAATTTCCATTCGTGTGGATCTGTCATATTCCTTCTTAGGTTGTCTGCCAGCGGGTTTTCCTTGCCTGGCAAGTACTGTGCTTGTAGTTCCATTTGTAAGTCCCTGGCCATGTTCCAAAGTGACATGGCCAGTCTGCATAGGGGCTAAGAATGTGTTCCTCCCTGCTTGTTTATGTACCACATAACTGTGGTGTTGTCCGTTCTTATCAATAATTGACCTGGTTGCAGAAGGTCCTTGAAAGCTATAATAGCATTTATTACTGCTAGCATTTCTTTTTGATTGATGTGAAGGTGCTTTTCTTTTTGGGACCATTTGCCCTGAATGCACCGATCTGTCATGTGCGCCCCCCCCAGGCGTAGTCCGAGGCGTCTGTTGTGATGACTTGATTTGCTTGAGGCTTGCTGAATGGAAGACCTGTGTTTGTTTGACATGCTTAAGCCCACCACAGAAATTCCTTTTGCAGACATGGAATTAGTGGTATTATTGTTTCCAAACTGTGGCTGTGTTGAGACCATATGTTTTTCAGGTACCATTGTAGTTTCCTCATATGCAGCTTTGCACATGGGATTAGTAAGATGCAAGATGCCATGAATCCCAGAGCCTGCAGGATTTTCCTTGCAGTCAGCCTGGTGCAATTTGCTAGTATTCTGAAGTATTGTATTAGTTGCCCCTGCTTCTCTGGCGTGAGGTAGGCCATCTGGGTGTTTGTGTCCAAATTGGCACCCAGGAAAATTATCTTCCGAGAGGGTATTAGCCTTGATTTCTTTTTGTTGACTGTGTATCCCAGAGATTTCAATAACATTATTACATAAGCCAGATGTTTCAGAAGAATGTGCTTGCTGTCCGCTTGGATCAGGCAGTCGTCCAAATAGGGGTATATTTGTATCCCTTGAAGTCTGCAGTAGGCAATTACTGATGCCAGGCATTTCGTGAATACTCTGGGCAGTAGATAAGCCAAAGGGCAATGCAGAGAATTGATAATGGGTTGAACCTGCAAGAAATCTGAGGTACCTTCTGCAATTTTGTCTGATTGGGACATGCAGGTATGCCTCCTTGAGGTCCAATGTTACCAGCCAAGACTCCTTGCCCAGCATGGGAAGAAGTTGCTGTAGAGTGAGCATCTTGAATTTTGGTATGAGTAGAAATGTGTTTAGGATGGACAGATCCAAAATAGGTCTCCAATCTTTTCCCTTCCTTGGCACCAGAAATAGCCTGGAATAAAAACCTTGACCTTGTTCGTGCGTAGGTACCTCTTAAATAGCTTTCATGTTTATGAGATCTGTAATTTGCTTTTGTGCCTCTGCCCTTTGATTGTGTGGCAGGTTTGGCATGCCTATCATTTTTGGAAGGGTGTGAAAATGGAATTTGTAGCCTCTGTTTATAATGTCCAGGATCCATTTGTCCTTTGTGACAACATGCCAGTTTTTTGAAAATAATGCCAGCTTTCCTCCTAAGGGGGCTGCCATTTGAAACCTGGTTGGCATGCACAGGGGAAAGTCATTGGGTTTGCTTTCTGAAAGATTGTGAGTTGTCCTCACCACCTCTTTGGGTAGGAGCTTGCCATTGTCCGCCTCTATACGATCCTTGGGATTGTCCTCTGCCCCTCGGGCGTCTGTATCTGCCTCTTTGGGGTCTGTCTGTGGCAGGAAAGGACCAGTTTTTGGAAGGCCAATTTCTACTAAAACGTGGGGGTTGAACCTGCAGAAATTCTTTCACAGTTTGCATTGATTTAGCCTTTTCCTCCATTTCCCTTAATACCTCCTCAGCATTAGCACCAAATAGTACATCCTTTTGAAGAGGGGCGTCTAGTAATTTAGCTTTGACATGATCAGGCAAGGCTTGTTCCTTGAGCCAGGCATGCCTACGTATGACTGATCCTGTAACAGCAGCTCTACATGAGGCCTCTAGAGCATCAAAACCACATTGTAAGGTATGCTTACCCACTTGTTCTGCACTATGCATCAAATCCTGCAACTCCTTCAAGTCTGGTTGTTCAGGTTGTGACATTTTACTCTTCAATTGTGATAACAAAAACTGTTGGTATTTTAGCATATGAAACTGACAGTTTAAGGCTCTCATGGATAAGGTAGTCGAGGTATATACCTTTTTTTTCCCCACCTTTCTTAGGATCTGGAATCTCTCTCGGAAGGCAATGGATTTTTGGCAATGGAGGCCTTAACTCCCTTGGGGCCCTGTGAGATGGTTTCTGGGTCAGCAGCATGGCTTTTGTAAAGAAATTGGTGTGAGTCAGGAACCCTGTAGTACCTGTCGGGCTTAACTGGAGCTGGAGGTAGAGAGTCCGGGTTAAGGCAGGCCTCCGAGTAAACATCATCTAGGATGTCCAAGACAGGAGGTATAGCCAGAGGCCTATGCTGAGGTAACAAGAGAAATTCCCTGAGCCTTTTCTTGGAATCTGAGTAATCCTGGCCTTCCCAGTGGAAGTGTTCCCTTAAGGTATGCAAAGTTTCCCCAAATGAATAATCCTCAGGGGGGGGATACAGAAGGGATGGACTCCTCTGCATCAGAGTCTTCAAAAGGGGAGTAAGAATGCTCCTCATCATCAGAGTGCTCTGAAATAATGGAGCCCTGATCAGAGGAGGGGGAATCTTCCTCCACTCTGGGCCTTTTGTCCGGAGGGGGCTGAGAACCTCTGATTAGAGTAATTAAATCCTCAGCCATTTTAAGCATCTGTTTCTTAGGCATGGGGCCTGTAGATGGGCCCTGTGTAGCTGGTCTCTTAGGGTGCATGGTTGCTTTAGACTTTGTGAAAGCCTTGATGGAGAAAGAAGAGGAAGGTCTGAAGACACCTTGAGTGGAGGTGGACCTGTCCACATTCTGAGTTTCAACGCCAAGAGTGGCTTCGGTATCTGTAGTCGGGGTGTGGGTCGAGGAGCCTACGACCTCGGGCACAGGAGACACCATCAAAGAGGTAATCAGGGGCTGCGTAGGCGCCTCACTGAGAACCGGACCACATGTAGTCGGCTTTGGCGTGGTGTCGGTAGAGGCCACGGACCTCGTGTGTCGGTCCTTGTCTCTGCGTTTTTTAGACAAAACCGGAGTCAGAGTATCCGACGACATAGTATAGTTAAATGCTTTCCCAAAATAATGCTGGGCGAACTCCGCCCGACGGTTAATAGTGCGTTTGTTGAATGTAGCACAAAAATGACAGACCGAGACGTTGTGGTCTGGGCCTAAACAAGGTATACAGAGGGAATGGAAATCCTTATGCGGTATTTGCTTCCCACAAGAAATACAAATATTAACTTTGTCTGACATCGGTCTGAGGCAAGAAAAGTTTCCCCAACGAGGTACTTAACTTTTAAGAAGACTTCGGTTTCCAAATTTCGTAATTTCAGGAGCTGGCCGACCGGCACTTGCGAACTGCTTCTGCTTCGGGCACCGCGCAGCAAGAAAGACTGTATGCACGATGAACATCTGCAGTGGCGAAGCCAGCTCTAGTCAGAGTAAAGTGGTAAGTGATAGTGTTTGGTGAAGGTGTGTACTGAACTCCAAGTTGCAGCTTCCAGAATATCCTTGGTTGGAACCCCCCTGAGGAAGGCTGTAGATGTAGCTGCTGCCCTGGTAGAGTAGGGCCTTATGCTAGCAGGAACTGGTTTTCCATTGTGGGTGTAGCAAAAACGTATGCAATGTCCTATCCATTTGGAAATGGTCTGTTTTGAGATAGCCTTTCCTTGTGATGCTGTAGCATAGGATACAAAAAGCTGGTCAGATTTTCTGAAAACCTTAGTTTTATCCAAGTAGTAACGTAGCTGTCTGTGAATGTCCAAGGAATGCAGGAGTCTTTCTCCTTTGTTCTGTGGATTTGGAAAGAAAGTAGGTAAATGGATGGATTGATTTAGAGCCACACTGGATACCACCTTAGGCATAAAGGAGGGGTTAGTTCATAGAGAAACTCTGTCTTGATGAAAAATGAGGAAATGCTCTATTGCCATTAGTGCCTGAAGCTCTGTGACTCTTCTGGCTGAAGTAATTGCTAGCAGCAGGGCAGTCTTCCATGATGTAAACTTTAAGTCAGCTGAGAAAGCTGGCTCAAAAGGAGGTAGCGTACGTTTTTCCAGAACAAAATTGAGGTCCCAAGTTGGTGCTAGTGCTCTCCTGGGAGGCCTAATGTTTTTGGCCCCTCTGAGAAACTGCCTTAGAAGTGGATGTGAAAATGAGGGAGGATCCGTGTTGTAGTGAGCTGAAATAGCTGAGGTGTGGATCTTAATAGATGAGAAAGAAAGCCCTTTGTGTAACATCTCAGTTAAATATTGCAGAATCTGAGGTATGTCCGGCTGAAGGGTATTTTGGCCTTTAGCTTGGTTCCAGGCGCAAAACCTTTTCCATTTGTCTGAGTAGGCTTTCCTGGTGCTGGACCTCCTGGCCTCCAGAATAACATCCATAACAGCTTGTGAAAGAGGAGCTGGCTGGTTGCTTAGGTGATTTGCCATGCAGCCAAGTTTAAGGTTTTGAGCTGGCAGTGTAGAATGTGACTGTCTTGCTGTGTGAGCAGATGAGTAATTTGTGGTAAAATCCATGGTGGGCCCTGGGCCATATTCCTTAATAGTGGGTACCAGTGCTGGCGTGGCCAGTCTGGGGGGCAATGAGTATCATTCGGGGTCTCTCCATCCTGACTTTCAGCAGCACCTTTGTGAGAAGGGGCAATGGAGGGAAGGCATATACTGTCAGCATTTTCCAACTGAATGAGAGTGTGTCCACTTTCCAAGCTTGATGGTGAAATGTCCTTGTGCAAAAGTTTGTTAGCTGATAGTTTTGGGGGCTGGCAAACAGGTCTATGTCTGGGTGCCCCCATTTTTGAGTTATCATTGCAAATACTTGTGGAAACAAGTTTCCACTCATGGGGATCCATGATGTTTCTGCTTAGGTCGTCTGTCAATGTGTTCTTTTTTCCTGGCAGGAATTGAGCTTGTAATTGAACTTGGTAAGTCAGTGCTGTGTTCCACAAAGTCATTGCTTGCCTGCATAGAGGGTAGGAGTGTGTACCCCCTTGTTTGTTTATGTACCACATTACTGTGTTGTCTGTCCTTATGATAAGCTGTCCTGGATGTAAGAGGTCCTTGAAGGCTGTCAGGGCATTCTGTACAGCTAGCATTTCTTTTTGATTGATGTGCAGATTCCTTTGATCTGCGGTCCATATGCCTTGATAGTCCGATGCATCTGTTGTCATAGTTTGCCTGGCTGGGGGTAAGGTGAAAGGCTGACCCTTGTTGAGGTGACATGCCTGTGACCACCATAGAAACTCCTGTTGAAGGCAGGGAATGAGAGGTATCATTGTTTCCAAGCTGTGGCTGTGTTGAGGCCATACGCTTTTCTAGGTACCATTGTAATTTCCTCATATGCAGTTTTGCAAATGGTATTAGTAGTATGCAAGATGCCATGAAGCCCAAGGCCTGCAGAATTTTTCTTGCAGGGAGTTGGGTCTTTGTTGCCATTGTTTTGAAGTATTGAGTTAGTTGTAGTTGTTTGTCTGGCATCAGATAAGCCCATCTGGGCCGTTGTATTCAAGCTGGCACCCAGGAATGTCATATTTTGTGAGGGCACTAGTTTTGATTTCTTTTCGTTTACTGTGTACCCTAGGCAACTTAGAAGGTGTTTTACAAAAGCCAGATGTTGTAAGAGAATATCCTTGCTTTCTGCTTGGAAGAGGCAGTCATCCAGGTATGGGTATATTTGAATTCCTCTTTGTCTGCAGTATGCAATTACTGGTGCCAGGCATTTTGTGAAGACCCTGGGCGCAGTAGATAAGCCAAAGGGCAGTGCAGAGAATTGGTAATGGGTTGAACCTGCAATGAAACGGAGGTATCTTCTGCAATTTTGTCTGATAGGGACATGCAGGTATGCCTCCTTGAGGTCCAACGTTACTAGCCAAGCTTTCTTGCCCAACATGGGAAGAAGCTGCTGAAGTGTTAGCATCTTGAATTTGGGTACTTGCAAGAAGGTGTTTAGAATTGAAAGGTCCAGAATGGGTCTCCAAGCATTGTCCTTTCTGGGAACTAGAAAGAGCCTTGAGTAAAATCCTTGGCCTTGCTCCTGTGTAGGTACCAGTTGAATGGCTCTCATGTCCAAGAGAGCTGTAATTTGTTTTTGTGCCTCTGCCCATTGATTTTGTGGCAGGTTTGGCATTCCTTTTATCCTTGGCAAGGTGTGGAAATGGAATCTGTATCCTTGTGAGATAATGTCTAGGACTCATTTGTCCTTTGTGACAATGCGCCAGTTGTCTGCAAAAAGTGCTAATTTTCCTCCCAAGGGAGCTGCCAAGAGAGTTTTGCTTGGCAGTTTGAGGTTTAAGTCATTGTGTTTGCCTTCTAGTAGTTTGGGACCTGTCTTCTCCTCCCTTCTGTGTTGCAGTGCCCCATTGGCAAGGTTTGTAAGGGATTTGTGCTTGTCCTCTGCCCCTTGGGCGCCTGTATTTACCCCTCTGTGGTCTGTCAGAAGATGGAAAGGACCAATGTTTTGTTGGCCAATTTCTGCTGAAGTGTGGGGGCTGTACCTGTAAGAAATCTTTGACCGTCTGCATAGAGTTTGCCTTATACTCCATTTTCTTTAAAACCTCTTCTGCTTTAACCCCAAATAAGACATCCTGCTGTAAGGGTGCATCTAGTAACTTTGCTTTAACATGATCAGGCAGAGTTTGTTCCTTTAACCAAGCATGCCTACGTATAACGGACCCAGTAACAGCTGCTCTACAGGAAGCTTCCAAGGAATCAAATCCACATTGTAAAGTATGTTTGCCCACCTGTTCGGCTGCATGCAACAGATCCTGCATTTCCTTGAATTCAGACTGTTGAGGGTGCGTGCTCATCTTTTGTTTTATTTGAGACATTAGGAATTGCTGGTATTTAAGCATGTGAAATTGACAATTTAGTGCTCTCATAGCTAGAGTAGCTGAGGTGTAAACCTTCTTCCCCCACCTATCTAGTGCTCTGGAGTCCCTTTCAGAGGGTACAGGATTTTTAGCCATAGAAGCCTTAGCCCCTTTGGGACCCTGGGAGATTGTCTCTGGATCACCAACAGGGCTTTTGTAAAGGAATTTGTGTGAGTCAGGCACTCTATAGTATCTATCTGGTTTGGCTGGAGCAGGAGGCAGAGAATCTGGATTTAGACTAGATTCTAAGTAAACATCATCCAACAATGTCTAAAACTGGGGTGATAGCAAGTGGTCTGTGCTGGGGGAGTAAAAGAAACTCTCAGAGCCTTTTCTTAGAGTCGGAGTAGTCCTGACCTTCCCAGTGAAAATGTTCCCTCATGTTATGTAAGGTTTCCCCAAAGGAACAGTCTTCAGGGGGAGAAGCAGAGGGAATGGAATCTTCAGCATCAGGATCTTCATAAGGGGGAAAGGAGTAATCCTGTTCCTCAGAAGAGCCTGAGGAAACAGATACTTGATCAGAGGATCAGAGGAGGCATAATCCCCCTCTTGTCTAGGCCTTTTGTCGGGGGGGGGGTTGGGAACCCCTGATTAAAGAAATCAAATCTTCAGCCATTTTAAGCATCTGTTTCTTAGGCATGGGGCCTTGAACTGGAGACTGAAGTGCAGTCTTTTTTGGTTTTAGAGGAGTATTAAGCTTAGCATAAGATTTTATGGTCAGAGTAGTCTGTCTGAAGACACCTTCAGAAAACGAAGGTGTTTCTACAGCACCGGCTTCTCCTTCTGCAATGTCGTCGGTAGGGCCTAAAGAAAATGGCTGCGTCGGCCTAGAACTCTCTGCTAGAGAATCCAAAATGGTCTGGGGATCCAATTCAGCGGTAGCCAGGGGCTGCATAGGCGCCTCACTGAAAACCGGAGAACCGGCGACCGGCTCAGCCGAGGCCTCGGAGTCTGGCTTGGATCTAGGCTGCCTGTCTTTATCTTTGCGTTTTTTATGCACACCGGTAGTTGGTTGCTCCGACGGCATAGTGTAATTAAATTTCCTACCGAAGTAGTGTCGTGCAAAATCAAAGCGTCACTTTATAGTTCGCTTTTTGAACCTAGCACAAAACCGACAACCAGTGACGTCGTGGTCTGGGCCTAGGCAAGGTATACAAAAAAGAATGAAAGTCCTTATGAGGTATTTGCTTCCCACAAGAAATGCAATTGTTAACTTTTTCTGACATCGGACTGAGGCAAGAAAAGGTTCCCCAATGGGGTACTTTAGCTTTGAAGACTTCGGACTGAAACTCGATTCGAAAATCTCAGGTGTCGGCCGACCGGCATTTGCGAACTGCTTCTGCTTTGGGCACCGCGTGGCAAGAAAGACCGAAGAAAATGGCGTCGGATGCCTCTTATATACCCCTGGCTCACTGACGTCAGGGAAGAAGCGACAGCAACCGACGCCGGACCAAGACTTTGGAATTCAGGCCGACTGCGGGACCGCCTGACGACAGGATAACCCAAGTGTGATGACTGCAGCAGAGTAACACGATGAACATCACAGATGTTCCCCTTTAACCACAGCATTTTTTAGCAGTCTGAGGACCAAATGATGGCAAAAAATAATGCAGTTGTGTGGCAGGTTGGCAAAATGGTTGCTGGGCAGAAGCATTTTGAGCAGTTTTGCAGGAGAAATAACTTAATGAGAGGATTTATTTTACAAATCTACTCAAAGGCATCTATAAGTAAAGCTTAAAAGATATTTTAAGTTATGGCTGAAAGTGCTACATTTTTTCAGACAAGCTTAAGAAACTGCTTCAGTTTTTTTACTGTATTATTACTGGGATCAGACTGTTTCTTCTTTTTGAAAAGATGAGCTCCAGCAAAACTTTACATTCAGATGCTACTTGGAATAAAAAAATCCAACTATTAATTCAAGAGCTTACCTTAAAAATTGGATAGTTCCAATCTAAAGTGGATATTATTGCATTACCGCCCCATGGTCGAGTGGGCGTTTGAAAGACATGCGTTGAATGGGCGTGCCTTCGTTGAAGGTTGGGTGTCGGGCTGGCAACTTGGCACCATAAAAACCAACTGCCAATCATTAGTGGACTGGAGTTCCGCTGTGGCGACCCCCTAACCGGGAAACGCCGAAAGACAAACAACATAAAGAAAACTGTATGAAACTGACTGAATTACTGAAATCTACATTTCACAATATGACGACCAAATAATGGTCAATGGAAATACCCTTGGAGAAATGGATTGTAGAAAAGGGAGAAAATCAAAACTCACACTAAAACAGAATGCATAGTTAACTTAGAAAACCTGGAGAATAGGAAGAAGAGGAATAGTATCAGAATATCTGGTGTACCACAAAAGTCAGAGGAAAATTATATGGTGAGTTTCCGGACTTCCTGGATCTCTCAAACACTAAAAGATTTATCAAAGCCCACAGATCTATGGATAAACATTTCTAATGCTTCAAAAAAAAAAAAAAAAAAGATCCATAACATTTTTTTTTCCTGCATGGACAAAGAGCTTGTTTTAAAAACTGCCTGGATGAATTTCATAATTAAAATGGGCCCAAATACAAATAAATTTTGACACAGACTATGCAACTAAAACCACTGAGGAAAGGAAACATGCTTGGCAACTTATTAAAGCTTTACAAATATAATAAAGCAGAAACTGATTTTTAAGACAAAATGAAAATGCACTTAATAGCAGGAATAAAATCTAATGGCATGTTAAGAGGCAATATCATTCATACAAAATAATTTGCTGCCAAAAAAATGAACTTGACTGAAGTTTCTCCTCCTTGAACAGATCACCGCAGAAAGAAAATCAGAGCACTACCAATTTCGAAGAGATCCAAGTCTTTGGCTAACATACATTCTGAGAAGGACAGGCAAGTAGATAAAAAAGAAAAGTGCATACTTTGAATGCATGAACTATTCCATTAAAACTGAATATTTTCTTCTTCTCGTATTCAGTAATGGCTTAGTTTTATTTGTTAATAACCATCAATGACTTAGAAGGGTTAGTATCTGCAATACTTGGGACTTAAAGCTCTTATAAAGGAGTGGCTTACCTTTTATGTTATCAAAATAGTCCGATTACTATAAAGCACAGTTTTGTGGAAAGAACCAAACCCAGATACTGAATACAAATCCACAATCCATGGTATATATGGTATTTTATCCATGGTATATATGGCATTTTTTAAAGTGTTTTAACAAGTTTTTCAACGGAATCAAAGGGAGTTGTGTACATGGAAGCCGCTTGCTATGTACAGAGTTTATTTGGAAAGTACAGTTTTGTAAGTAAACTTACCCTAACAGCAGATGCTTGAATGACTGCTGCAGTAGCCTTGGCTATACGGGTTATATCCTGCTGGAGGTGCAACCTATTTTCCACTGAAGTATCAATATAGTCAATCACGTTCTTTGTACAAAGTCTGAACAGTCCTGAGCCTTCTTTTTCCGGTAGTCCACCCTAAATGAATTCCCTCTCCACATTACATCAGAAAGTGAAAACAGTTCCAAACTATTGCCATTAAACAGGCACCAAACTCGCTAAGAAACACATCACCCAAATAAGTTAATAACTTCTAAAAGTAGAGAATATGTAAAAACTATGGTTTCCAGTTTGAAAGTGTGTGTGTGTGTGTGTGTGTGTGTGTGTGTGTGTGTGTGTGTATACAGATAAAAGACAGACAAGGAATGTGTGGTCTGATCCTCCCAACACTTTCAGACCATGAATGAGGGGATAGTATCCCCTCTAACACAACATGCAGCAGCCTCAATTGATTAAGGTCTGGTGTACAGAGGACACAGCCTCCTGCATAGGTGAATCTTCAACTGCCAAAAGCAATGCTTTTTCGGAAAAGAAAAATGTTTTTAGAGGGTTAGTATCACCAAAGTGAACAGCTGTGAATCCTGGTTTATCAAAATAATGCACAACTAACTAACTGCATTAAATACATTATAACAGTAAGTGAAACCAATTAAAAACCACTGACATTAAACAGCTACTGTCCTTACTAAGAAACACATGACAATCAAGTAAGTTAAAAACAACCAAAAGTATGTATACTCTTGCTGTGCTTTAGTAACCTTGTAGGTCTTACCATCGGACGTGATAGCTATAACGTTTTGTTCCTACAGGAAAGTCAGTATAGACAATTAACTCTCCTCCAAAAAAAGGAAGCCAATCTGATGGTCCCTTGCCATAAACAAACTTTACAACAAAAGAAAGAAACTGTTGCAGAAGAGAGGAAAATCCCAGGATGCAAAAAAACTCCCTTACCAGCCTCAATAAGAAGCTAAGATTCCTCATAAAATCTTCCAAAGCTAGTTACGAAAATAAAATTGCCAAAGATTCCAAAGACAACAACAAGGCATTCTATAGCTATATGTCAAGAATCTAAATGGCAATGCTCAGATCTGCTCTGAGCTACAACAGAATGGCATTAAATATACTGATCCCAAGGATATTGCCAATATCCTGGCAGATCGATTCAGTGCAAATATCACCCCCCTCTCACCCACTAAAGGGCCAATCTCAATACCGAAAGATTGCCAAATTCCGGTAATAACGGCCACATAGGTAAAAAAAAAAAGCACTCCCAAAAGCTATGAATACAGCATCCATGGGACCAAACGACATACCAGGCTGTGTACTACATGAACTACAAAATGAACTGGCACCTCACCTAAGTGTCATGTTTAATCATAGCCTCACCTCAGGATTTGTGCCCACTAAGTGGCGCACAGCTACAGTTATCCCACTCCACAAGGGGGGATCCACCCTGGATCCTGGGAACTACCGCCCCATCAGTCTGACGAGCCTGATCTGCAAGGCCATGGAACGTATTATCATGGAACTTATAAACAAAGACAATGGCAACCTTCCAACACTGGACCCCATGCAGTTTGGGTTCGTGAAGGGCCAATCTTGTCTCCTGAACCTGACTGACTTCTTTGAATCAGTCTCCAGAGACGTGGACAAGGGTAAGGTGGTCCACACAGCCTATCTGGATCTTGCCAAGGCCTTCCACACCATCCCCACTCTGGAATCATAGATAAACTTACTAAGCTGGGCATTAATCCCTACGTCACTCGATGGGTTGCCAACTGGCTTACTGACAGAAACCACACTGTAAAAGTAGCCAACTCCAAATCTAGCTAAAGACAAGTGACAAGTGGAGTACCTCAGGGTTCAGTCCTGGGTCAACTCTTGCTTTGCATCTACTTCTCTGAAGTACAGGCCAACACTAAGGGACTCTGGATAACAAAGTTTGCAGATGACTGCAAACTGGGAGCCATTATTGAATCGCCAAATGATGTGGATATTCTACAAAAGGGCCTTACAGAAACAGATGCTTGGTACCAGAGCCATGGGCTCAAGCTCAATGCCAAGAAATGTACAGTTATCCCCTTTGGGAAAAAACATGTACCCGTGAATTACCACATAGGTGGCAGTACACTAAACACTGAAAGTGTGATAAGAAACTTATGGACACAGGAGGACAGTGGTCTCACCTTCGATAACCACATCGCCACAACAGTCAGGAAATGCTTCTATGTGGCACACCTCATCACCAAGGGCTTTTCATCCAGAAAAAAGGAGGTCATTGTCCCACTGTACTCATCCCTAATTAGACCCATTATAGAATACAATGCCCCATTTGGTATGTACCTTTGAAGACATCTCCAACAACTGGAAAGGCTGCAGAAATACCTCACTAAAAGTATCACAGGCCTAAAGCAGATGCTCTATGCGGACCGTCTAAAAAAAACTCCTCCTATACTCTGTCGCATATTGTCTACTCAGAGCCAATCTCTGCTTAACATACAAGGCCATGTCAAACCCAGAGCTGTTGGACATGCTACACTTAAAGAAATCCCAATCCCTCAGAGAGACACGCTCCAGGGATCTAAACCTTGTCATCAAAATCAACAAAACATGCTGGAGGGATAGGTTCCTGACCCAGAGACTCCTCAGACTCTGGAATAGACTGCCCATGCATGTCAAGCAGAACGCCTCTTTGGCCCTCTTCAAAAGGAACCCTGATAATTGGATGGGAGATAGGAAATTCACCCCGGGGATCACTTCAGTCGCCCTGCTAGACAGGGGTCCAGGGAAGTAAATACTGTGGGAAGAAACAGCCAGAGAATTGTTATGGCTAGGCTTGTATAGGCCCTAGGTGCTATAGCCTAGTACCAACCTAAGAACTTCTGATATTTTTAAATACTCTTTGTAATCTGGATTTATTGACGATCACAAATGAAGTACAACTTTCATACAGCTGTTACAGTGATTACTTTTCTCAAACCACTCACCTATCTCACCATTGTCATTGTACAATTTAAAAGGGGAAAAAGACTGCCAGTTTGGGGGATTGTGAACAAAGTTCACATCTTCCCTTGTTGGTTTTGTTGTTACTAACCATTTGTGTATAACATCTCACACCTTTGCCCTTTGCTCTGATAGACATTCATAATACAGAAACATGAGGACCTACACTGAGCAGAAATAGTGAATTTAAAACAAAACTGAGTGGGATTCACTACACTAAAAGGTTTAACAGGTACCATGCTTCATGGATTTAAGCAGCTGAATACAAAGATGGGACAACAATGGAAGGTAAACTGGCAGAAAAAAACTAAACTCACATGCTGGGATACAACCAGTGGAAAACAATGTCTTTTAACCAGATATGCAAACAAAAGTAGGAAATTTAAGATTTTTGCCTGGAAGTACTTAAATATTTCTATATACCCTTAAGATCAAACTGCATGTTTCTGCAGGCTCCTGTGGTCCACTGTACAAGCAGCAGCAGGGACAGCAGCACTTGAAGCAATACTTCTGTGACACTAGATAACTCCTAGTTATGTGACAGAGGTGTAGACCCCATTTGTACACATTTTTTTTCACAACAGTTTGAATTAACAAGCTTTGATTTTGTTTTGCAGTGATTCTGACAATGAACTATCATATTCACAGAGATTTCTAATGTCCATAATTATGACTGCAGTTTAAAAAAAGTCATTAAAAAAAGAAAGTCAGTTCTCCTGAGCTGCAAGTAATCAAAGAAAAAGAGGAATCCAAGAAAGAGAGTATCAGCAATTAAATGCTAACACTTATCCAACCAAAACAAATAGGGAAACTTGTTGGGATATAAAACAGAGTTAAGAGGAGCTGAAAGTAGAAGGGTAACAGACTGATGAGGTGAGTTGTTATGGCGAGAGGTCCTCACTCTCACTAGGTGCAAGTCAATGTCATTATATAGTGTTACAGTATTAAATTAATTTCAGTACAATGGTATGTTATTGAAACTTAGATCTATCTGATGTGCTTGCAAATTAAAAACCAACGGGGATCACTTTTGTGGCTCTGCTCGACAGTGGCACAGGAAAATTATTTTCTTGGGTTGCGAAGGCCAGTGTACCTTTTGGCTAGGTTTATATAGGCCCTAGGACCAATAGCCTAGTACCTACCTATGAACCTACCTATAAATTCAGTGCTCTTATGTAATAAGCTTTTTTTTCTGAAGTGGTGTACTATAACTTTGATAAAAAAAAAAAAAAATTCAAAGGAGGACTAAAACATGACTTGTGTTATGTTCAGATTAAAAGTTAGATTACCTGGAGCTAGTCCGGCAGTAGGAGGACTACTCATAGATGAATGAGAAAAGGCCAGTGAGAAGGCTGACATACTGGACTGAGACATGGTACTTAGTCTGGAAGAAGAGCCAGTCTTTGGAACAAATTCATTTGCAGTAGGATTAGGTCCCTGTGGGGGGAAAAAAAAAATTATCCAAGGCTGCAAAGAATACACTATTTTTTTTTTTTTTTGGTAACTGATGCACCCTTCAGTCTAAACAATATTCATATTATTTTGAAAACATTTGCACTATAAGTAATACAATCAAAAAGTTACATTTTAAAACACAGATCTTCAAGGAAAAATTTTATTTTCTATTGCTTGCTGAAAGGATAGTCCAACTGAACATAGCCCAGATTTGGCAGAGGTCTGAGAAGTTTTGTGATAAAAAAAATTCATATCTGGACACATTACCATGAATAGAAAACAGAATACTAATACATTATACGACAGATGTTTTCTACATACAAATAGGTCAGGCTAGATATATCCAAGCTGGGAAACAACATGAACAGCATTTGTATTGAAGATGTGCAGGTACAAGACAGTCACAGATTGTTAATTAAGGAATTTCATGTTCAACAGTGCTGTGCAGTAGCAGTGGCAAAGAGCAATGCTGCAAAAAAGGGGGTAAAGTCCAAAAGAACATAATTAAAATAAAGGAAGGATGTTACCAGTTTATGAACTAGACAGGTGTGGGAATGGACAGACTATTTGTGATGAAGGGAGAATAAGATCTGAAACAAGTGGATCAAATGGCATCACTACGTGGCTGTAGAAACAGATGTCATCGTCAGTACAGTTGTAGTAATCAATAGTGGGTGTTACATTTCTTTTGGGGGGCCTTACTGTCCACTATCTTACACCATTATAGTCAATTAATTCAGTTCATTCTCCTCCCATAAGGATGGCAAAGTCTACATGCATCCCTTTTAGCAAACGAGTCCTTGTTCTTAAGGAAGAGGGGGGCCTTGCATCATCTTCCTTATTGATTATGCTGCCCCCACTTTCCTAATGGCGAGAATTGTGAGGTGGGCATCATATATACACAGCCAGGTGCGAATTTTTTTACAAATACCTGAAAAAAGAATTCCATATATAGATACAGATATATATTGCGCACTGATAATCTCTATAACATGAAAAACCCAGATATGAAGCAGTCGGCTGAAAAGTACTACTATATGTGTTGTACAGCCAGGAATTTAGGGGGTATACAGAATGGAACAGGCCAATGTGATCTGACTGAAAGCAATGTGATGATTCTGTTTCAGGCAATGGATTTTCTTTAGTTAAAGGCAGGAATAGGGTAGCTCTCATATTATCTGGTGTTGGTTTACCATAATATGGGTCACAGAAGACAATGCAATAATCTTACTCATTTAAATGCAGTCTGCTTATTGACAGGTCTTCCCTCTCTTTAGCAATGTCAATAAGAGAAGACCAGATTTCCTACCTTATTTTGTCCTGTCCAGTTAAGGTCATAACTGTCTGTGCACATCATAGAAATACAAGATTCTTTTTCCCTTTGCTCTTGGAGGGAAACAAGCAAGAGGATGCCTGGTTTAAGGAAAGTTCTGTAATGAATTTAGACATGAAGGACAGACTGCTACAAAGGGTCACCAATGTTCTTAGGAAACAGTAAAATTTCCCTGTATATGACAGCTTGCAATCTTGACATCAAAGCCAAGAAAACAACAATCTCTCAAGAAAGGAACTTTGCTGGGGTGGAATTAACTTATACAAAAGAGGGTGGACGGCAAAGTATGTTTCTCCAGTACAAAATTAAGTTCCCATGGTGGAGCAATTTATAAGTAAAAATACACACACATTTTTGGGGGGTGGCTACCCATTCTAAAGAACAGTTTCATTGGCAAATGGGAGAAAAGGAGAGTGGATCTAGAAGCAGGCAGGTAGAAATGGCCAAAGCATATATTTTCAGACAGGCATAAGACAGAAGTGCTTTGTACAGTACTGACAGGTAAGTAGGAATCACAGACACCTGTGCTGATTTTGGAGTCCTTTCCTCTGTCAGTCATCAATGTGAAAAGCCTTTCCATTTTTCTATGTAATATTTTCTAGTGCTGGATTTCTTGGCTACTCTTACAATGTAGAGTACTTCCTCAGGAAAAAGTGTGCCTGGAAAGAATGAATGCTAAAGCAGTAACATTGTCAGCATCTAGGTCCAGAAGCTTGGGTACATGTTCATCCCAGTGTTCTAAGATAAGGGGTCCACATGCTGAGGCAACATAATTGGGTCTTCCATTGCTAGGCTCAACAGAAGAGAAAATCAATGCTGCTTTAGCAAAGCAGAGTTATCGGTAGCATTTGTGCCCTTTCCTGCCCTATCTTCTGTAATACGTGGTCAAAGGTATGGGAAGAAATGTATACAAATACAGACCTGCTGAAGGAATGAAAATGGCCTCTTCTATGGGTATCCTGGTGCAATATTTACTTAGCTGTGCATTTTCTAGAGAAGCATAAAAAGATATGCTCTTTGCACACCCCAGCTGGGGACTACATATATAAACAAAAAAAAAAAAAAACACCACCTCTTTTTAACCATTGACACATTGGTTTCTAGTTATGTTCAGCTCATATTATTTGCAAATACATTTTCTATGATGAGATTTACTGTTCCCCAAGAGTAAAGACCTGCCTCCTAGGCCATTTCCCATTCTGGTCTCCACAGGAGCTAAGAGCGAGTTTCCTCTTGCTTATTGATACACCACATTACTGTAGTGCTGTCTGACAGAATCTGCAGAGTTCCCCATTGCCAAATATGTCTGAAGACTCTGACAAATACAATTATTGTTTCACCTCTTTTATGTGGATATTTTTTCCTGAAGGTCCTGTCCCAAGTCTCCTGCACTCTCAGTTCCACTATGTGACCTCCCCAGTCAGTGTCCAAAGAGTCTGCTGTTAGACTCCAAAATCCTAGTTCCAATATAAGGTAACAAAGATTTAGTGAGATTCTACTCAACACAGTAGTTTTTTCTTAATGCAGAGTAGGAAATGAGAAATCTGAATACACTGCACATGCTGGTGCCACATGTTTCTGAGGTACCACTGCAGCTTCCTTGCAGGAAGTCTTGCAAGGGAACTATAAATACAGGCATCCAAGAGCATGAAGGAATTCCCTAGTGATGGTTCAGTTCAATGTGGCAATTTTTCTGAAGTACTAGATCAGGCAAAGGACCTAGTCTGTAGCAAGGAAAGCTTTTCACTTGCCTGTTATCCAAGTGAGCTCCTGGAAAGGTGACCTGTTTTGATGGTCTCAGTGGAACATTTGGAGTTAATTTACAGAGTACTTGTGATTTCCTGCATGGATGAGGCTTGAATGAAGCACTCATCTAGGTAGGGTTACATGTGAACGCTCTTTGTCCTACTGAAAGTAATGACCAAATGCAGCCACTATATGAACAATCTGGGTACAGTACGCAAGCTAAAGGGGAAAAAGGAGAACTGGTAGTGACTGATCTCGGTTTCAAATCTTAGAAACTGCCTGCCCTCCTTGACTACAAGAATGAGCAGATAGGCATCTTTGGGGTCTAAAGTCGTCATAATGACTAATGGGAGAATCAGAGGCAAAAGGCTCTGTGTAATGACATCTACAACTCTGCATAGCTTTCTCCTTTTCCTCTAGCTTCTTGAGCACCTTCTATATAGGGGGTCCTAAAAGAAGCTCCATATCCAGAGTGGCATCCAAGATCTCTGCTTTCATAATCTTAATCTTTTGGAAGGGACTCAGTCCTCAGGCATGTCTCAATCACAGACCTTGCAAGATTCACCTACAGCATTACAGCCACATTAAAGAGTGCCTGGCAGTTTGGGAACTGAAGCTGCATAGGTCAAGCATTTGCCTAAGGTCATTATCTTTTATCCTTTATGCCTTCTGGCTCAGCTGGTCAAAGAGGGCCTCTCAAAATTTTAACATGCAAGACTAGTAGCTGACGGAACTAATAGCCAGGGTGGCTGGCATGTTTTTTTCACAAAAAGGTAGAGTATATTGGGGTTTTTGACTACAACCACATTCACTCTCTTGTTGGAATCCATGGGCACCGCTGCTGGATTAGCAACCAGATTTTTGTATGGATGTCTGTGGGAGTTGTAGACTTTATAAAAGTCTCTAGATTCCTTGGACTAGAAGAAGGGGAATCAAGATGTAATAATATTTTATTTATTGACATTTGGTGACTGGGAAAGTTCGACTGGGTCAGGAACCCATTTTCAGCAGAGGCCTGGGGAGAAAACCTCCAAAAACAAAGCAGACAAAAGATTTAACAGTTATAGCTAAATATTATATAAGTTCTAATACAAATATTAATAGTTTTTACAGTTAACACAAGCATATATATCTCTTTGTTGTGAAGACAGATAACATTTCAAGGAAATTATAGAAGCTCGGTCTAAATTTAGCTTTGAGATGGGAAGTATTGGCAGAGCAGATTTAGTTCTCTAAAAGACAAATTATATTAGTTTTGCTTTGAGTGCACAAGGGTAGAAGTAATGATCAAAGTACGACACAGGAAGAATAAACTTGTATAAAGATATTAGTAGAAGTCAGGGATTTTCAAAGGAGATGAAGTGAGGCAAGGAGGTAAATGTGGACAGCTATTGAGAGAGATATAGGAGGGTATTATAAGTGAGAAAGTTAGAGAGGTTAAGGTGCTAGATATTCTGACGGGTATGGGAAGAGAACTAGAAAGTAAGCATTATAAAGAAATAGAGAAGTACAAAATTCCAGGTGATGGGATAGGGAGACAGCTGATGATGAGAAAGTATGGAAAGGTAAGAGGAAGTCGGGGGAGACAGAATATGTATGGTAGACTTAAGTTAAAGAGCAAAAACACATGTGAGAGTCGAGAAAGTGACTTTTTGGTGTAATTTTATAAGTCTTAAAGGAATCTAAGGCACTGATATTTGGAGGTAGAGCATTCCATAGTCTTGCAATGGCATAGGACTAGAGGCTGTGTCCGGCTATTTTGTTAGGTTTGTATACATTTAAAAGCTTTTTATCTGGAAAAGAGATTTCAGGAGGGGATGTAGAGCTGTAAGATAGATTTTAAGGCAGGGCAGCAGTCAGGTTTGGAAATTATTTTGTAAGCAAGCGACATATGTACAAAGTTAACGTAATGGGGGAATTCTAGCCAGTTTCGCTCATTCACGGCATGACAGTGGTATGTGCGTTAAGGGTGTGCCAGTTATAAATTTGGCTATTTTGTAATAGCATGATTGTAGCTTGTTCTTTAGGGACATATGAAGGCTAGTGAGAATGGGGGCACCATACAGGAGGGAAGGAAACAGGAAGGTATTGGCAAGTGTTTGTTTGATAGGGTATAAGAAGGCATCATCCAAGACTAATTAAACTGGAGGGATGGCCAAAGGCTTTGGTTCTGGCAGGCCTACAAAACATCTGCACTCTATCTGAGCCTAAGAGCACTCCTCAGCTTCCCAATTGAAAACTTCCTTCATCTTCTGAGGAGTAGCTCCAAAACAAGACATCCTCAGGTGATGAAACTGAGGAAAGGCCATCTCAGTGTCAGATTGTAAGTAGAACGCTGGAAACACTTGGTTCACAAACCAATTTCTCAACCATAAATTCAAGGTTTTGCATGCAGGTGTACGTCTGGGACCTCAATCTGGTCTCAAATTCCTCTGCAATAACAGTGTGGAGATACCATTTTCAGTATCAACAATAACATATGCATCAGATCCAGAGGTCTGGAGAGTAGCCACTGCTCTAACAGTCAGCATAACAGTACTGGCTTGCAAGAAAATTCTGGACCCTGAAGGCATAATGGCCACAAAGAGATTGTACCAGAGGACTCAGATAAAAAGGCAACAGAAACAAGGCTGCAAATATGCCTCACCAACATCAACACCCTCAAGCCTAGGAGGGGAGGCTACCAGATTCTGAAGTGGTGTCATCAGGTTACCACAATCTCTTCTCCTTTGGGCAGTTCTCTGAGGATTTCTTCTTCCTACATGAACCGGTGAATGCTATGATGGATCAAAATCAGATGCGGGCTTTCTGTGAAAGATACTTATGAAGGAATTCTGTCTTACCGTCCTCTGGTTGAAAAAATTCACACTAGGGACAACTGAACAAGTTGTGCTCTGTGGCCTGGTAAAAAAGACACAAACCTGAAATTCTCTAAAAGGGTATACGATTCATACACCTAAAGTAATTGTTTATTTTAGTCATACACATCTACAATACAAGTTAAACACAGTTTGGTAAGGGAAAGATGTATGCCTTAGAATGTTAAGTTCTCTAATAGGTTCATAGATAAGTACTTGGCTAGTTGCCCTTGTGAGTGCCATTTTAAGCCTAGCTAATTTCAACTTCAAAGATGAGAATTAAATCTTGTACTGTAACTTGTCTTTATGAGGTAAACAACTGCATAACAGAAGGAAGAAAATCAGGGCAAAATTTAGGAAGTGTAGCACCCAGAAGGATAAAAGCACTCTCAAACTAAACAAACAAGTCAGAGGACAAAAAGTCTACCAAAGCCAGACTTGAAGTACATTTGTCCTCTTGGGCCAAGGACAACCACAAGGCATTCTTTAGCTACGACTGCAACCTCAAAGGCAATACACAACTGAGTGCAGAGCTCATTGTAAATGGAGCCACCTGTACTGAGCCATAAGATACAGTAAACATAATGGCTGACTAACTCAGCTTCAACTTTACCCCCATCTCCCCATCAACCTTACCTCATGAAATATCATCAAATACAACTCCCCCTGCTATCACTAGGGAACAGGTCCTTAATTCTCTCTCTAAGGCCAAGAAAGTAGAGTTGTGTAAAATCTTACTATAACAGTAGATAATCCTCTTCTTTACTTCCGCAGTATTTTATTTACAATATAGGGGATTCGCTGCCAAGGGTAGCCAAACATCTGGCCAGTATACAAAAGTCTTTCCGTTGTAATGGATACTCCATACGTCACACGCATGCTCCGCATAGGTAACATCCGGACATACCATCCTCAGAAATGAAAAGCCCCAGGTAACAAGCACATCCAGAAGGAAAAAGAGCCAGGGGGAGGAGGGAGCGAGCGAATACTGCAACAGAGAACAGAAGGACATCTACTGTTATGGTAAGAGGTATGCACAGACGCCCAAGGCAGCTGCCTCAAGAACAGAATTAGTATCTAATCCCTTGAAAAAAGCACCAGAAGAAGTCAGTCCTAGAAGAATAAGCCTAAATGGAAGAAGGAAGGCTATTCTCCTGACGATAATAGCAAAATGCAATGGTTTTAGATATCCAAAAAAAAATTGTTTGCTTGGAAACAGCTAAACCTAAAGACCTAGGATGAAAACAAACAAAAAGCTGTTCAGACTTACAAAAAGCTTTAGTCTTATCCAAATAATATCAGAGTTGTCTATGCAAATCCAAGGTGTGTAAAACCTTCTCAATGGCAGACTGCACAGAAGGGGAAAAAAGGGGCAAATGAATAAACTGATTAAGACAACTCAATAACCACCTTGGGCATAAAAGAAGGATTAGTACGAAGTGACACCCTGTCCTTAAACAAAAACAGGAGGAACAGCCATAAGGGCTTGCAGCTCAGACAACAGTCTGGCAAAGTAAGGGTCAAAAGAACAGTAGTCTTCCAAGAGCAATGTTGCAAGGAAGCTGAAGCAGCAGGCTCAAAAGCAGCTGGAGTCAATTAAGGTCCCAGAAAGGAGGGACGGGCTTCTTGGGAGGCCTAATGTGAAGGACATCTTTAAGAAACTGTTTGGCCTCAAATCTAGAGGCTAAAGGTGAGTAAAAGGAAGACCAGCAGATATCACTGACAGGTGGACTTTAACAGAAGGATATGCCAAACCAGCATTGAGAAATTCACACAAATAAGGCAGAACCAAAGGAATATCCACAGTAAGTGGATCCAGGTTATGAGAAAGACACCAAATAGAAAACCTCTTCAGATTGGATAAGTAAGATTTCCTAGTAGTGGGGTTTCCTTTCCTGACCTGCTGCAGGACCCAAACCACGTCTTTAGGAAAAAAAATGTCTATAGGGGAACAAAGCCCTATCACCCACAACGTCAGTTAAAAAGTGGACAGGTAGGGATGGATGAGAAATCCCTTGTCTTGTGGAAGTAGGTCCACCCTGTGAGGTAATTTGTGATGATTCCCTTGGCAAGATGCAGACAAGGATGGAACCAAAGCTGTCTGGGCCAAAAAAGTCACCAGCAAGACTTTGGGAGCATCCTGTTTTACCTTTAACAGGACTTTCAAAATGAGAGGAAGGGGAGGGAAGGCATAAAGAAATATCCCCTTCAAAGAAAAAGGGAGGGTCTCCATCTTCCAGGCCAGAGGGCATGGGGTTCTGACACAAAATAGAGGAAGTTATCTGTTTAGATAGGAGGCAAATAGATTTACTTGAGAAGTACCTCACTGGTGGACAATGCCCAGAAACACGTCGCTGTGAAACATCCACTCGTGAGATTGTGTCATGGACCGGCAGAGAATCTGCCACTATGTTCTGATCTGAGGGAATGTAAAATGCCTGAAGGGTCACCTAATACTGTATAGCTAGCTCCCAAATCTGAAGGGCTAACCTGCATAGGAGATAAGACCTTGCCCCCCTTGCCTATTGACACACCACATCACTGTGGTATTGTCTTTGAGAATTTTAAGGGGACCTAGAGAGAATGAAAAGCCTGAACAGCCAGTAAAAGAGCCCTCATCTCTGACACTGATGTGCTCTTTTTTTCTGCTGAAGCACCCAAATGCCCTGCACCTTCAGAGGGCCAAAGGAGGCCCCCCCCCCCCATCCCACAGGAGGCCCATCCCACATCCAAGGCATTTCTGAAAAGTTTCTGAGGAGGGAGTGGAAGTTGAAAAGGAAGCCCTGGGTTGAGAGACAACTGATGAATCCATCACTGAAGTTCCAGCTTGAGGCATGGACGGAGGACGACTAGATAATCTAAAGGATTAAAATATTGAAGCCAAACTTACTTTAGAAACCACTGGAGCTTTCTTATGTGGAGCTTGGCTAGAGGGAGCATAGGAATGGTGGAAGCCATGTAACCCAGGACCCTCAAATCCTTTGGCTGTGACTGAAGGCAGAGGAAAAAGGGATTGAAAGAAAGCAATGCAAGTTAAGGCTTTGGGAGGAGGCAAGATGCCAGCATTGAACAGTCAGGATCCTGCATCTCACAAAAACATGAGCCTGAGCAGGAGTCAGGAAACACTTCTTGAAATATATAGTAAACCCCAGGCTATGCAGAAGAGAAATGGCAAAGTGTAGATGCTTAAGTAAGATCTCTGGAGAGGATGCCTGAATAAGCAGGTCGTGTAGGTAGGTAAAGACCTTTATCCCCTTAACCTGCAAAAAGCAATCACAGGAGCAATGCACTTGGTGAAGATCCTTGGGACAGGAGAGAGGCCAAAGGGCAAAGCAAATAACTGAAAATGCCAAGAAGCAACACAAATGTAAAAACTTCCTGACAACAGCATAAACAAGAACATGTAGTTAAGCATTCTTGAGATCTAGGGAAACTAGAAAAGCCTGAGGAAGTAGCAGAGGAAACATGGTTGGAAGGGACAGTATCCAAAAGGAAGGGACCTTCAAAAAGGTGTTTAGCTGAGAAAGATCCAGAATGGGTCGCCAGGAGCCTTCTTTCCTGGGGACCAAGAACATTCTGGAATAAAACCCCTTTCCCCTTCGAGGAAATGGAACTTCCAAAATAGTTCCCTGAGCCAACAGGCCCTGAAGCACCTCTGGAAAAAAGAGCAGTTGTTCTTCAGTGGGCTGAAGAATGACCAGAAAAGGGGAAACAGATTTCCAAACCACGTAATGACCCAAGAAAATTATGGAAAGAACCCCAGAGTCTTTTCTGCCAAAAAGGGAGGGACACAGAGAGATGTAGAGAAAGAGGAATGTGACTAAGAACAGGGCAAGGACAGTCAGACAGCACTTGGTTCGTCAGGAAATGAAGACCTCTGAGTAGGAGGAGTTTGGGTAGCCTTAGTAGAATGGAGCCCTTCTACCACCCCTTTTACCTTTGTGGGGGGAGGTCAAGACTGTCTATGGACAAAAGCAGGATTATTAGGATAATTCCTCTGAAACCTGGGCACAGGAGAAACAAAAGAATGCTTCAACTTCAGTAATGCCTTGCCCTTTTCTTGCAGGGACTTAAACTCCACAGCAGCAGCAGCACCAAACAAATGCTCATTATCCAGAGAAGCAACCATCAGTTTAGCCTTGAAATCATCATGCAAAGGCTGAAGTCTGAGCCAGGAATATCTCCCCAAAACAGACCCAAAAGCAGAAGCCCTAGATGAAGCACCAGCTGCATTTAATGGAATGGTGAGCTACTTGGGCGGATGTCCCTAGTAAACCAAGAGCAGAAGCCTTCCCCTCAGAATCAGGGAGATCAGAAATAGCCTGACAAGCTTGAGACAGAAGAGCCAAAACGTATCTAGTTATATGTGTCTGATACTGAACAGCTTTAAAAGCTAGTTTAGTAGAAGTATATACCTTCTTACCCAGACTCTCCATGGTTCTGCTATTCTTATCAGATGGAAGCAACTTAGTGGAAGTCAATAATATGGAGATCTTCTCAGAAGAAACTGACAACACAGAGGGGTCAGCAGAGGGACACATACAGAAACTTGCAGTCCTCAGGCACTTTATAAAACCTATCAGGTTTTTTGGGAGCAGGGGATGGGCATCAGGAGCCTGAGTAGTAGTGGAAAAAGCATCTAGCAAGGCAGTAAGAACAGGCGGAACAGCAGAGGGTCTAGGAAAAGTACAGTTTTGTACCTACCATAAATGTAGATGTTCGAGTGTCTTCAGTGCTGCAGTTATTACACTTGGGTTATCCTGCCATCAGACAGTCCCGCAGTCGGCCAGAGTTCCAAAGTCTTGGAACGGCGTCGGTTGCTGTCACCTCCTCCCTGACGTCAGTGCGTCAGGGGTATATAAGAAGCAGCCAACGCCATTTTCTTCAGTTTTTCTTGCCCCAGATGTCAGGCGCTCCCAAAAAAATAGGCAATACATATTGCTTACAGAACATACAGTAAAGTAAAAACAAAACCTTCAGTAACCAGCAAATACACCACATAGGTAGTATAGTGTAAAAAGTTATAGATAAGACCCAGCTAAGAAAGAGGGGATGGCGGGTGGGTAACCAGGACTGCAGCAGTGAAGACACTCGAACATCTACATTTATGGTAGGTACAAAACTGTACTATGTTCATCGTGTTTCACTGCTGCAATCATTACACTTGGGTACAATCCCAAAGCTGAGTAAGGGTGGCTGGTTCTATAGAGGATCTGGTGTCGCTATGAGGCCCTGCAGCACTGCAGTGGCAAAGCCAGCTCTGGATTCAGAGTAAAGAGGCAAGTGATAATGCTTGATAAAGGTGTGCACTGAACTCCATGTTGCAGCTTCCAAAATGTCTTTGGTAGTACTCCTCTAAGATAGGCAGTAGAAGTTGCAGTTGCCCTGGTGGAATGTGGTCTAATGTTAGATGGTACAGGTTTCCCATGTTGTGTGTAGCAGAACCTGATACAGTGTCCTATCCACTTTGAAATGGTCTGCTTTGAAATAGCCTTTCCCTATGATCTTGCAGCATAAGATACAAACAATTGTTCAGTTTTTCTGAAAGCTTTTGTTTTGTCCAAATAGAAGCGTAATTGCCTGTGTATGTCCAAGGAATGTAGAATTCTCTCCCCTTTATTCTGGGGATTTGGATAAAATGTTGGCAAGTGAATAGTTTGGTTAAGAGCCACACTGGATACCACTTTAGGCATAAATGAAGGGTTTGTTCTTAGACAAACCCTGTCTTGGTGGAAAATTATGAAAGGCTCCACTGCCATTAGTGCCTGTAGTTCTGAGACTCTTCATGCTGAGTTTATTGCTAGTAGCAGAGTAGTTTTCCATGATATATATTTTAATTCTGCTGAATTGGCTGGCTCAAAAGGAGGTAAAGTGAGTTTTTCCAAGACAAAATTGAGGTCCCAAGTAGGAGTTGGTGCTCTCCAGGGCGGTCTTATGTTTTTAGCCCCTCTGAGGTACTGCTTTAGCAATGGATGAGAGAAAATAGGAGGATCTGTGTTGTAATGAGCCGAAATGGCAAAAGCGTGGATCTTAATGGATGAGAAGAATAGTCCTTTGCCCAGCATCTCAATTAAGTATTGTAGTATCTGAGGAATGTTAGGGACAAGAGGGTCAAAGCTTTGAGCCTGGTTCCAGCCACAGAATCTCTTCCACTTTTCTGAGTAAGATTTCCTGGTGCTAGGCCTCCTGGCCTCCAAAATGACACCCATAACAGCTTTAGATAGAGGTGTTGTCTGTTTGGCTAATGAATCTGCCATGCAGCCAGGGATAAGGTTTTGAGCTGACTGTGCAGGATCTGATTGTTTTGCTGAGTCAGAAGGTGTGGCCAGTCTGGCGCAATCAGAATCATCTGTGGTTTGTCTTGTCTGGCTTTTAGGTGTACCTTTGAAAGGAGAGGCAGAGGTGGGAAGGCATAAACGTTTAGGCTTTTCCAGCTGAACGAAAGAGCATCCACTTTCCATGCTTGTGTGTGATAAGTCCTTGTGCAGAATTTTTGTAGTTGGCAATTCAGTGGTGAGGCAAAGAGATCTATGTCCGGGCACCCCCATTTTTGTATTATCATGCTGAAAACTTGTGGATTTAATTTCCACTCATGAGGATCTATGATGTTTCTGCTTAAGTCGTCTGCCAGAGTATTTTTCTTTCCTGGCAGGAATTGTGCTTGCAGATGAACTTGATAAGTTATAGCTGTGCTCCACAAGGTCATGGCTTGTCTGCATAGGGGGTAAGAATGAGTGCCCCCTTGCTTGTTTATGTACCACATTACGGTGGTGTTGTCGGTCTTTAACAGTAATTGTCCTGGATGCAGAAGGTCCTTGAAAGCTGTTAGGGCATTTTGTACAGCCAACATCTCTTTTTGATTGATGTGAAGATGCATTTGGTCTGTGGTCCATTTGCCCTGAATACATTTTTCTGCCATTTGTGCTCCCCAGGCATAATCCGAAGCATCTGTTGTTAAAGTCTGCTTGGCTGTGGGAAGAGTGAAAGGCTGACCCTTGTTGAGGTGACATGCCTGTGCCCACCATCGAAACTCCTGTTGTAGGCAGGGAATTAGTGGTATTACTGTTTCCAAGCTGTGACAGTGTTGAGTCCAAACACTTTTTAGGTACCATTGTAATTTCCTCATATGCAGTCTGGCATATGGAATTAGTAGAATGCAGGATGCCATGAATCCCAAGGCCTGCAGAATTTTTCTTGCAGGGCATTGGGACTTTGTTGCCATCATTTGAAAATACTGAGTCAGTTATCCTTGTTTGTCTGGCATGAGATAAGCCATCTGGGCCATTGTATTTAAGCTGGCACCCAGGAATATTATCTCTTGTGAGGGCATTAGTTTTGACTTCTTTTCGTTTACTGTGTGTACCCTGGGCAACTTAACAACTTTTTTACAAATGGCAGATGCTTTAGAAGCATGTCCTTGCTCTCCGCTTGAATCAGGCAGTCATCCAGGTATGGATATATTTGAATTCCTTTTTGCCTGCAAAATGCAATTACTGGTGCCAGGCACTTTGTGAAGACCCTGGGCGCAGTAGATACGCCAAAGGGAAGTGCAGAGAATTGGTAATGCATTGAACCAGCTATGAATCTGAGGTATCTTCTGCAATTTTGTCTGATAGGGACATGCAGGTATGCCTCTTTGAGGTCCAAAGTAACAAGCCAAGCTTTCTTGCCCAACATGGGAAGGAGCTGCTGTAGTGTCAACATTTTGAATTTCGGAACATCCAGGTAAGTATTTAGAGTGGAAAGGTCTAGTATGGGTCTCCAGGCTTTGTCCTTTCTTGGGACCAGGAAGAGTCTTGAGTAAAGTCCTTGTCCTTGTTCCTGCTGTGGTACTTTTTGAATAGCTCTCATGTCCATGAGGGCTGTAATTTGTTTTTGTGCCTCTGCCCATTGATTGTGTGGCAGGTCTGGCATACCGTTTAGCCTTGGTAAAGTGTGAAAGTGGAACCTGTAGCCTTGAGACACAATATTCAGCACCCATTCGTCTTGGGTGATTGCTTGCCAGTTTTGTGAAAAAAGTGCTAGTTTCCCCCCTAAGGGAGCTGCCAAAAGGGAAGAGTTTGGCATTGGAAGGGGGAAGTCATTGGGACTGTTTCCTGTAAGGTTGTGACTTGTCCTCACCTCCTTTTGGGGTTGAAGCACCCCACTGTCGTGGTCTGTAAGAGCCTTGGGGCTGACATCTGCCTCTTGGGCGTCTGTATCTGCCTCTTTGTGGCCTGTCTGACACTGGAAAGGACCAAATTTTCGTAGGCCAATTCCTGCTAAATCTTGGTGGCTGTACCTGTAAGAAATCCTTCACTGTTTGCATAGATTTTGCCTTATCCTCCATTTTCTTTAATACCTCTTCTGCCTTAACACCAAATAAGATATCTTGCTGTAAAGGAGCATCCAATAATTTTGCCTTAACATGATCTGGTAAGGTTTGTTCCTTTAACCAAGCATGTCTTCGAATCACAGATCCTGTAACTGCTGCTCTACAAGAAGCTTCTAATGAATCAAAACCACATTGCAAAGTATGCTTTCCCACTTGTTCAGCTGCATGCAATAAATCCTGCATTTCCTTAAAATCAGGTTGTTCTGCACTTGTACTCATCTTCTGTTTTAACTGAGACAGTAAATATTGTTGATATTTAAGCATGTGAAACTGGCAGTTTAAAGCCCTTACTGCTAAAGTTGCACAGGTGTAAACTTTTTTGCCCCATCTGTCTAATGCTCTAGAATCCCTGTCAGAGGGAACTGGATTTTTAGCCGTGGAGGTCTTAACCCCTTTGGGACCCTGGGAAATAGTTTCTGGGTCAGCAGCAGGGTTTTTATAAAGAAATTTGTGAGAGTCAGGGACTCTGTAGTACCTGTCTGGCTTGACTGGAGCAGGGGGTAAAGAATCTGGATTTAAACTGGATTCAGAGAACACATCGTCCACAATATCCAACACTGGCGGAATAGCAAGGAGCCTGTGCTGAGGCAATAAAAGAAAGTCTCTGAGCCTTTTCTTGGATTCTGAGTAATCCTGGCCCTCCCAATGGAAATGTTCCCTCATGGTATGTAAAGTTTCCCCAAAAGAGTAATCCTCAGGAGGAGAGGCTGAAGGAATTGATTCTTCAGCATCAGAGTCCTCATAGGGGGGGTAAAGAGTATCCCTGGTCTGAAGAGGAATCAGAATATATAGAAACCTGGTCAGAGGAATCATAGTTTGTATTCTGCCTAGGCCTTTTATCAGGAGGGGGATGGGAACCCCTGATCAGAGTAATTAAGTCTTTGGCCATTTTGAGCATCTGCTTTTTGGGCATGGAGGCCTGTCCAGGTGAATCATGTACTTGCTTCTTTGTCTTTATAGTTTTAGACTTGGCTGTACATGCAATGGTAAGTTGTGAAGGTCTGAAAACACCCTCAGAAGCCGATGCCTGCTCAGCGGCTCCAGACCCATCTGAAGGGTTAGTCTCCATAGGCCCAACACTTTGAGTATCCAGAGGGCTAGGCAACTCCACGTGGGAGTCGGTCGTGGCCTGTGGGTCTGAGGTAGTAGGTGTCAGGGGCTGCCAAAGCGCCTCACTGAGAACCGGCGACTGGCCTAGAAGAGGCTTCGTCATCAGTTTTGGGCCTCGGATGCCCGTCCTTATCCTTATCTTTGCGTTTTTTGTGAATTCCAGTCGTCAGTTGTTCCGACAGCATGGTATAAATTAAACCTTCGGCCAAAGTAATGGCGAGCAAAATCAAACCAACGTTTAATAGTGCGTTTGTTAAATCTAGCACAAAACCGGCAACTAGTGACGTCGTGATCTGGGCCTAGGCATGGAATACAGTAAGAATGAAAATCCTTATGAGGTATTTGCTTCCCACAAGAAATACAATTATTAACTTTTACTGACATCGGTCTGAGGCAAGAAAAAGTTTCCCCAACGGGGTACTTAGCTTTATTGAAGACTTCGGTTCTGAAATTCGAATCTGATATCTCAGGAGTTGGCCGACCGGCACTTGCGAACTGCTTTTGCTTCGGGCACCGCGCGGCAAGAAAGACTGAAGAAAATGGCGTCGGCTGCTTCTTATATACCCCTGACACACTGACGTCAGGGAGGAGACGACAGCAACCGACAGCGGACCAAGACTTTGGAACTCTGGCCGACTGTGGGACTGCCTGACAGCAGGATAACCCAAGTGTAATGACTGCAGCAGTGAAACACGATGGACATCTCCATTTGTAGAAACTCACAGTACCTCTTCTAAATATCAGACACCTGAGCACAGTCCTATTTCAAAAATTCCATCATTCTGGAAATAGTATCACCAAAGGAAATCTCAAAAGGGAGCCAAGACTGAGACTCTTAGAACTATAGTCAAGTGGCAAAAGAATCTGGGAGGAATATGCAAGGAATTTTTCATCAGAATCAGCATCCTCCTCAGAAGAAGAATCCTGCTCCCTGGGTCTCTTAAAGAGGAATAGAAGACAAGGGAGGAGCAGGAACAGAACCCGCCTGTGGATGCTTAACAGCCATAAGGGCATTAAACAGGACTTGACTGAGGTTTTGCCATTGACTCTAAGGATCTTTTGGAGCTGGCAAAATATGTTTAAGTTTTCTGCTTCTTTTTAAGTGGGGCATCAGTTTTGAAAAATTTTGGCAGCTCTGGACCTTGATGATGACACACAATAATGGCAGTCAGAATCTCTTCCCTCAACAATTTGAGGAACACCCCTAGGTCCTTCAGTAATAACCAGCCACGGTTCCCCCTGTACATCCAAAGCACACGTGTGCAAAACCTCTATGGATGTGCATGGTATTGGATCCATGCCAGTATCAGAAGGGGTTGTGGTACAGGAATCCGAGAAAGAAACTGGACAATCCTCCGGGCTTTCACCAGCCTCAGTAGTACAGCCAAAGAATCAGACCGAACTTTCTTGGCCCCTTTTCTTCACAGATGGCTGACCCAAAGGCCAGGAAGATCCTTCCACGATATCCTTAGCAAACAGTTTAAGTCATTGGTTCTCAAAGTAAATCACAAGGAATGAAAGCAGACTCTGCAAGATCTTAGAGATGAAAACTTGACAAAATATCACAAGGTGTATGGTAGCGGGATATGCCTCATGAATAAACAGTAGCAATAGTCTTCACTTTGCACAAACGTGGGCCCATCTACAATCCCCGGAAACTACAGAGCCATAACTCTCACTAGCTTCATATGGAAAGCCATGGAAAGAATTATCATGGAAATGATCAATAATGACCTAGGACCACTCCAGACACAACCCAATTTTGTTTCATCAAGGGCAGGTTACACCTACTCAACCTGGTGGACTTCTTTGGGAAGGTCACCAAAATAATGCATGAGGACAAAATGGTTCACACTGCCTACTTTGACCTGGCCAAAGCATTTGACACAATCCCTCACTCAGGCACTGTTGACAAACTTAAGAGGTTAGTTACAAACCCTTACGTAACTCGGTGGATAGCCAGCTGGCTCACTGACAAGACCTAAGAAGTTAGAATTGCGAAGTTCACCTCAAGAGGCCAGTCACAAACGAAGTCCTTCATGGATCGGTCCTGGGACCACTTCTTTTTGGCATTGACTTCTCTGAATTCAAGGTCAATATCAATGGCCTCTGACTGACTAAATTTGCAGATTGCAAATTAAAAGCCATCATTGAAACACTCATCAACACAAATGTTCTCCAGGAAGGGCTGACACAGAAACAATTGGCGCCAGTGCCATGGACTAAAACTAAATGCCAAGAAATGCATAATAGTATCCTTTGGGAAGTCATCCATGTCTGGTAACTATCATACTGACAACACACCCTTAAGAGTTGACCCAGTTGTCAGGGACCTGGGGAGACCGACAGTAATCTACCCTTTGACCATCACGTCTAAAATAGTGAGGAAATCATTCTATGTTGTGCAACTTATAAACAAAGGTATGGCATGTAGAACTAAGGAAGTCTGTGTTCCATTGTATTTGGCATTCATCAGACCCATCGTTAAGTACAGTGCCTCCCTTGCTATGTACCTAACCAGGCATATTCAACAACTGTCACGTCCACAGAGGTGGCTGACAAAGAACACAGGACATAAACATGTCCTATGTAGACCACCTCAAGGCTCTATCCATGTATTCTGTCTCTTACAGGCTGTTGAGGGGAGACTCATGCCTGGCATACAAGACATTGTCAGACAACACTCTGATGAAGCTCCTGCACATCTGCAAAACAAACAGCACCAGAATTACCTGTTCTAAAGAATTAATCCTTGCCTGTGATATAAACAGAACTTGCTGGAGAGAAAGGTATGTATCCCAGAGACTATTGCTTCTCTGGAACAAGCTTCCCATCCATGTGAAGCAGAGTTCCTCTCTAACCCAATTCAAAAGTAACTTGGACAACTGAATGACGAACAGGAGATTCATCCCTGGTTTGGCACCTATGTCTCTAATGGACACAGGCAGCCTGTAAATGGTTCATCTCCCAAGCCCCTTCTTGTAAATGTTTCACCTCCCAAGCCCCTGCTTACAATTACCAAGGGTACAAGAACTGGTCAGATATTTGAGCTGCATGGCTAGGTTTACAAAGGTCCTTGTGGTCGTTAGCCTAGTAAACACAAATAAACCATTGTACCAACCCTCAATCCCCTACTATACACTTGTTGTGGAAGGAGGAGGGTACACTGGACTCTACATCCACAGTGACCTGCAGACAGCTACTGCTGATGGGGATGGATTTGACTTGTCTGATGAAACTCATGAAGAATGACAAACTGTTAAGACTTGAATCCTGATGAACATAAACCAGGCTGAAAGACTGGATAAGACAAGACATAAACTGCCCTTCCAGTTACACACTGCCTTCCCATTCCCCACCACTGATTCATCTTTTATACCTATTGGTGCATTCACTTCATTCTGTTTCCTCACAGACCGATGACTGGTTTTACAAACAAGTTCCCCACTGATGCCAGCCAGAAATTTCTTTGTCAAGCAGCAAGCCATCTCCACCCTCTGAAAGCTCCTCCATTGTTCAGGGCAGTACAGATTTTGTTAGTCAAATTTTTACTTCATGCAACTAACCCTATTAAGCTTGAATCTTCTGATTTGACTGTATCAGTCAAAAAAATCCTTGATTGAGATGAAAGCAAGCACTGACCTACAATAAAAAAGGCCACCTGGATGGAAAATATTTTCAAAACCTAATATTGAAGTCTAGGGCTGGCTTTATACTTATCTCATAAACCAAAATGTGTCTGTGCAATGTTCCCAGTACAAAACATGGCGGAATATCACTACTAATGCACTCAAATGGGGGGGGGGGGGGGTTACATGACGGTCCTGAAAAAATGAAAAATGCAATACAGTTCTTTGACTAAACAGAATACATGAGGATGTAAACTAAAATGGCAGTCATTACTCCACCCACTAGAAAAGCAGAAAAAGAATGCAGTGCTCTTTCTCATTGCAAAGCAGTAGCCTGGGAAAAATTTTAGGCGGTATTAATCCATCAGTCTGACAGCAAATGTAACCTATGAAAAATTGGGCTAGTAGCTTTTAATGTGTTGGAGAGAAGCTTTCTAGCTTATCAGTAGGAGTGGTAAGCACTAGGTAACCTATCTACCACATGAGGAGTGTTTTTTGGCCCAGTAACTGTAGTTACTGGCCATTTGGGCAATTTTTCCATTTCTCCCAACTTTCTGACTTAAAAGCCCGCATTGTATTTGTTTCTTTCCTGTAACTAGTCTAGTTCAGATACAGATTCTTAGTTTTAGCACTTGAATTTGTTTATTCGTCCTCAGCACTTGTTCAGAACTTGTTGTAAGCACTAAATAAGCTACAAATTACAACACTCGGCCTTCCTCCTTACCTAGAGGAAAACAGTTTTTGCACTTACTTTCCTCACTTGTCTAGAGGAAAACAGTTTTTTATTCAGGTATGTCCAAGGGTCAGCTCTCAGTGTTCTCTCCTGTCTATCTGATGAATATGGGCATCTTGGGGCAATGCAGTAATTGCCTCATGTACACAGACAACCCTCTCCTCCTACCACCCAACACTACAACCTGTGAGAGATGCACTTATCTAGCCAAACTGGACGTAAAGCTCTCTCCAACCAAGACTGAACTTGACAGTTAAGAAGAGAAGGTAAACACTTGCACCACACCACACTGATCACATGGTCCCATTAAACCTACACCACCAAAATCCACACATAGAAACACAAAAACATTCGCGGAGGCTCTCAATAATAATCTGCTCAAGCAACAGAGACCTCCAAAGCAGAAACACAAGCAACCTCCACCCCCCAATACAACCCAAATGACACATAGATCACAGACTAAGGCAAAACAACGTACCCAACACACTAGTCATAGGTGACTCTATAGTCAGGCACACTGATGTCCCACTCACCAGGCTAAACAAGTAGAAGGTTACTGTCAGCTGCCTGTCAGGTGCCAGGATCCTCCACATAACCCACGCACTAAGGTCAGTCCACAACAAGTACAAATATGACTCTGTTAATGTCCATGTTGGTGTGAAAGACCTGAGACGTACCTCCCTGGACTACATGAAGAGAGACATGGAAGAGCTCTCCGATCTTGTGGCCCAGGCAGGTATGACCCTAGCCTTATTAATATTCTGCCATCGCCCAGAATGATACCGCAGTACAAGGACAAAATGATTGACTTCAACAATTGGCTAAGCTTCTGGTGTCATTCTAAGGGAATCCAGTATCTGTCTTCCTGGGATGACATGGTCGACAGACCACGATCTTTGCCAGAGATGTTCTGCACCTGTCACCCCTGGGATTCCAGATACTGGCCAAGGCTCTTCCCACCCCTATAGTGCCTTTTTTAGGCAAGGGTCAAATTACAAGGTCACCACCATAACAGGAACAGGCAAGCAAAAACTGAGGGTAATGCTACTCAATGCAAGAAGTCTAAATCTCAAAATGTATTCCCTCGAGGCACTACTTAAAACGGAAAACATCGATATCTGTGCAGTGACTGAGACCTGGTTCAAGGCTCAAGAGAGCACCCCGGCATTACCAAGCTACAACTCATACTACACTTTTCGGCCATCTAACCTGGACCGGAACACCAAAGGCGGAGGTGTGTCCATATTCATTAAGGATATCCACACCTCCAGGCTAGCTGCTCAGCATAACGCATCCGAGGTTATCCAAGTGCAACTAACTCTCGGCAAAACTACAATCCAAATTGTAGCTTGCTACAGATACCCACCATGCCACAGGATTCCCACTCCTCTTTTCTTGATGTGCTGGAAAATATTAGGGTTCAACCAAACACCCTAATAATGGGCGATTTCAACTACCCTACCATTAACTGGGAAGACTACTCATGTACCAACTCCTTCGCTCAACACTTTCTGGAATTCATAAATTCCAATGCCCTGGATCAACTTATTCTCACCCCCCCCACCATGGGCAACAATATCCTAGACCTAGTAATTACCAACATGAGTGACCGGTGCGCCACACCTGAAGTCAACTCCTCATTGGTCAGATCCGACCATAAGCTAATCACCCTAGATATTCACATCCCACCCACCCCCATTAAGGAAACCACGGTAAAAAAATTCTCAAAAGCCAACTTTATGCTTCTTAAGACAGAAGTGGCAAACTTCACGACACCCATGCAGATGGACAATACAGTTACGACTGCTGAATCCTACACAAATGCACTCTATAAGCACTTACACGAGTGCATGGATTGTGCTACCCCAAACAGAACTAAGACACTATCCTCCAAAAAAAGGAAGCCAATCTGATGATCCCCTGCCACAAACAAACTCTACAACAGAAGGAAGAAACTGGTGCAAAAGAGAGTAAAATCCCATGAGTGGAGGAGCTCCCTGGTCACCCTCAGTAAGAAACGGAGATCCCTTATAAGATCCTCCAAAGCTAGCTATGAAAACAAAATCACCATTGATTCTAGGGACAACCACAAAGCATTCTATAGCTATGTCAAGAATCTCAATGGCATCACCCAGATCTGCTCCAAGTTACAGCACAACGGCATGAAAATTACAGAACCAACTGATATTGATAACATCCTGGCAGATAGGTTCAGTGCTACCTTTACCCCCCTCTCAAACCCTAAAGGGCCCATATCTATACAGGAAGAATGCAGAGTCCCTGTAATCACAACTGCACAGGTAAAAGCTGCACTCTCTAAAGCCAAAAACCAGCATCCGAGGAAGCGTTTTACACGAACTTCAGAATGAACTAGCTCCCCACCTAAGCACCATGTTCAATCATAGCCTCACGTCAGGATTTGTGTCCAATGAATGGCGCACAGCAACAGTTATCCCACTCCACAAAGGGGGCGCCACCACTGATCCCAGGAACTATCGCCCTATTAGCCTGACGAGTCTGATCTGTAAGGCCATGGAAAGTATCATCATGGAACTCATGAACAAAGACATTGGTAACCTCCAAACTCTGGACCCCACCCAGTTTGGGTTTGTGAAAGGCAGATCATGCCTCCTGAACCTGATCAACTTTTTTGAGGCAGTCACCAAAGCCGTAGATGAGGGTAAGGTGGTTCACACAGCCTATCATGACCTCACCAAGGCTTTCGACACCATCCCCCATTCTGGAATTATAGCTAAACTCACTAAACTATGTATAAATCCCTACATCACAAGATGGGTTGCCAACTGGCTCACTGACAAAACCCACACTGTAAAAGTTGCAGACTCTAAATCTGACTTCAAACCAGTGACAAGTGGAGTACCACAGGGTTCAGTCCTGGGACCTCTCCTGTTTGGTATCTACTTCTCTGATGTACAGGCTAACACAGAAGGCCTTTGGCTAACGAAGTTCGCAGATGACTGCAAACTAGGAGCCATAGTCAAGTCCCCAAATGATGTGGACATCCTACAGAAGGGCCTCACTGAGATGGATGCCTGGTGTCAGAGCCATGGCCTCAAGCTCAATGCCAAAATGTGCATTGCCATCTCCTTTGGTAAAAACGCTGCACCCATGAACTACCACACAGACGACAGTCTACTTAACACTGAATGTGTGATAAGAGACCTTGGGACCCAGGTGGACAGTAGTCTCTCCTTTGATAATCACATCACTACAGTAGTCAGGAAATCCTTCTACATGGCACACCTCATCACAAAAGGGTTCTCATCCAGGAAAAAAAGAGGTCATTGTTGCCCTCTACTCGACACTCAGACCCATTATAGAGTACAACGCCCCTTTTGGAATGTACCTCACAAGACATCGGCAGCAGCTGGAAAGACCACAGAAGTACCTCACAAAGAGGATTACTGGCCTCAAACAGATGCCCTACACTGACCGTCTCAAAAAACTACAGCTTTACTCCATAGCATATCACCTACTCCAAGGTGATCTCTGCCTAACGTATAAAGCTACATCAAACCCAGAGCTGTTGGACATGCTACACCTAAAGAAAACCCAATCTCTCCAAGCAACACGCTCTAGGGACCTAAACCTTGTCATCACAATAAACAGGACATGCTGGAGGGATAAATTCCTGTCCCAGAGACTTCCCATACTCTGGAACAAGCTACCCATCTATGTCAAGCAAAGTTCCTCATTAACACTCTTCAAGAAGAATCTTGATGAGTGGATGGGAAATAGCAAATACACCCTGGGGATCACTTCTGTGGCTCTGCTCGACAGGGGCACAGGAAAATAACTTTCTTGGGTGGCGTAAGCCAGGGAACCTTGCTGGCTAGACTTACTTAGGTCCTTGGGCCGATAGCCTAGTACCTACCTATGAATATTAAAATTTATCGGAGAGATGATGACCAAAAAATAGCTGCAGAACATGCAAGTCTATGGAATGAAGCACTCAAGTGTGTCACATTAGCAGTAGAGAGAGAATTCATGGATAGTCTGCCTCAATTTTAAAAAAAGGAATTTGATCTTGCGTCAAGCAAACTGCTGTATGGACTGGGAATGAACAAATGTTCGAGTACATCACTGTTACAGCAGTCCTGACTACTAGGACTTCACTCACAGAAAAAGCTAAAATTCCTCTTGACGTCTACGGCCCAGCACTCTTCCCCCTCCAGACACGGCAGATGTCCACTTATCACGGCCGTCAGAACATTCCTCGTGCAAGACTGACATCCACCCACGCCATTTTGGCACTCTCTTGCCTAGAAAAAAATAAAGGATGTCTACCCTGAAAGCTAAAGAGCCAGGCCATGGGATTATCTACAGGGAGACAGAGTAAAGACCTGCAAATTCTAAGATGAAGGGAGGGATAAGGGAAATAGCACTCCAAAATCTATGAAGGTCTGAAACCCTGTACAAGAGAAAGAGAATGGGATGTAGTATAAGGATAGGATACTCCATCCCAGCCCAGGATGTCCGAACACATAATGGGAAGATGGTGAGGGAAGAAAACGTACTGAAACTGTGATCAGTGCAAGCATCTATTACCATGGCAAGTTCTTATACGACCGAACTTTGCTCTTCATTTAGATCACTGACACAGTCGGCCTACTTATAGGAAAATTTAGAGAGCTTATGACTACAGACCTGCAATGCCAACAGTCTGAATTTAGGGACTTTGACATATAAATTGAGTTCTAAACAGCCTGGGATGAGTCTCCATAGCTTTTCTTTACTGGATACCAGACATGGCCCCAAGTTGTAAACCTTACTTCAGTCCTCTCTGGGAAGAGATTCCATTATCCCTAGTAGTAGCAGTTTCTGGAGAATAAGAGGAATTGAATACACCAGGTCTTCTGGGAGATGGAGGGCTACCAATCTACTTAGGTTTCTTTATTAACTTTTGTTTGTAGAAATGACCTGTACTATCCAGTTATCATTTGTAATGGCCTTCCATTTGTTTTAAGCACTGAACTACTCTTCCAGCTATCTTTATAAACACAAGCAGGGTGGTAGAGAAGAACACAGTCAAAGCTTCTCCACAGTAATGGAACCTCCCTTCTGTGCCCCAGGCTCTCTCCTTCAGTGTCCTTGCCACATTTTTTATAATGCCTCGCCCCATCATTGGCCTTCATTTTCCTTGCCTTTAAAGATCAGGTTTAGAGGGATAGTTCTGGTCAAACCTGGGAGTGAGGAAGAGAAAGAGCTTCTTCATACACTACATAGTCCTGACCCTTTTCTCAATTTTCTTTAAGACTTCACTACTAAGATTTCATATGAGTAATTATTTTCCAATGAAGCACGGAAGAGCTGCACTCAAACCTCTAGCAGGGAATGTAGCCTCAGCCAGGCAAGCCTTCTTACAATGGCATCACAACCACACAATTCAATGCTCTGACACCTAACTAGCAGATAGGACAGGAGGGAGGAGCACATACTCAGGGTCACACTCACATGGTATGAACTCCCTGATGAAAGTAGGGAAACAAACATGCTATTCTGCCTGTGGATGGATACGGCAGTCTTGCAAGTATCAGTCAATCTCTAATGCTCACTGTACATCCCACACGCAAAAGTATTACTGGGTGGGTGCAAGGGTGGAGATTAAGAGGAAAACACTTCTTGGCAGTAAGTATGAGGCCATCTCAGTTGCCTCAATCTCCTTAACTCCAAACATGGGCTGGACTTAATCTGCGGATGGTTAATGTGAGATCAATAGACCCTGTAGATGAAGACAGTCTTGAGGAGCCAAAGAGAAAGTATGCAAAACATGAATGTTTGTTCACCACCGATGGACTTGGAGCATATTAAAAAAGGGGGGGGTACAGAGATGGGTTGCGGCTGCTCAGCACAAGGCAGACGATCACAGCATCAGCATTCTTTCGCCCATTAGCATTATGCTTATTCATATTAAAAATAAATACTATCACTTCAGCAAAATACAGTGAAACCCCTTAAAAGGGCTCCCAAGGAATAGACTCCCAGCAATAACACAGAGGTGCATTATCATGCTATGAAACTGGCTCCTTTGTCTGCATGTACTATGGACACACCTACATGAAAACATAAGTTATCCACCATGGTGGCTAAATTAAATGCACTGGATAAGCTGAAAAATGGAAAGCTAGGATAACTGTTAGGGCACAAGCAATTTTGTCTAAACTGACACTCCCCACTCTACCCCATCCCAAATGGCTCTTGCCCTGGTGGCTCTGGCAGTGATAAGCACCACTGGGGAATTAATGTGTTTGAGTTGACTGGAGAAGTTTGTCACATGGGCGGAAAGGGATGAGATGGTATCTCAGCAACCTGCATAAAGCTGCAATTACTAAAGGCTAGGAGTGCCTTCCCAATCGCCATCACCTGTTTTGTGAGGGTAATGAGGAACCTACTAGATTTACTGAGGAAGATGTTCATCTAGTCAAGAAGCACTGCAGTAATAAGAACTATAATATTTTATGGTGTATATACACTGATAAGGATGGCTCCACTTACAAACATGTTACATATGATGACACAATTGCTAATGTTCTCAGACAACAAGCTGCCACCATGTCTGACATAACTGTTGAAAACAAAGATGATAAAGGGAGTGATGACAGTCGATTAACCACTTAAAGGTGTCTAGAAAAGTTTGGGAATGCTGGAAAATCAGAAAGTACACTAGTAAAAGTACATTTACTGTGACAGTAGTTGTTCAAATAGATCACTGCTGCAGTAAACTAAACTATATGGGACATCCTGACAAGGATCAAACCAGCCAACCAGCTTCAGGAAAACTTCCTAGCATCACAGCCTCTGACCTGCACCTAGGAAGCAGAAGAAAGTCAGAGAATGCTACAGCAACTACAACTATATACAAGAGTAGGAGGAAGGAGGTATGGTGCAGCTACTGCAGCAGTGAGAAATTCGAACACCTACTGTTATGGGTAAGCACAACTGTACAATGTTCATCATTCCCACTGCTGCAGTAGCCTGGGGTAGGAAGAATATGGAAACAGAAGCCTCTGAAGAATGGTCCTAGCAAAGTTCGACCTAGATCTAGAAATGGAATCCAGTCTGTAATGCTTTGTGAAAGTATGTGTAGAGCACTGGGTAGCTGCCTCTAGAATGCTTCTCCCCACTTTCCAGTATGCAGTCAAAGACAAGGCTCTGGTAGAATGTAACTTGATGCTGTCTGCAATGGATTTGCCATGGTGGTAATAACAACAACAACAATAGTACTAGTAATAACAGTAATAGTAGTAATAAAACTGTAGAGTACAACTACCTGGAAATGGTTTGTTTAGACATAGAGTGTTCCTTTTTTGTCCTTTGGTAAGAAACAGCTGATCTGCTTTTCAAAAGGGCTTAGATCTGTCACTATAGTACCTGAGCTATCTATGCATGTCCAGAGTATGTAGAATCCTTTCTCCATGTTTTTTAGGTTCTGGTTAGAAAACTGGGAGATAAATCACTTTGGGCATGAATTAGGGTTTTTTTCTTAGAGACCCTATCTCTGTGGAAATTCATATAGGGTTCACCCACCACAAGAGACTGCAAGTCAAATACTCTTACTGCAGAAGTCAAAGCAGTGATAAGGTTCTTTACTTTGAAAACTGCACTTAAATCTGTTTAATAGGCAGATTCAAAAGGTGACAAAAAATTTCTCCGGCACACACAGATAAGATCCAAAGAATGAGTAACCTGTTTACGAGGTCACAGGTATAAAACTCCTTTCAGAAATGTTTGCACAGCAAATAAAGAAAGAGAAGGTTTCATGGACAGACATACTGAAATGGCTGCAAGATGAACCTTTACAGAGAAATAATTGATGAGAGGAAAAGTAACTCTCACAAACATTTCCTCAGCAGTGGACCAACAATCCACAATGGGCCCCTGGTTATTCATTAGGAACCAACTAGAAAACTGCTTCCACTTGTCAATATAGGATTTTACATCAGCAGACTTTCTTGCCTCCTTCAGTACTGCTGCATGTCTCTTGAAACAAGTACCTAAAATGTACTAAAACTAAATCAAGCAGTCAGTTGAAGTTGATTAGTACTGGAATTTATCAAACTCTCCCTGTCATGTGAGAGAAGATCTAGTCTGTGAGGAAGCCTATGGTAAAAAGAAACAAGAACCAATATTGCCTGGGCCAAAATGAGTCGCCACAATGATTTTTGGGGGATCCTTTTGAATCTTCAGAATTGCCCTGGATAACAGTGGAAAGGATATAAACTCATAAAGGAACATTCTCTTCCAATGGAATGAATATGCATCTATTTTCCAGGCTTGCTTTTAAGGAGCCCTGGAATAAAACGTATCTGTCTGTTTTGAAAGAAGGCAAATATAACTGCTTGAGGTGTTCCCCACAACAGGATAAATTTCTTGATGACCTCCACATTCAATTTCTATTTATGGGGCTCAGTCCTGGTCCTGCTGAGATTGTAAGATGCTTAGAAGGTTAAGAAACGCTGTCAAGCTAACTACCAAGCATCACTGCCAGCCTGCATAGGGGTACAACCTTGTACCACCCCTGCTTGTTTTTATACCACATGACTGTATCATCTGGCATCACTTGAAGAGGGCCTGGGAACCAAAGATGTGGGCAGACTTCAAGCCATGGATCACAGCCAACATCTCATAAGCTGATATGCTTTGGTCTGTCTGAAGGATTCCATAGGCCTTGCATTTTTACCCCTCTGAAAACTACTCCCCAAGCAAAATCTGACTTGCCTCTAGTAACAGATTGGTTTGGGGTCTGAAGAGTGAAGGGGAGACCTGGGTTCAGTTAATTTGTTGCCTCCACCAATGCAGTTCCCTTTTTATTTTATTTTAGAAACCACTATGTCTTTCTCACTGTAATCTGGCTAGAGGAATCGTTAGAATCACAGAAGCCGTGAACGCTAGGGTCTTGTAAAATTCTCATGCAGAAGTCTGAGACTGATTTGAGAAGCTCAGGGAAAATTCCAAATAAAAATCCACCTTCCTTTGTACTAGAAAGGCCTATTGAAGATGAGAATCTCTTAGGCATCCCAGAAAAAATCCTATTCGACGAAGTCAAGGAGGATTTTGCAATATTTAATTGGAAGCCTAGATCGGTCAATATAAACAACCCATGTTAGTGTGTTAATGACTCTTGATAGCTGGATAAAGACTCTGCAAAGACAAAGTAATCCAAAGAGGAAAGATGTGAATGCCACTCAGTCTACAATGATGGGCTAGACATTTTGTGATACTCATAAAGCTGTAGATAAACCAAAGGGTAATGTACAGAATGGATAATGTGACAAAAACAGAGAACCTTACAAATATTCTGAAGCCTTTGACTATGGGAATGTGGTAGTAAGGATCTTTTAGGTCTGGAGTTGCCAAGTAACTCATGGGAGGAATGCGGGGTAACAGGTTATATAAGGTCAGCATTTTGAACTCTGGGACTTTCACATACAGATTTAGAAATTAACGTTCTAGTAGTGATCTCAAAGAGGCCTCCTTCTTTGATACCAGAATCATTCTGAAGGAGAAGCCTTTGCCCTAAGGCACTGGTTCTTTAATAACTTGGGTGTGTTAAAACTGAGGAACTAGTGGAAAAAATTCTGTTTGTTTCGGAGGGTAGGGAGGTATTGCCCTGAAAGGAGGCTTTTGTATTCAGTGCCATCCATAACCCTCCTGGCACCACTTTTAACAATCAGGAGTCCAAAACAATCTTTTGCCAAAGGGGAATGCTAATAGCCAGTTTCTCAGACAGATTTGTTAAGATATTTGTGAGGGGAGAGGGAAGAGGGTAAGGAATGCAGGCAGTGTCATTCTGTACTGTTGGTTTGTCCTTTTTTCTGAAAAGTACCCTGCTTTTTGATGATGTTGTTGCCCCCCCCACCCACCAAGACATCTCTTTCTGCATTTTGCTTGCCTGAAAAAGACTAGTTTTATTTGACATTTTTTTTTTTTTGCAAAAGGGAGGTGTAAGATAATCGTACTGGGGTGGGTGAATGATTTTCAAAACTCAGTGAATGAATTTCCCTCTTTCGTCATACTGTCCGAAAACCAGTGCAACAAAAGAACCAAACAGCAGCTCCTTATCTAAAGCTGAATTCAAGATTTCAGACTTTACCACACCAGCAAACATTTGGTTATGTACAAAAGCACAACTTCTCAACACTGTTGCAGTAGCTGTGGCCCTAGACATAGGATCTGCACAATCATACATACTTTTCAAAGCATGCTTAGCTATCAGAGAAAGGGAAGAAACAATTTAGTTCAAAAATGAGCTTTTGTCTGTAGGGAGAGTGGAAAGCAACTCCCTCAGACTGTCCATATTACAAAACAAATTTCCACACATATGCCTGAGAATTCAGAAATTTAAAGGCTAAAGTGGAAGAACAAAACATTCTCTTATTTATTTAACTTTTGTCTACAGGGGTAGTCCGACTGGGCTAAGTAGCCCATTTTCAGCGGAGGCCCGGGGAGAAGAGCTCCACATGTATACAAAAGTTAATTACACTCACATTACACATTAAGATTTCAGGTTACACCAAAATAAAATTTTAAAATGTTGTTACAGCTTTGTTATACATCCGAGTCAGTTAATACTACAATTGTTTTATGGTTCGTAGTGTGAGAGTTATGTTACAGAACAGGAAAAACAGTAGGCCTATTTATACTGGGTTTAGTTTTGTTATACACACAGTAAAAACGACCATTTAAGGTAAGAAAGTACAGCTTTGTACCTACCACAAATGTAGATGTTCGAGTGCTAATACAGCTGCAGTCATAACAGAATTTGTGCATTGCCCAGTACATTCAAGGATAATATATCCAGGGGCGAAAGATTAATGCTCAAAGAATTCATTAGCTCAAACAATGTGAGGTGCATGAAACCGGACAAGGGGGGTGGGATGGTACTTATGAATAAAATTGATTATTTGACGTGCATGACTAGAGTTTTGGGTGATCAAAACACGTATTCTTTGGCTTCCATTAACGAACTTAATCGTGCATATTCTAAAATTGACATGTTTTTGCATGATGCACTCTTTCAAGCTACGATTAGTGAAAGTGAATACGACTATTTGTCAGTTAAAAACCCAGAGGTACCTTGTATTTTCGGGATACCGAAGGTACACAAGGGTATCCAAGATTTGGAATTTAGACCAATTGTTGCTGCACGGGGGTCAAAGACTGAGCCCCTGGCGGCTTTTATAGATCATGAGATCAAGAAAGTTCAAGATGAAGTACCCCACATCCTAAGGGACTCATGGCATTGCTTGGAGAGATTAAGGGGCATTAAGGGTACAACGGATGATTATAGTTTTTTGACAATAGATGTTATTAACCTATTTTCAGTTATACCCCACAATGAAGGTTTAGACATGTTTGTTGAAAGCCTCAACTCCAGCAATGCCATTAATAAATCTAGAGTAAACCTGTATTGTGATTTGATGGAATGTGTTTTGAATAACAATTTCATAAAATTTGAAGGAGAAATCTATAAACAAAGCTCGGGTGTGGCCATGGGAGCTAAATGTGCCCCGGTCTATGCCAATTTGGTGCTATTGGCGTGGGAAAGGGCACATGTGTTTTCATCAGAATATATGAACAACATCATTTTGTACAACAGATTTTTGGATGATCTTTTGATCATATGGAAAGGTGGTGAAGCACTTGCCAAGGAATTTGTTGAGTACCTTAATGGTACAACTGGCTTTTTCAAGTTCACCTTTTCGTGGGGAGCAGAAAGTATCAATTATTTGGACATTAGTATTTCCAAGATAGATAATGTACTGTCTAGCACAATTTAATGGAAGGATAATTACTCCAATTCGTTATTACATTTTACCAGTTGCCACCCCTTTCATCAACGGAAGGGGGTAGTTAAAGGGCAGATGGTACGCACTTCCAGGTTGGTAAGTGATGATGCGACATTTAGATTGGAAATATACAAGCTAATTGGAATGTTATTGGAGCGGGGTTATCCGATTAGTTTATTGCGGAGTGTTAAGAAAGAAATATACAAAAAAAGACGCAATATTTATGCTCCTATCTTGAGTGATGTAGGTGTAGAAGGGATGGGTTCCTTAAATGTCTTGGATCCGGTTCGGGTGAATAACAGCAATAACAACAATAATAAGGACAATAGTAATAAGGGACCATGTTTTATTTTGAACTACAATGATAAATCTACAGAAATTTGTACAGTATTGAGAAATGTATGGGATTATTGTTTGAATAATGATTTGAAGAAATTGGTGGGTAAAGACCCGGTGATAGTTTACAGTAGGGGTAAGAATCTAAAAGACATGCTTGAAAGAAATAAACAACATCATAAGTCGAGGATGGGCAAGTGTGGAAGTTGTAGGTGCTGCAGGTATGTATCAGATGGCCCCTATGTAGTTGTTTCTGGATATAAATACACCTTGACTTGTCCGGGAATATGCAACTGTAACACTAGGAATCTAGTTTACGTGGCCAATTGCTCATCCTGTGAGGCATTTTATGTCGGATGACCACCCGTAGACTAAAAGATAGGATCCCTGAACATCTTAGATCCATCAAAAACAAGGATTCCCACAATGCGTTGTACCTACATAGCATCAAATGTAACAACTTTAGGAGATTCATGTTTTTTGTGATTGACAGGGTTTTATTAGATAGTGGTGGTGATATTAAGAACAAGGTTGCATTAAAAGAGATGGAGTGGCAGCTTCGGCTGAATGCCATGTCTTACCCTGGACTCAATGATTTTATTTCTATAAAACCCCTCTTGGTGCATAGATCCCAGGTTCTATAGGACTGGACCTATGTACATTTATTTGCACTATAATTATTAAAATAATTAAATAAAATAAAATATGATAGAACTATTTAGTAACAACATTTGTAACAAGAATGTTATTTAGTACTTTCAGATCTTAAAGAAATATAAATATTGAAATCAGTTCATTAAGTAGGTTATTTAACACTTCAACATTATCATAATTATTAACATATTTGCTCTGGTATATCAACTGTATTAAGTGTAATTTAAAATATTTTTCTTGCAAAGGCCCTTTAAGGTGACTTAGTACAACTTTCAATGTTTGATTGTGAAAATGTTTTTACTGGATGATGGTTTAATTAATTAATGCATTAATTGATTTATTGTTTTATTACTTACAGACTTTATTATTTAAAAGTGAGTTGATTCAACAGCTTTTTGACTCTGATGATGCCTTTGTAAGGTGAAAGCGCTAAGTCTGTAATAAAATTTTGTATTTTTGGATTAAACTGGTGTCCTGCTGTTGGTTCGTTTTGGCTTGAATAAGTACTGAAGTTTTCAACCTACGTTGTGCAGTGGCCTGGTCATTCATTTGATAACAGATGGGTTTTCCTGCTGTCAGGCGGGTCCTCGGTCGGCCGAATTCCAAAGTCTAGGTCCAGCGTCGGATGTCGCCGCTTCTTCCCTGACGTCAGTATGACAGGGGTATAAAAGAACCAGCCGACGCCATTTTCTACAGTTTTTCTTGCCCCAGATGTCAGGTGCCCCCAGAAGGAAGGCAATACATAAATTTATGTAAAAATGCAATGCAATATAATCAAAAAACAGTAGTTGCAAGCAAATACACCATAAAAGAATACCCCAATCAGGTTGTATGAGGAGGTGTTAGCCATAAGGCCTGTCCCAAGAGGGGAAGGAGGGAGGGAAACCTGGACTGCAGCTGTATTAGCACTCGAACATCTACATTTATGGTAGGTACAAAACTGTACTATGTTCATCGTGCATACAGCTGCAGTCATAACAGATGGGTAGAATCCCAAAGCTAAAAAAGGGGTGGTAGGCACTAGGTGGAACTAGGAGGCGCCAGGATGCCCTGCAAGACTGCAGTGGCAAAGCCTGCTCTAGATTTGGAGTATAGTGGTAGGTGATATTGCTTGGAGAAAGTATGTACAGAACTCCAAGTGGCTGCTTCCAAAATATCTTTGGTAGGAACCCCCCTGAGGAAAGCTGCAGAGGTAGCTGTGGCCCTTGTGGAGTGAGATCTGATGCCTGCAGGTACAGTTTTACCATGAAAAGAGTAACAAAAGCATATGCAGTGGGCTATCCATTTTGAGACTGTCTGTTTGGAAATAGGCTTCCCTTGAGCTCCTGTGGCATAGGACACAAAGAGTTGCTCTGATTTTCTGAAAGGCTTTGTTCTGTCCAAATAATAACATAGCTGTCTGTGAATGTCCAAGGAATGTAGTAGTCTCTCCCCTTTGTTTTGAGGATTAGGGTAAAAGGTAGGTAAGTGGATAGCCTGATTCAAGGCTACCCTGGATACTACCTTTGGCATAAAGGAAGGATTGGTTCGTAAGGAAACTCTGTCCTGATGGAAAATGATGAAAGGCTGCACAGCCATGAGGGCTTGTAGTTCCGAAACCCTGCGAGCTGAGGTGATAGCCAGAAGGAAGGCTGTTTTCCAGGACAAATATTGCAGTTCTGTTGAAGCAGCTGGCTCAAAAGGAGACAAGGTCAGTTTTTCTAGAATGAAATTGAGGTCCCAAGCAGGTACTGGTTTGTTTCCTGGGGGGGGGGGGGTTATATTCTTAGCCCCTCTGAGGAACTGCCTTAAGAGGGAGTGAGAGAATAAAGGAGGATCAGTGTTGTATTCTGCAGAAATGGCCGAGGCATGGATTTTGATGGAGGAGAATGAAAGTCCACTGTTTAGCATCTCAGCAAGGTACTGTAATATTTGAGGTAAATTCAGTTTTCCAGGATTCTGACCCTTTTTCTGATTCCAAGCACAAAACCGTTTCCATTGTGCGGAGTAGGCTTTTCTAGTAGAAGGCCTTCTGGCCTCCAAAATGACATCCTGCACCTCATTGGAGAGTAGGGTCTGTTGTGAATTTAAGGAATCTGCCATGCGGCTAGATTGAGTGTTTTCAGCTGACTGTGAAGAGTTTTGAAGTTGTGCTGAGTCAGTAGAAGAGGCATTAGAGGCAGGATCCATGGTGGGGAATGCGTCAGGCTCCTCAGGAGTGGGTACCAGTGTTGTCTTGGCCAGTCTGGAGCAATGAGAATCATCTTTGGTCTGTCTGCTCTGGTTTTTAATAGAACTTTGGGCAGCAGAGGAACAACAGGTGGAAAGGCATAAACTGTCATTGTTGTCCAACTGAAAGAGAGTGCGTCCACTTTCCAGGCCTGTGGATGAAAGGTCCTTGAGCAGAATTTTGTCAATTGGTGATTTCTGTGGGAGGCAAAGAGATCTATGTCTGGCATTCCTCATGCTTGAATTATTTTTGTAAAAACTTGAGGATGCAACTTCCATTCGTGTGGATCTGTCATATTTCTGCTTAGGTTGTCTGCCAGCGTGTTTTCCTCTACTGGCAGGTACTGTGCTTGAAGTTCGATTTGTAGTTCCAGAGCCATGTTCCAGAGAGACATGGCTAGCCTGCATAGAGGGTATGAATGGGTTCCTCCTGGTTTGTTTATGTACCACATTACTGTGGTGTTGTCTGTCCTTATCAATAGCTGGCCTGGATGCAGTAGGTCTTTGAAAGCCATAATAGCATTTATTACTGCTAGCATTTCATTTTGATTGATGTGTAGGTACTTTTCTTTTTGGGACCATTTGCCCTGAATGCACTGATCTGTCATGTGCGCCCCCCAGGCGTAGTCTGAGGCGTCTGTTGTGATGACTTGATTTTCTTGAGGCTTGCAGAATGGGAGACCTGTGTTTCTTTGGCATGCTTGGGCCCACCACAGAAATTCCTTTTGAAGACATGGAATCAGTGATATCATTGTTTCCAAACTGTGGCTGTGTTGAGACCATAGGTTTTTTTAGGTACCATTGAAGTTTCCTCATATGCAGCTTTGCACATGGGATTAGCAGGATGCAAGATGCCATGAATCCCAGAGCCTGCAGGATTTTCCTTGCAGTCAGCCTGGTGAAAGTTGCCAGTTTTCTGAAGTATTGAGTTAATTGCCCTTGTTTCTCTGGCGTGAGGTAGGCCATCTGGGTATTTGTATTCAAGCTGGCACCCAGGAAAATTATTGTTTGAGAGGGTATTCGCCTTGATTTCTTTTTGTTGACTGTGTATCCCAGAGAGTTCAACAACATTATTACAAACGCCAGATGTTTCAGATGTATGTGCTTGCTGTCCGCTTGGATCAGGCAGTCGTCCAAATATGGGTATATTTGTATCCCTTGAAGTCTGCAGTAATACTGATGCCAGGCATTTCGTGAACACTCTGGGCACAGTAGATAAGCCAAAGGGCAATGCAGAGAATTCATAATGGGTTGAACCTGCAAGAAATCTGAGGTATCTTCTGCAAACTTGTCTGATTGGGACATGCAGGTATGCCTCCTTGAGGTCCAATGTTACCAGCCAAGACTCCTTGCCCAGCATGGGAAGAAGCTGCTTTAATGTGAGCATCTTGACTTTTAACCGCAGTAAAATGTGTTTAGGATGGATAGGTCCAAAATAGGTCTCCAATCTTTGCCCTTCCTTGGTACCAGGAATAGTCTGGAATAAAAACCTTGACCCTGTTCTTGTGCAGGTACCTCTTGAATGGCTTTCATGTCCATGAGATCTGAAATTTGTTTTTGTGCCTCTGCCCTTTGATTGTGTGGCAGGTTTGGCATGCCTCTCATTTTTGGAAGGGTGTGAAAGTGGAATCTGTAGCCTCTGTCTATAATGTTCAGGATCCATTTGTCTTTTGTGACAATATGCCAATTTTTCGAAAATAATGCCAGTTTTCCCTAAAGGTGCTGCCATTTGAGCCTTGCTTGGCATGCAAAGGGGAAAGTCATTGGTTCTGCTTTCTGAATGGTTGTGAACTATCCTCACCACCTCTTTGTGTAGGTGCTTGCCATTGTCTGCCTCTAAACGATCCTTGAGATTGCCCTCTACCCCTCGGCGCCTGTATCTACCTCTTTGGGGTCTGTCCGTGGCTGGAAAGGACCAATTTTTTAAGGCCAATTTCTACTGAAGCGTGGAGGTTGTACCTGTAGAAATCTTTCACTGTTTGCATTGATTTTGCCTTTTCCTCCATTTTCTTTAATACCTCCTCAGCTTTAACACCAAACAATACATCTTTTTGAAGAGGTACATCTAGTAATTTAGCTTTGACATGATCTGGTAAGGTTTGCTCTTTGAGCCAAGCATGTCTACGTATGACTGATCCTGTAACAGCGGCTCTACATGAGGCCTCTAAAGCATCAAAACCACATTGCAAGGTATGTTTACCCACTTGCTCTGCACTATGTAACAAATCCAGTAACTCCTTCAAGTCTGGTTGTTCAGGTTGTGACATTTTGCTTTTCAACTGTGATAACAGAAACTGTTGGTACTTTAACATATGGAACTGACAGTTTAATGCCCTCATGGTTAAGGTGGCCAAGGTGTATACCTTTTTCCCCCACCTTTCTAAAGCTCTGGAATCTCTCTCCGAAGGTAATGGATTTTTAGCAGTGGAGGCCTTAATTCCCTTGGGACCCTGTGAAATAGTTTCTGGGTCAGCCACATGGCTTTTGTATAGGAATTGGTGTGAATCAGGAACCCGGTAATACCTGTCAGGCTTGACTGGAGCTGGAGGTAAAGAATCTGGGTTGAGGCAGGCCTCCGAATACACATCATCTAGTATGTCTAAGACAGGAGGTATAGCCAGAGGCCTGTGCTGAGGGAGTAAGAGGAAAGCCCTAAGCCTTTTCGTGAGTCTGAGTACTCTTGGCCTTCCCAGTGGAAGTGTTCCCTCAAGGTATGTAAGGTTTCCCCAAAAGAGTAATCCTCACGGCCGGAGACGGAGGGAATGGACTCCTCTGCATCAGAATCTTCAAAAGGGGAGTATGAATGTTCCTGGTGTTCAGAATGTTCTGAAATAATGGAGGCCTGGTCCGAGAAAAGAGGATTCTTCCTCCACTCTGGGCCTTTTGTCCGGGGGTGGAGTTGAGAACCCCTGATAAGAGTAATCAAATCCTCAGACATTTTGAGCATCTGCTTTTTAGGCATGGGGCCTTGAGGGGGGCCCTGTGGAGCTTGTCTTTTAGTATGCATGGCTGCTTTAGACTTAGTGAAAGCCTTGATGGAAAAAGAAGAAGGCCTGAAGACACCTTGAGAGGTGGCAGGCCTGTCTAAACTCTGAGTTTCCCCACCAAGAGTGGCTTCGGTATCTGTAGTCGGGGTGTGGGCCGAAGAGCCTGCGACCTTGGGCACAGAAGACACTGCCAATGAAGTGTCATCAGTAGTCAGGGGCTGCGTAGGCGCCTCGCTGAGAACCGGAGCACCTGTAGTCGGCTTTAGCGTGGTGTCGGTAGAAGTCACGGACCTCGTATGTCGGTCCCTATCTTTGCGTCTTTTACTCAAAAAGTACAGTTGTGTACACCTACCATAAATGTAGATGTTCGAGTGTCTTCACTGTTGCAGTCATAACTGTAGGGTGCTCCTGCCGGCAGGCAGCCCGAGGTCGGCCAGAATCCCAAAGTCTGGGTCCGGCCGGCTGTATAACTAGTACCCTGACGTCAGTACGCTTTGGTACATAGCCCTCAGCCGACGCCATCTTCTCCAGCCTTTCTTGCCCTAGATGTCAGAAGTCCCCAACAAATCAAAAATGAATCCAACAAGGAAACACAAATACACCACAAAAAAGGAAAAGAGAGAAAACAGAGGATAGGAGGGAGGGGACCGACTGCAACAGTGAAGACACTCAACATCTACATTTATGGTAGGTGTACACAACTGTACGATGTTCTTCGTGTTTCACTGTTGCAGTCATAACTGTAGGGTGGAATCCCAAAGCAGTGTAAAAGGGGGAGGAGGCTTTAGATAGAAGAAGGGGAGGCAAGAATACCCTGCAAGACAGCAGAGGCAAAGCCTGCCCTGGACTTAGAAAACAAGGGGAGATTGTAGTGCTTGGAAAAGTATGCACAGAACTCCAAGTGGCAGCTTCCAAGATATCCTTGGTAGGGACTCCTCTGAGGAAAGCTGTAGAAGTGGCAGCTGCTCTAGTAGAATGACTTCTAATGGTGCCTGAAAACTGTTTCCCATGATGAGTGTAACAAAATCTAATTCCATAAGCAATCCATTTGGAAATAGTTTGTTTAGAAATAGGTTTTCCAAGAGAACTGGAGGCAAAAGAAACAAACAATTGATTAGACTTTCTGAAATCTTTAGTCTTGTCCAGGTAAAATCGTAACTGTCTGTGCACATCTAATGAATGCAAAATCCTTTCCCCTTTATTTTGAGGATTTGGAAAGAAAGTAGGAAGGTGAATTGTCTGATTTAAAGCTACTTTCGAAATCACCTTAGGCATGAAAGTAGGATTGGTCCTCAAGGATACTCTGTCCTGATGGAAGATAAGGTATGGTTCCACAGCCATGAGAGCTTGCAACTCTGAGACCCTTCTGGCAGAGGTCAATGCTAACAAAAGAACAGTCTTCCAGGATAGAAACTTAATATCTGAAGATGCAGCAGGCTCAAAAGGAGGCAAAGTAAGTTTTTCTAAAACATAATTAAGATCCCAGGCAGGGACAGGAGGGGTCCTTGAGGGGCGCACATTTTTAGCCCATCTCAAGAAGTCCTTCACCAAAGGATGAGAAAAACAGGAGGATCAGAACTGAAATGCAGAGATAGCAGAAGCATGAATCTTAATGGAAGAAAAGGAAAGTCCTTTAGATAAAAGTTCGAAGGTAAAGCAAAATAGAAGAGAGATCAGAAACCTGAGGATCCGAGCCTCGGTCCTGCATCCAAATACAAAACCTCTTCCATTTAGAGGCATAGGATTTCCTAGTGCTAGGCCGTCTAGCTTCCAAAAGAACATCCAAAACTTGTTTGGGAAGACTAGAGGAAATCAAATTCCTTTGAAGAGCCAAGCTGCCAGGCAAAGGGTCTTGAGATTGAATGTAGTAACTGACCCTGATGCTGGGACAAAGCGAAGGGTTCAGTGGGAGAATCCAAGGAGGCCCAGAACAGGAGCTTTAAAGTTGGATACCAAAACTGTCGAGGCCAATTTGGAGCAATCAAGATGAGGAACTTGGGCTTGTCCTGCTTTATCTTCAGTAATACCCGAGGTAGTAGAGGAAGAGGAGGGAAGGCATATGCTGAAAGGCTTCTCCAGCTGAAGGACAGGGCATCCACTCTCCAAGCTGTTTTGTGGAAGGACCTGGTGCAAAAGCGAGGCAGCTGATGATTGAGATGGGATGCAAACAGATCTATCTGGGGACATCCCCAAACTGCAGTAATCCTGTTGAATAAGTTGGTGTCTAGCATCCATTCGTGAGGATCTGAAATGTTTCTGCTCAGGCTGTCTGCTAAGAGATTCTGTTTTCCTGGAATGAATTGAGCCTGGAGATGTAGATTCAAATTTAGAGCTGTGTCCCATAAAACCATAGCTAGTCTGCAAAGGGGGTATGAATGAGAACCCCCCTGCTTGTTGATGTACCACATGACCGTGGTGTTGTCTGTGCGAATTAGCAGAGGCCCTGGTTGTAAAAGGTTCTTGAAGGCTAGAAGGGCATTTTGAACTGCCAACATTTCCTTCAGATTGATGTGCCAGTGAAGATGGTCCTTTGTCCAGGTTCCCTGCTGGCAATTGTCCAGAAAGTGTGCTCCCCAAGCATAATCTGAGGCGTCCGTGGTTAGGATTTGAGTAGGCTGAGGAAGACGAAAGGTTTTCTCTTTTAAAGTGCATGCCCTGGACCACCAGAGGAACTCCTTCTGAAGGCAGGGGATCAGAGGAATCAGAATATCCAGATCGTGGTAATGCTGTGACCATACACTTTTCAGATACCATTGAAGCTTTCTCATGTGAAGCCTTGCTTGGAATCAACAGAATGCAGGAAGCCATGTAGCCCAGAGCCTGCAGGAATTTCCTTGTAGTGAGCTGAGATAGAGTTGCCAAGGTGTTGAAAGTAGAAGCCAGCTGAGTTTGTTTTTCTGGAGTGAGGAAGGCCCTTTGTAAGGTTGTATTTAAGAGGGCTCCCAAGAATACCATTTGTTGAGAAGGGATCAAATGTGACTTTTTTATGTTCACTGAGAATCCCAGTAGGAGGAGAAGACGTTGAACAAAGTCCAGATGTTGAAGCAGAATATCTTTGCTGTCTGCCTGAATAAGGCAGTCGTCCAAATAGGGGTAAATCTGGATCCCCTGAAGTCTGCAGTAAGCCACCACTGGTGCCAGGCACTTGGTGAAGACTCTGGGCGCAGTAGATAAACCAAAGGGCAGAACAGAGAATTGAAAGTGCCTTGAACCTGAGGAATTTCCTGCGTTCTTGCCTGATGGGAATATGTAAATAGGCTTCCTTTAAGTCCAATGTCACCATCCAGGCATCCTGAGAGAGCATTGGAATTAGCTGCTGCAGAGTAAGCATCTTGAATTTTGGAATTTCCAAAAAGGTGTTTAACACAGAAAGGTCCAGAATAGGTCTCCATGAGTTTTGTTTTCTGGGAACCAGAAACAGTCTTGAATAAAACCCTTTTCCCATTTCCGAGAGTGGAACAGGCTCTATGGCTCTCATGGCCAGAAGAGCATCCACTTGAGTTAAGGCCTCTGACCATTGATGTTTTGGCAGATCTGGCCAACCGTGAGCCCTTGGCAAAGTGTGAAAGTGGAATTTGTAACCTTTAAAATCCGTCCAATACCCATCTGTCCTGGGTAATATGAGTCCAATTTCTGTAAAAGAGACAATTTTCCTCCAAGAGGGCATCCAGGTGAAGGGGTCCTGAAGCCCAACCGAGAGTCATTGAGTTTGCTTTCTTTGAGATTGGGATCTGTCTTCTCCCCTTCTAGGTGAAGAAGCAGTCCATTGTCTAGATCTGTAAGAGGCCTGGCCTTGACCACGACCTCTGGAGCGCCTATATCTTCCCCTTTGAGGCCTGTCAGGCGTGGGAAAGGACCAATTTTTAGAGGGCCAATTCCTGGAAAATCTAGGAGGCTGAACTTGCAAGAAATCTTTTACAGTCTGCATAGACTTTGCCTTTTCTTCCATCTTTTTAATAACTTCCTCAGCCTTGGATCCAAAAAGATCATCATGTTGAACAGGGGCATCTAATAACTTAGCCTTAACCTGTTCAGGTAAACTTCGTTCACGAAGCCAGGCATGTCTCCTAATAACAGTACCAGAGGCAGCAGCCCTGCAAGAAGCATCCAAAGCATCAAAACCACAATGTAAGCTATGCTTGTTCACCTGATCAGTAGCATGCAAAACATCCTGAAGTTCCTTATCCTCTGCACAAGCAGGAAGGGAAGCAAGCTTTTGCTATAAAACAGACAAAAGAAATTGTTGATATTTAAACATATGAAACTGGCAATTTAAAGCCCTTACAGACAGGGTAGCAGAAGTATATACCTTTTTTCCCCACCTGTCTAAAGCACGAGAATCCTTCTCAGAGGGAATAGGATTTTTAGAAGTAGCAACCTTAGCAGCCTTAGAGCCCTGAGAAATAATTTCAGGATCCGCAGAAGGGTTTTTTAAATAAAAATAAATGAGAGTCAGGAACCCTATAAAATCTATCAGGCTTAGAAGGAGCAGGAGGCATGGAATCAGGATTCAAATTAGCCTCTGAAAAAGCATCATCTACAATGTCCAAAACAGGAGGGATAGCTAAAGGCCTATGCTGAGGAAGAAGAAATTCTCTAAGCCTCTTCTTGGAAGCAGAATACTCCTGTCCTTCCCAATGAAAATGTTCCCTCATCTCATGCAATGTTTCTCCAAAAGAAAAATCCTCAGGCGGAGAGGCCGAGGGTAAAGAGTCCTCAGCATCCGAATCCTCATAAGGGGGAAAGGAATAGTCCTGATCTGAGGAAGAAACAGAAGATACAGAAGCCTGATCAGAGGAATCCAGAGTAACATCCTGTCGAGGCCTTTTCTCAGGAGGGGGATGAGAACCCCTAATCATTGTAAGCAAATCTTCAGCCATCCTCAATAATTGCTTTTGTGTCCTGGGAGTGGATTCAGAAGCAGCTTGAGCTGGAACTTTAGACTTAACAGGAGTCTTTGTCTTTGCTTTTGAAATAGTGATGTGAGTAGGCCTGAAAACCCCCTCAGAAGCCGGTACCTGCACAGCGGTTCCGGACCCATCTGAAGGAGCGGCGTCAAGGTCCTGCAGCAGTTAAAATAGTGGGCCTTGATGGCTCCCCATGGGAGTCCGGCCATCGGTTCAGAAGTGGCACGACAGGGGCTGCAAAAGCGCCTCACTGACAGCCGAACCGGATGCTGGCTACAGCTGCAACGAGTCCTGTTTGGACCTCGGAGGCCTGTCTTTGTCTTTGCGCTTCTTTTGAACTCCGGTAGTGTTCGATGACATTCTATAATTGAAGCGTCTGCCAAAATAATTTAAAGCCCAATCGGATAGTACGAGAGTTGAACCTGGCACAGAACCGACAACAAGAAACGTCGTGGTCAGGGCCTAAGCAAGGTAGACAGTAAGAGTGGAAATCTTTATGAGGTATTTGTTTCCCACACGCTATACAATTATTAACTTTTTCTGACATCGGAGGAACAAGAAAAAGATTCCCCAATGGGGTACTTAGCTGTGAGAAGAGAAGTAAGAACTTCGGACCGACAACAACCAAATACGCTGTTCGAAAATCGCCAACCAACGACTTGCGAGCTGCTTTCCACCGCACGGCAAGAAAGACTGGAGAAGATGGCGTCGGCTGAGGGCTATGTACCAAAGCGTACTGACGTCAGGGTACTAGCTTATACAGCCGACGCCGGACCCAGACTTTGGGATTCTGGCCGACCTCGGGCTGCCTGCCGGCAGGAGCACCCTACAGTTATGACTGCAACAGTGAAACACGAAGAACATCTGGAGTCGGAGCATCCGACGACATAATGTAATTAAACATTTTGCCAAAATAGTGTTGGGCGAACTCCGCCCGACGCTTAATAGTGTGTCTGTTGAATATAGCACAAAAACGACAGGCTGAGACGTCGTGGTCTGGGCCTAAGCAAGGAATGCAGAGGGAATGAAAATCCTTATGCGGTATTTGCTTCCCACATGAAATGCAATTATTAACTTTGTTTGACATCGGTCTGAGGCAAGAAAAGTTTCCCCAACGGGGTACTTAGCTTTCAAGAAGACTTTGGTTGAAAAATATTCGTAATCTCAGGAGCTGGCCGACCGGCACTTGCAAACTGCTTCTGCTTCGGGCACCGCGCGGCAAGAAAGACTGAAGAAAATGGTGTCGGCTGGTTCTTTTATACCCCTGTCGCACTGATGTCAGGGAAGAAGCAACGACATCCGACGCCAGACCTAGACTTTGGAATTCGGCCAACTGAGGACCCGCCTGACGGCAGGAAAACCCATCTGTTATGACTGCAGCTGTATGCACGATCAACATCTTAATTTAAAAATCATAAGATCAGGGGCAAATATGAGAAATTAGGATTAGAAGAGAAGGAGTGTGTGTGGGGGAGAAAAAAAATATTTAGCCTGGGGGATGTGCAGGAACACAGACAGCTGCCACTTAGATGAGACTTGAGGAGGTCTTGAAATTGAGTAGGGTTACTGGTGTTGAGTATATTGTGTGGGATGGAGTTTCATTTTTTTAAGAGATTTGATACGAGTAAAGTGAGTTCCCAAAGTTGTTGTTGGATTGAGAGCCATTCAGTAATAATTTGTTACAGGATCTCAGAGGTCTATTATTGGAGTGTGTTTGTACTAGGGTTTGGATGGAGAGCTGGGCATTTGTCAGGTTGATAAATGATGGAGGGGGGTTAGACTAAGTTGGTTTAGGGACAGGGTGTTGGGTAGTTCAAGCCATTTTAGCTGTTGGAGAGCGGTGCAATGATGGGTTGTGTGAGGTAGGTTAGTGGCGAATGCGTCTATTTTGTGATAGCATGTTTCAAGCTTGTTCAGGTCTGTTTTTTTTGAGATTTGTGAAAATGGGGGAAGCATACATTAGTGTGGATGGTAACTGGGTTCTAGCGATAGCTTGTCTGGATGCATTGGTTAGGAAGGGTTTTATTCTAAAGAGTGAACCCAATTCTATGTGGGCTTTTTTTTAACAACCACTGATACATGTTTATCAAATCTCAGATTGTTGTCAATGGTGATACCTAAGAGCTTGGTTTCTGAGATAGGCTCAATTGTAGTGCTGTTAGATGTGGTGAATTTAAAGTGCTGACTAAGGTGTTGGGATTTTTGATGATTATTAAGAGTGAGCATTAATTTGGTTTTGTTAGGATTTAGTATGAGTTGGTAGTTGTGCTGATAAGTTCTGATGGCAGAAAAGGATTTTTGGGTGATGTCTTGAAGCAGTGGCAGGGTGGGTGCAGTGCAGATGACAGTGGAGTCACCTGCATATTGTACTATTGTGGCAAGGTTTTGTTGCAGTGTACAGTTTGTGAAGACAAGGAAAAGAAGTGGACCAAGTATGGATCCTTGTGGGACTCCAAATGTTATGGGTAGTAGGGTGGAGAGGTTATTTTGTCATGTAGTAGCTTGTTGGCAATTGGAAAGACAGATGTGGAACCAGGAAAGGGCTTCTTTAGATATGTCAAGGGTTGCAAGTTCTCTGTGGTCCAACATTTTAACTTCTTTGTCACCAGACAAAGGGATCGTATTGAGGACCATCCTATTGCCAGCATGAGACACAGTTGAAATGTGTTCCTGTTATAACCTCGAACTTGTAAATGTTTGAATGTCACATGGTCGACACCATATGATCATTTGAAGGTTAAAACAAATGGCTCCATACAGCACAGAATGGGAAGAGTTCCCTTTTCTGCACTGAAGTGCGATCTCGGAGTTGGTATATTTAAGTAGCGGGGGTGTGGGGGTGCAGGGGGGCTTGCCCCCTGCTCAGAGCATTTAGTTAAGTTTTTACTTTTTTTATTATATATTCGATGTTTCAAACTTCGCTCATACGATGTCTATCATATGAAGTTCAAGGTTTTGAAACTTCGAGTATATAATATAGACCCATGGCGCCTGGGTCAGATCTAAGGTGATGGCCGGATATCAGGATGAGTAAAGACAGCATTCAACATATCCTCCATGGCTGGCAATACAGGAGGGATGGGACAGGAAGGAGTTATAACTGTTTGAAACATAGCATACAATACCTCCTCAGTTCAGGGGGAACAGCTATTTAGTTCCATAAAATGCCTCATTCATCTGGACAAGGGACTGTCTAAAAGAAAATTCCTCCAGGAGGAAGATAAAAATTAAAATTTTCCTTATAATCAAATAGTTGGGCTTGGAAATCGGCAGTAGATGATGACATATCTCTGTCAAAGAATCTCTGTCAAAGAATCATCAGACCAGGTTTTCTCAGGAATAACTTTACAATGATCATGTATAAAGGTTTCTGCTTTCCAGGATTAACTGCCTGTAAATGCCTGTTTAGTTAAAGTAAGGAACTCCTTTTTTAACAGTAATAACTTCATCAGCAGAACAATGTTTAATTTAGTTGTTTCTTTTATATACGAGTTCCAGTACAAGATGACTGGCTTAAAGAAGGGACACCTGCACTGGTCTAATGATCTGTTGCCCTGGTTACCCATAGAAGAAACCCCCAAAGTGTTTCACAGATTTAGACAAGATGGTTTTCCCATGTCTATATCAAACACTGGAACAGCCGAAGAGGACGTGAAGACTCCCAATTCATGATGGCCAAAAGGTGTACAACACAAGAAACCAGAGAGGTAAATAAGTCGTTTGAGGAAGAACCAATGGCCACTGCAGGTTCACCCACTATCAGCTGAGGTGTGGGCTGAGTCTAGGACATATAGAAAGGTCTCCTTGGCAAGTGAATTATTCTATGTACTGGGGAAGAAGGGCCAGCCAGACCAGAGTGAGTATCCATGCTGTAACTGGGGAAGAAGTACTAAAAGCATATCATGCGTTCCGGCCCCAAAATCCGGACAACACCAAGAAAGGAGGGGGGGTGTCCATATTCATAAAGGACACCCACACCTCAAGGTTGGTGGCAACGCACGATGCATCGGAGACCATCCAGGTGCAATTAACCATAGGCAAGACTGCTCTGCAATCTGTAGCATGTTACAGGCCACCCTCTCAAACTCAGGAACCTCACATGGCCTTCCTGAAAACATTGGAGGGGATAAATGTATCTCCAAACACCATCATACTAGGTGACTTCAACTACCCTAATATAGACTGGGAACACTACTCAAGCCCGAACACTCTAACCCAAAGATTCCTGGAGTTCATAAACTCAAATGCCATGGAACAACTAGTCACCATCCCCACAAGAGGAAAAAACATACTTGATCTCATCATCACGAACATGGGATCAAAATGTTCAACACCGGAAGTATACCCCTCACTGGTGAGATCAGATCATAAACTAATCTCGCTGGAGGTCCTCATCCCGCCCCACCTGAAACAAAAAGACCACAGTGAAAAACTTCTCAAAAGCCGATTTCACACTTCTAAAAACTAGTGTGGTCTCCTTTAAGGCCCCTGAGCCAGTGGTAAACATTACTCAAACCGCTGAATCACTTACAAATGCCTTCTACCAGCACCTACAGGACTGCATGGATCAGGCAATCCCAAACAAAACTAAGACTCTCTGTACCAAAGGCAAGCGTCCAGTCTGGTGGACCCAGCCATAAACAAGCTCTACAACAAAAGGAGGAAGCTACTACAAGATAGAGCAAAATCCTTGAAAGGTAAGACACCTTTGATCATTATAAGTAAAAAACTAAGAGCTCTCATAAAATCATCCAAGGCAAATTTTGAGAGAAAAATCGCCAAGGACTCTAAAGACAATCATAAGGCCTTCTTTAGCTATGTTAGAAACCTAGGAGGAAACTCCCAGATATGCTCAGAATTAGTTCAAAATGATGTGAAAATTACTGAACCTACACACATTGCTAACATACTGGCTGACAGGTTCAGTGCAAACTTCTCCCCTCCCCAAAAGGAGAGATATCTATCCCAGAGGATTGTAGCCGCCCAAACCTCTCCAGCCCCAAGGTGAGCACTGCCCTGACTAAGGCAAAAACACAGCATCCATGGGACGGATGGTGTCTCCGGCTGTGTGCTTCATGAACTCAACGAGGAATTAAACCCACAGTTAGGACAGCTGTTTAATCTTAGCCTCGCCTCAGGATAATGCCCAAGGAGTGGCGCCGCTTACTGTGGTCCCACTTCATAAGGCGGTGCCTCCACAGACCCTGGAAATTACCGCCCCATTAGCTTGACAAGCCTTATCTGCAAAGCCATGGAGAGGATCATAATGGAACTCATAAATAAAGACATAGGGAACTTGCAGACTTTGGATCCAACCCAGTTTGGCTTTGTCAAAGGCAGATCCTGCCTCTTAAACTTGGTTGACTTTTTCGAGACAGTCACCAAGGACATTGATGAGGGAAAGGCAGTCCATACAGCCTACCTCGACCTGGCAAAGGCCTTCGACACAATACCCCACTCAGGTATCATCGAAAAACTCATCAGCTTGAATGTAAACCCATACATCACAAGATGGGTTGCTAAGTGACAGAACCCACAGGGTCAGAGTTGCTAGAGCCATGTCAGACTCAAAGCCTGTCACAAGTGGTGTCCCACAGGGCTCAGTCCTGGGTCCACTCTTGTTCGGCATCTACTTTTCTGAAGTACAAGCAAACACAGGAGGGTTATGGCTGACAAAGTTTGCAGATGACTGCAAACTGGGCGCCATAGTCGAAAACACATCTGACACAGATATCCTCCAGAAGGGCCTCACAGAAACGGATAACTGGTGCCAGAGCCATGGCCTGAAGTTAAACGCCAAAAATGCATAGTCATACCCTTCGGGAAAAACAAGGTTACCCCTAGCTACCATATAGGTGGCAATCCACTGAGCACAGAAAAAGTCATCAGGGATCTGGGGACCCAAGTTGACAGTAGCCTTCGCTTGACACTCATGTTGCTAAAGTAGTTAGGAAAACCTTCTATATCGCCCACCTGATCATGAAGGGATTCACATCTAGATCAAGGAGGTCATCATCCCCTGTACTCATCACTCATTAGACCTATGATTGAGTACAATGCCCGTTCGAATGTATCTGACCAGACACCTGCTGCAGCTTGAAAGGCCCCAAAAGTTCCTCACCAAAAGGATAAAGGGTCTCAAAATATGTCTTATGCTGCCCGACTGAAAGAACTCCAGCTCTATTCAGTCTCATACCGCTTGCTCAGACGTGACCTGTGCCTGACATATAAGGCCATGTCAAACCCAGATTTGATGAATATGCTTCACCTCAAAAATCTAGATCCCTCAGAACCACAAGGCGGAGACTTAAACCTTGACACGGTTATAAATAGAACGTGCTGGAGGGACAGATTCATCACCCAGAGACTCCCTATGCTGTGGAACAAAATCCCGGTACATGTGAGGCAGAGCACCTCGCTGGCCTTGTTCAAGAGGAATCTTGACCAATGGATGGGAGATCGCAGATATACCTCAGGGATTACTTCAGTGTCACTGTTTGACAGAGGCACAGAAAAATGATAGGCATAGTTTTTATTCAAACTAAAGGGGTGGCGAAAGCCACATAACTATGGGCTAGGCTTATAAATGCCCTTGGGCAGATAGCCTAGTATGAACCTATGACCCTATGAACCTATGAACCTAAAAGCGGTAAGCTTAGCTAGAATCAGTCAGCCAGTCAGAAAATAAGTTGTTGCACAGCACACTTACACTCACAACACTGTCCCCAGTCCTTTAACGTATAAAAAGGAAAAATAGAACAGAATTCTCCAGTCACTATTCTTCAAACACTTGCATACACTGACAGAATCAATATGATAGGGAAGTTGTCATGAAGTGAGCGTTAAGCATTACACTAAAACAAAAAGCTTTAGAAACAAAAGAAAACTGGTGAGGACCTGTAAGAGCAGATTGAGGTCCTAAGGAGGTACCGGATCACAAACAGGTGGACATAGTAATAAGGTGCCTCTCAGAAAGGTCTTGGAAAGCCCATTGGTGTGTTATCCATGCCAATATGAAAGTTGAAAATGACAGCTAAATGATCCTTAATGGTAGAGTAACTCAGGCTGGAGTGCATAAAGTCAGCCAGTAAAGTCCAAGATAGCATCCAAAGGTGCAGAAAAAGGATCCAAACTCTTGGAAGAGGCCCAAATGGAGAACCTGTTCATTTGCTAGCATAAAATCTTCTGTGTGGAAAGCTTCTGGGAGGAAGAAAGGGTATGATTAACTCTCTCTGAAAGCTTGGGATCTCTGGCCACCACTGGAATTGGAGAGATCATGTGGCTACTTCGAGGGAGTGAAGATTCAGGTGAGGTAGACCCGAAGGCTGGGAAGTCAGACTTAGGACAAGGACCAGTAATTAGGGTGGGTGAAGTAGGCGACGCCAAAAAAAGGGGAACAAACTTTCTCAGACAGAATAGGGCAATGAGCATCATAGTTGCTCTGCAATGGGCTGCCTTCTGAAAAAAATGTGATAATCAAAGGGGTTGTGGGATAGGCATATGTGAACCAACTATTCAGAACAGCATCCTTGGTTACTGTCCCTCTGGAGAATCAGGGCATAAAAATTGTTACATTTGGTGTTGAAGAGGAATCAAACAAACACCAGCAGGGGGTGCCCCAGTGGCTGAAAATCCTTGCTGTAATCTTTGTATTCAGAGACTACTCGAGACAAAATAATGGGTCTACTCAGGATCCTTGACTTTCCCAGGATGCGCACTAAAATCAAACAATGAGAAGACATTGCCCACTGGCAAACTCTCACAGCCTCTCAACACAAAGGATAGGAGCAAGCTCCTCTATTTGTTCAGATACCACACTACCCTCAGAGAACCATGTTGTCAGTGGGAATAGTGATTAATGCCTTGAGGAGAAAGGTCCTGAAAGGCTTTTACTGCTAGGACAGCCACCTTCATTTCTAAGATGTTGATGCAAAAACTAGCCTCGGATTGAGACTAAGTACCCCTGGACAGTGTTTCTCCTTGAAATGTCCCCCCACCCCGGGAATGAAGCATCCAAGGTCACCATGGCCTTTGGATGAGGAAAAATGTAATGTCAGCCTGGTGTGACCAGAGAATATTCCAACCACCAATGGATGTTGTGAAGACAGATGTTTGTTAGAGAAAATGGAAAATTCATTGGATGTGTCAGTTATGACTGCTGAACTGCCAGAGTCCAGTGAAGTGCACGCATGTGAAATGTTGCCATAGAACTAGACAGATAGAAGCATCCATGTGTCCAAGGAGGCAAATAACTGGGGACACGGAAGGTTTGTGAGCCTGACGAATAGGAGAAGCTTGCAAACGAAAAGAACTTAGTATGTTAACTTGCAGTTTGGCTGTCTGATACCTTATCTAAACTGCAATCAAATTCCAGTACATGAAATAGATGCAGGCTGGACTTGTCCTAATTTACTGTAACACTCATAGATGGACACAGCTGGAACAAGGAATCTCTGGCTTTGTTAATGGATGCCCTTGTAGAAGCCATCAGGAACCAGTCAACCAGGTAGGGAAAGACCTGGAACCCCATGCAGCCTGAACCAAGCTGCTACCACTGCCAGACATTTGGTGAACACCCAGGAAATTATGATGAGACCAAATGTCAGCTCTCCAGCCAAAAGTGCAGGAACCTCCGGTAACGCCTCAGCTATCTTTGTGATGTTAGGCATCCTTGAGATCTTCCAAACACATCCAGTTGTCCTTCCTCAGAAGAGTAGAATGGATTGCACTATGACCATCTGAACTTGGTCTGTTTGATGAATAGTTTCATCTTGCTGAGGTCCAAAATGGGTCTGAGGTCCTTGTTTTTCTTTGGTACTAAAAAGAATCTCACACAGATCCCACATCTTCACTGATCATGTGGGACCCGCATGGATAACTCAGTCAAGGAGCAGTTTATGGATTTCCACCACGGCTTTCCTTTGCTGATTGGGGGAGCACATCACGAAGAAATTTTTTTGGCAGTTTTTTTGGGGTGAACGAAAAGGGAATTGTATATCGTTTAGATACATGTCTTAACATCCATACATCCAAAATGATGGTCTTCTAAGCGTTTCGGTGCTGTAACAGTTATCCCCTACCTGCTTCCAGAGTGTGGAAGTCAGGCAATCCTTCAACGGCACTGGAAGGGCTTCCTAGAGAAAGCGCTATAGAAGCGCTGGTTCTGCAAACCAACCCTGTCCCATGGGGAGCATCCATTATAGTTAACCCCTGCACCTGGGCGGGACTATAAATAGGGGTGGTCCTGGAATGGCTGATGTGATTTACAAGCAAAAGAAAGTAGTACTTCCCTGAAAAGGACTTTTGAGGGATAAAGAATTCCAATGGCAGGCAGTGACTTTCCATCTTGTTTGCTTCTAGTCAGCATTTCTTTGACCCTTGGGCCAAAAAGAACACTTTGAAACAGTCTGCAAAACTCCACAAGTCCATCCAGGAATGGTGGTTCATGGTGATGCCAATGCCTGTAAAGCAGGACATACCATCAATAACACTGTATAAAAGCCTCAATGGATATGCTGGCAATAGACTACATCAGATAACTGAGCACCCATGCTTTTCTGACAGTCTGAGGGATGCTGTGTCTTCACCATTTTTGACATTTCAAAGAGAAGATTTCTCTGAAGTCCATCAAATAGGCAAGATAATTCAGTACACAATGGGGGTGATGTGTATATGCACTTTTCAAATAGTCCAAGTCCGAGACTACCTGTTGGACAGATTGACAAAGGAATTCTTCCGCAGATGGACCCCCCCCCCCAATTAGATCCATCTCTGGGCAGAACTAAAACTTTGTCAGGTTTTCAGGGAATAGGTTCCATAACGTTAGTTTCTCTCCAGCCCATCTGGAATTCCAGGTCCACAAGGGCATCTGGAAAGAGGAATCACCTAGGACATGTATGGGCCCATGCCAAAAGTCTCAAGAAATATATACTCCACTGAGAAAAAAGATTTGATGGTCCATTCCATATTATTTCAATATTTTATAGCAAATTGCCAAGGGAGGCATCCTCATGGGGGGGTTATTTGGGACCAATCCTCTTCATCAAGGTCAGTATCCTCAGTGAAGAACTCCTCAGAAGAGTCCAGGTGCTTCCTCTTACACTTAACTCTTCTCATGAAACTCCCTTGGAGGGGAAGAAGAGGGAGGAGTCATGGAAGAGGTAGTGGGGGGTCCCTGAATGCAGGGAGGTACCAAAGCCTAATGACATGGGCTCTGCTAGAGGAAGCTGATGTACAGCCAAGTCCGCAGGAAGAGGGAGATATCACAATAGATCTGAACCAGCTGCCAAGGTTCACATCTCTGTACAGAAGAGGATCCTTTCAACATTGTCCAAAGCTGAGACAAAAGCTGGATGGCCAGAACAGGCACCCTTGGACCTGAGCAAGAAATCAGTGTCCAGCACTGACTTTGTTGGCTCAGACATTGAGATCAACACTGAGCTATCCAGTGATGAAGCAACCAAAGGAAGTGATGACTCAAACTTGGAAGGTTGACCTTGGGGTGCTGGCCCTGATCCCTTAGTTTCGAGATACTCTCAATTCCAACTCTGGCAGAGCAGAGTGTATCAAAGATGGTGCCAGTGTCAGATGTGGCCATGCCACTGGCCTCGATACTGAGGAGGGCAGATGAACAAAGTTGGACCAAGATCCCTGGAGCTAAAGGTGCTGGAGGAGAAACAACTCTGAACCAAAGCAGCCACAGACTCAGGCCTCTGAGGAAAAATGATCCCTAGGTCCACCTGGACCTAAAGAAAGGAAAGCATTGGCTGCTCTAAATTGGACGATACTCTTTGTGTTTCACTGTTGTAGTCATTACATTTGGGTAATCTGCTGGCAGGTTGCCCTCAGTCGGCCTGATTAACAAAGTCTTGGGTCCTGCGTTGGTTGCTGTCCCTTCTTCCATGATGTCAGGTCGTCAGGGGTATAAAAAATGCAGCTGACGCCATTACATCAGTCTTTCTTGCTGCACGGTGCCCGAAGCAGAAGCAGTTTGCAAGTGCCGGTCGGCAGACTCCTGAATTTTTTGTTTTCGAGTTTCAGAACCAAAGTCTTCAACTAAAAGCTAAGTACCCCGTTGGGGAAACTTTTTCTTGCTCCTTACCGATGTCAGTAAAAGTTAATAATTGCATTACTTGTGGGAAGCAAATACCTCATAAGGATTTTCATTTGTACTGTATGCCTTGCCTAGGCCCTGACCACAACGTGCCTTGCTGTCGGTTTTGTGCTAAATTTAATCAACGCATGATTAAACGTCGGTATATTTTTGCTTCTAAATATTTTGGCTCAAGATTTAACTATCCAGAAATGTCTCAAGTCCAAAAACCAAAGAATGGCAAACAAAAGGCAGAGGACAAAGTAAATTCACTCTATAAACTTTTACTAAAAAAATACATGGTAAACATGAAGCACTTCATGTTTACCGTGTACTTTTTTAGTAAAAGTTTATAGAGTGAATTTACTTTGTCCTCTGCCTTTTGTTTGCCATTCTTTGGTTTTTGGACTTTTGAGAAGTTTGTTCTGTTTGCCTATTTTCTATCCAGAAATGTCGTCGGTTAGCAATCCGACTACTGGAATACCTAAAAAATGCAAAGAAATGGACAGAGACAGATTGCTGAGGTCCAAAACCGATGACAACGCTTCTCCTATGCCAGTCACTGGTACTCAGTGAGGTGCCTTCACAGCCCCTGATACCAGCTACGTTTGATTCGCAGGCCTCTACTGAGACCCATTCAGAGTCCGGTATGCCGCGAGATGCTTTAAGTATTGAACCTGCGGACATCTCTACCTTAGATGGGTTCGGAGCCGCTGTGCAGGCACCAGCTTCTGAGGGTATTTTCAGGCCTAAAGATTTGTACATTAAACAGATGCCATCTTCAAAACTAAGGCCAAAATCTTCTTCTATGTCTACAGAAAACAAAGCTTGGGCCACATGCACAGGCCCCAATGCCTAAAAAACAAATGATCAAAATGGCTGAAGATTTAATTACCTTGATCATGGGTCTCGTGAAACAAAATCAAACTAGGAAACAACTCAAACAAATAGCTGAGACCTGCAGAGTACCACTCACCCAAAAGCACGAAGTAGTACAAATAGATTTGAATAAAACCAATTAAATACAAATAACAGGTGCCTTGATCAGGGGTAGCCATCCCCCTTCCTGCTAAGAGGCCTAGGCAAGGAACTGACTATGAATCTTCAGATCAGGTTTCTATTTCTTCTGATTCCTCTTCTGAACAGGATCTATTCTATACCTACTTATGAGGACCCTGATGCAGAAGATTCCATCCCTTCTGCTTCTCCCCCTGAGGATTTCTCTTTTGGATAAACTTGACATACCTTAAGGGAACACTTCCACTGGGAATGTCAAGATTTCTCTGAATCTAAAGAGAAACTTAGGGATTTTCTTCTTCTTCCTCAACATAGGCCTTTGGCTATACCTCCTATTCTAGACATTGTTGATGATGTTTTTTCAGAATCCAGTATGACTCCTGATTCTCTGCCTCCGGTTCCTAGTAAGCCAGACAGATACTACAGGGTTCCTGACTCCCACAATTCCTTTTCAAAAACCCTACTGCTGATCCTGAGACCATTTCTCAGGGTTCCAAGGGCGTTAAGGCCTCTACTGCTAAAAATCCTACCCCTTCTGACAGATTCCAGGGCGCTGGATAGATGGGGTAAGAAGGATTACACGTCTGCAACCTTGGCAATAAGGGCTTTAAACTGTCAATTTCATATGCTTAAATATCAACAGCATGTCATGGGTCTACTTAAACAGAAAATGATGTTGATCTCTGATTGTGTGGAACATAAAGAGTTGCAGGATTTATTACATTCAGCTGAACAAGTGGGAAAACATACTTTGCAATGTGGTTTTGATTCTTTGAAGGCCACTTGCAGGGCTGCTGTAACTGAATCTGTGATAAGAAGGCATGCTTGGCTCAAAGAGCAAAATCTGCCTGACCATGTTAAAAGCAAAATTGTTGGATGCTCCTTTACAACAGGACAGTCTCTTTGGTAATAAGGCTGAAGTTGTTTTAAAAAAGATGGAAGATTAAAGCTAAATCTAAGCAAACTGTGAAAGATTTCTTACAAGTGCAGCCACCCAGATTTAGTAGGCACTGGCCTACTAAGAACTTGTCCTTTCCAGTTCCCTCAAGAGCTGCTCATGTTAAATCCAGACATTCCAAAGGCTCCAGATTTCAGTCACAAGGAACTTTTAGAACAAAACAATGGGGTGCCTCCACCTCCAAACCTGAAAGCAACAAGGCACCTCCCCTATGGTAAACAGTCTCAATAACATTCCTCGACAATCACCAAGTACTTACCTTTTGGCCGCCCCTTTGGGGGGAAAACTGGCACTTCATGCACGAAACTGGCAACTGATTGCCCAGGACAAATGGGTTTTAAATATAGTATCCCAGGGATACAGATTTCATTTCCACACGCTGCCAATCCCAAACGGATGGCCAGATCTGCCTCAAAATCAGTGGGCAGAGGCCCAGAAACAAGTTCTGTCCCTCATGAATATGGGGGCTATTCAACCAGTGCCAGAAAAGGAAAAGGGACAAGGTTTCTATTCAAGACTTTCCTGGTACCCAGAAAAGACAAATCATGGCGTCCAATTCTGGACTTATCCATTCTAAATACATTTCTGGACATTCCAAAATTCAAGATGCTGACTCTTCAACAGTTACTACCTATGCTAGGCAAAGATGGTAACTCTAGACTTAAAAGAGGCTTACCTGCATATTCCAATCAGGGAATCCCGCAGAAGATACCTCCACTTCAAAGCAGGCTACTTGCATTACCAGTTCTATGCACTGCCCTTTGGCTTATCTACTGCGCCCAGAGTCTTCACAAAGTGCCTGGCACCAGTAATTGCATTTTGCAGGCAAAGAAATATTCAAATGTATCCATACCTGGACGATTGTCTAATTCAGGCAGAAAACAAAGGCATTCTTCTAAAGCATCTGGCATTTGTAAAAAGGGTTCTAACTTGTCTAGGGTACACCATAAATGAAAAGAAATCACAACTGGTACCCTCTCAAAAAATTACATTCCTGGGTGCAAGCTTGAATACAACTGCCCAGATGACTTACCTTACACCAGAAAAGCAAATTCAATTGATGACTTACTTCAAACAGGTGGCCACAAAATCCCAGTTATCTGCAAGACAAATTCTGCAGGCCTTGGGGTTCATGGCCTCCTGCATTCTTCTAATTCCATATGCAAGACTGCATATGAGGAAACTTCAGTGGTACCTAAAGAGTTTATGGAGTCAAAATTGTCACAGCCTGGAAACAATGATTCCTATTATACCTTGCCTGCAACTAGACTTCCTATGGTGGGCAGAGGCCTGCCACCAAAACAAGGGACTGCCATTCACTCCACCCCCTGCCACCCAAACCCTAACTACAGACACATCAGACTATGCTTGGAGGCGCATCTGGCAGGGAAATGCATTCAGGGCAAATGGAGCCCAAATCAAATGCACCAACATATCAATCAGAAAGAGATGCTAGCTGTACAGAATGCTATGACCGCCTTCATGGACTACCTTCATCCAGGATAACTACTGATAATTACAGACAACACCACAGTCATGTGGTACATAAACAAGCAGGGGGGTACACATTCCTACCCCCTTTGCAAACTAGCCATGGCATTGTGGAACACAGCCTTGACTTATCAAATACATCTACAAGCTCAATTCCTGCCAGGAAAGCTAAATACTCTGACAGACGAACTAAGCAGAAATCTTATGGACCCACACAAATGGAAACTGGAACCACAAGTTTTCAGCATGTTGACATGCAAATGGGGGAGCCCAGACATACATCTTTTTGCCTCACCCCAGAACTATCAGTTGGACAAATTCTGCACAAGAATTCATCACAAAAAAGCTTGGAAAGTGGATGCTCTATCATTCAGCTGGAAAAACCTATCAGTCTATGCTTTTCCCCCTATGCCTCTGCTCTCCAAAGTCCTACTAAATGTCAGACAGGACAAACCAAAAATGATTCTGATTGCTCCAGACTGGCCTCGCCAACACTGGTACTCACTCCTACGTAATGTGTCACACCTTCCTCCGTGGCACCTGCCTCAGACACCTTACCTACTGTCTCAGCAGAACTACCAATTTCTGCACACTCCGCTCCAAACTTTGAATCTTGCAGCGTGGCTAATCAACTAATTTCACCCTTGGCATCTCTCAGCAAACCTGTGATGGATGTCATTTTGGAGGCTAGAAGGCCTAGTAGTAGAAAATCTTATGCTGACAAATGGAAAAGATTCTGTGTCTGGAACCAATCACAAGGAATAAGCACAGCAATGCCCAATATTCCTCAGATTCTGCAATACTTAACTGAGATGCTTCACAAGGGCCTATCTTTTTCTTCCATAAAAATCCATGCCTCTGCCATTTCAGCTCATTACAGCACATAACCTCCCCTCTTCTCTCATCCTCTGCTAAAGCAGTATCTTAGAGGGGTCAAAAATTTAAGACCTCCCAGGAGAGCACCAACTCCTGCATGGGACCTCAATTTTGTTTTGGAAAAACTCACTCTACCTCCTTTTGAGCCAGCCGCTACTGCAGACCTAAAATTTCTCTCTTGGAAAACAGCTTTCCTTTTAGCAGTCACTTCAGCTAGAAGGATTTCAGAATTACAGGCTCTTATGGCAGTGGAGCCTTTCATTATTTTTTATCCGGACAGGGTAGCTTCTCAGGACCAATCCATCCTTTATGCCTAAGGTGGTATCCAGTGTGGCTCTTAATCAGACCATTCATCTGCCAACTTTCTTCCCCAATCCACAAAACAAGGGTGAGTGGATTCTGCATTCATTGGATGTACACAGACAACTTAGATTCTACTTAAACAGGACAAAATCTCTAAGAAAATCTGAACAACTATTGGTGGCATTTGCTGCAGGGGCAGAGGGAAAGGCTATTTCAAAGCAGACTATTTCCAAATGGATAAGCCATTGTATTTCTTTCTGCTATATGCACCATGGTAAACCTATCCCCAAGGGGATCAGATCTCATTCCACCAGGGTTGCATCTACTTCTGCAGCCTTTCTCAGAGGGGTTCCTACCAGAGACATTCTAGAAGCTGTTACCTGGAGCTCAGTTCATACATTCACCAAACATTACCATTTACATCTTTTCTCTAAATCCAGAGCTGGCTTTGCCACTGCTGTCCTGCAGGGCCTTATAGCTGCTCCTAATGCTGTATAAATCCATCCTCCCAACCACAGCTTTGGGATTCCATCCAAATGTAATGACTGCAATAGTGAAACACGAAGAACATAGTACAGTTGTGTACACTTACCATAAATGTAGACGTTCGAGTGTATTCACTGTTGCAGTCCGGGTTACCCTCCCTCCAGCCCCCTGTTTTTCTCTAACTATACCTCTCCTTTCTTATACTATGATTAAAAGCCTTTTTGGTGTATTTGCTTTTGTTTGGAGGTATATGTTTTGTGTTTTAAATTTTATATATACACATATATATATATATATATATATATATATATATATATTTTTTTTTTTGCTCCCCATTTGGGGGGGGGGGCACCTGACATCTGTGGCAAGAAAAACTGATGTAATGGCGTCGGCTGCATGTTTTATACCCCTGACATCATGGAAGAAGGGAAAGCAACCGACACAGGACCCAAGACTTTGTTAATCAGGCTGACTGAGGGCAACCTGCCAGCAGATTACCCAAATGTAATGACTGCAACAGTGAATACACTTGAACATCTACATTTATGGTAAGTGTACACAACTGTACTTTTTAAGGCTCCTAACTAACAAAACAGACTTAGTAAGCAGCCATGTAAGACATTTTTGGGCGCCAGATGCAAACTTCAGATCCGGATGGGAGAAAAATGCTCCTGAAGAGAACCCTGGCCAAAGAAGCAGAAAGATTCTTGGAAAGGAAGGAACTAGGAATATTAAGGGTGGAAAAGGTTGGAAAGAGTCTGGGATCGCAATGACAAACTATCAGAGCCAAGATGACATCAAGGGTTCTGATGGAGTGGAAGCTGGAGGAGCTGAAGATAGGCAAATCTTTGGGTCTGGCTGTCCCTCACTAGAAGAGGAAGGGGAAGAGTGTTGCTTGGTCTTGGGTCTGGCAAACAGACTTTCCCCGACTTCCTCTTTTTGCTTCCTTTCTTGATTACTACCTGAGGAAGGATAGGCATAAGCAGCAGAGGGCTGAATAAGGCCTTTCATAATAAGTTTGGCTCTCCTATTTTCCAGGGCTCTGGCTCTGAATGCAGCACAGACCTGGCACTTTATGTCCAGGTACACGGCATACAAGCAGTAAATCCACCTATAATGGGCATCTGCTGGGGCAGCTTGTGCCCACACGTGACACATTTTCTAGGCCCCAAAAACTGGCTTCTCTATAATGCAATGGTAAATACTCCAAATGTAAGATAACCACAAGACACTAATTAAATACTGGCACTAATACAAATACCAACATAAATACAAATATTACTATTATTACAACAGTGGTAAAAGTACAACAGAGAAAGGCCGAAAAAAGATATATATGCGTGCGTGTGTGTATATCCTAGCCTAACCACCTAAAGTACATACACAAGAACACTAATACACTACAACCCCAAAAAGTACAGTTGTGTCCACTTACCATAAATGTAGATGTTCGAGTGTATTCATTGTTGCAGTCATTACATTTGGGTAATCTGCTGGCAGGTTGCCCTCAGTCGGCCTGATTAACAAAGTCTTGGGTCCTGCATCGGTTGCTGTCCCTTCTTCCATGACGTCAGGTCATCAGGGGTATAAAACATGCAGCCGATGCCATTACATCAGTTTTTCTTGCCCCAGATGTCCGATGCCCCCCCAAATGGGGAGCAAAATATATATATACATATATATATATATATATATATATACATATAAAATTAAAAACACAAAAATATACCTCCAAACAAAAGCAAATGCACTGAAAAGGCTTTTAAGCATAGTAAAAGAAAGTAGAGGTATAGTAAGAGAAAAACAGGGGGCTGGAGGGAGGGTAACCAAGACTGCAACAGTGAATACAATCGAACATCTACATTTATGGTAAGTGTACACAACTGTACTATGTTCATCGTATTTCACTGTTGCAGTCATTACATTTGGGCAGATTCCCAAAGCTATGGTTGGGAGGATGGATTTATACAACATTAGGACCAGTTATAAGGCCCTGCAAAACAACAGTGGCAACACCAGCTCTGGATATAGAGAAAAAGTACAGTTTTGTACCTACCATAAATGTAGATGTTCGAGGATTCCATTGCTGCAGTCCTGACTATTGGGTATAGTCCGCGTCCCGTCGGCCCGAATACCAGAGTATAAGGCTGACGTCGGTCAGGGCGCATTAGACTGACGTCAGTACGTCAGGGTACTAATGCGCATGACCGACGCCATATCCTCAGTCTTTTCTTGCCCCAGATGTCAGAAGACCCTAAAAAGACAAGTCCCAAAATACCTGCACCAAAACATGTACAATATATACAACAATATATACAAAATATATACATGTAAACTCACCTACACAACCACCTAAACACAGAGCGGAAGGAGGGTGGGTAAATTGGACTGAAGCAATGGAATCCTCGAACATCTACATTCATGGTAGGTACAAAACTGTACTATGTTCTTCGTTTTCCATTGCTGCAGTCCTGACTATTGGGTAGAATCCCAAAGCAGAGGTAAGGGAGGCTGGCAAATCATAAAGAAGTAGGAGCTGACAACATGCCTTGTAAAACAGCTGTGGCAAAACCAGCCCTAGACTTAGAGTAGATAGGAAGGTGATAATGCTTAGAGAAAGTATGCACTGAACTCCAAGTAGCTGCTTCCAAAATATCCTTAGTTGCCACCCCCCTTAGAAAAGCTGTTGAAGTGGCAGTAGCCCTAGTGGAATGAGGCCTAATCCCAGCTGGAATCTCCTTGCCATGATGGGAATAACAAAATGCAATGCAAAAGCCAATCCACCTAGAAATAGTTTGTTTCGACACAGGCTTGCCCTGTGAACTCAAAGCAAAAGAAACAAACAACTGCTGGGACTGCCTAAAATCCTTAGTCCTGCTTAAATAATAACGCAATTGCCTGTGTACATCTAAAGTGTGCAAAATCTTTTCCCCTTTATTTTGAGGGTCTGCATAAAAGCTAGGCAAATGAATAGTTTGGTTTAAAGCCACACTAGAAACCACCTTAGGCATAAAGGAAGGATTAGTACGTAATGATACCCTATCCTTATGGAAAATCAAAAAAGGCTCTACTGCCATAAGGGCCTGCAACTCAGACACCCTTCTTGCAGAAGTAATAGCCAACAGAAAAGCAGTCTTCCATGACAAGTATTTCAATTCAGCAGTAGCTGCAGGCTCAAAAGGTTGTAGAGTAAGTTTTTCCAACACAAAATTGAGATCCCAAGCAGGAGTAGGAGTTCTCGTGGGGTCTTATATTCTTTGCCCTCTAAGAAACTGCTTGAACAAAGGATGAAAACAAAGGTGGGTCACAATCATAGTGAGCTGAAATTGCTGCAGCATGAATCTTAATGGAAGAGAAGGACAAACCTTTGTCCAATAACTCAGTAAGATATTGAAGAGCCACACTCAAATTAGGCTCAGAAATCTCCAAATTCTTTGCTGTACTCCAAAATAAAAATCTCTTCCATTTTTCGTACACTCTCCTTGTACTAGGCCTTCTAGCTTCCATAATCACATTTAAAACTTGTTGAGGAAGTTGAGACCTGCTGTGTTTCAACACAGAATATGCCAGGCTGTTAGATGAAGAGAATGAAGCTTGACATTGAGCAGATGACCGTCCTTCTGAGATAACAGATGAGGAATCAGAGGTAAAGGCCATGGAGGCTTCTGTACCAGACTCCGTAGTAGTGGGTACCAGTGTTGCCGAGGCCAATCTGGAGCTATCAAAATCATCCTTGGCCTGTCTTGTCTGACCTTTAATAGTACCTTTGGAAGAAGAGGCAGAGGTGGAAAGGCATACACATGAAGGTTTTTCCAACTGAAAGACAGAGCATCCACTTTCCAAGCTGTGTGATGAAACCGCTCTGTGCAATACTTTGGCAGCTGGTGGTTTAGTGGAGAAGCGAACAGATCTATGTCTGGAGTTTCCCATGACACTGTCAGTTTCTGAAATACATGAAGATCCAGTTTCCACTCGTGGGGATCCATGATTTGTCTGCTTAACACATCTGCTAAGGAGTTCTGTGCTCCTGGCAGAAACCTTGCCTGAAGAGTTAGTTGCAAGCTTAGCAGTCTCCCATAAAATCATTGCTTGCCTGCATAGAGGATAAGAATGTGTTCCCCTTGCTTGTTGATGTACCACATGACAGTTGTGTTGTCTGTTAGAATCAACACCTGCCCTGGAAGAAGTAACTCCTTGAAAGCCATTAATGCAAACTGGACTGCTAACATCTCCTTCATGTTGATATGTAGATGCTGTAGTCTGGCAGGCCACTTGTCTTGTATCCACTTTCCATTTAGATGAGCTCCCCAAGCAATGTCCGAGGCATCTGTCGTTAAGATCTGACTTGCCTCTGGCGGGTCACAGAGAGTCCCTTGTTTAGGTGACATTCCTGAGCCCACCACAAGAATTCTTTTCCAAGGCAAGGTATTATTTGAATGACAGTGTCCAAATCCTGGCAGTGCTGTGTCCATACATTTTTGAGATACCATTGTAGCTTCCTCATATGCAGTTTGGCATTGGGAAGCACCAGAATACAAGATGCCATGAACCCTAATGCTTGAAGGACTGTCCTTGCAGTCAGCACGGACTGATGAGATAGTTGATGGAAGTAAAGTGACAGACTCTTTTGTTTGTCCGGGGTTAAAAAGGCCATCTGGGCTGCTGTATTCAGTCTCACACCCAGAAAGCACATGTCTTGAGAGGGTACTAGACTGGACTTTATTTCGTTCACAGAATACCCTAGGCATCTTAGCACTGCTATAACATATTCCAGATGCTGTAGAAGGTCTTCCTTTTCTTGAGCCAGAATCAGGCAGTCGTCCAAGTAAGGATAGATTTGAATTCCTTGAAGCCTGAAGTAAGCTATCACTGGAGCCAGAACCTTTGTGAATACTCTGGGCGCAGTAGATAAGCCAAAGGGCAATGCAGAGAACTGATAATGAAAATTTCCAGCTCGAAACCGCAGATACTTCCTGCAACTTAGCCTTATAGGCACATGAAGGTAAGCTTCCTTGAGATCTAAAGTTACCATCCAGTGATCTTTGCCCAGCAGAGGTAAAAGCTGTTGTAACGTCAACATCTTGAACTTGGGAATGTCCAAAACGTGTTGAGGAGAGATAAATCCAAAATTGGTCTCCACGTGTTCCCCTTCTTTGGTACAAGGAACAGGCGAGAATAAAATCCTAGGCCCCTTTCTGATACAGGGACTGGCTGAATGGCCCCTATCTGAAGTAACTGAGAAACTTGCTTGTGAGCCTCTTTTCTTTGTGGAGGAGGAACGTCTGGCATGCCTTTGAAAGGGGCATTGTATGGAAATAAAATCTGTAACCGTGGTGAATGATATCCAACACCCATTTGTCTTGAGTAATTAAATCCCAATTTTCTTTGAAAAGAGACAGTCTTCCTCCCAAAGGAGCTGCCAGACGGGAATCTGCTGGCAGCTGAAAAGACAGGTCATTGGGTCTGTTTACGAAAGGACTGACCCCTGCCCTCACCAGAAGTCTGAGCAGGTGAACTCCCTGTTCTGGGCCTAAAAGAACCTTGAGCCCTGCCCCTACCACGTCTAGACCTACCCCTAGACTGGGAATCATAAGCAGGATATGTCCACCCCTTAGCAGGCCAATTTCTACTAAACTTTGGTGGCTGCACCTGCAAAAATCTTTAACAGTTTGCATAGACTTAGCTTTGTCCTCCATTTTCTTTAAAACTGCTTCCACAGGCGATCCAAACAACACATCAGACTGTAAAGGAGCATCCAAAATCCTTGTCTTAACATGCTCAGCTAAATTCTGATCCTTCAACCAGGCATGCCTGCTAATAACAGAACTGGTAGCAGCCACCCTCGAGGAGGCCTGTACAGCATCAAAACCACATTGCAAAGAATGCTTACCCACTTGTTCAGACACATGAACCAAATCCAGCAACTCTTTACACTCAATACCTTCCGCCAAAGCATCCACCTTAGATTTTAATTGTGAAAGGAGATAATTCTGATATTTTAGCATGTGAAACTGACAATTCAATGCTCTCATGGCTAGAGTGGAAGAAGTATACACTTTCTTTCCCCACCTATCCAAAGCCCTTGCCTCTTTATCAGAGGGAACAGGATTTTTAACCACAGAAGCCTTAACACCTTTAGGCCCTTGAGAAATTGTTTCTGGGTCCGCCCTAGGACTCTTAAACAAATATTTATGAGCAACGGGCACCCTATAATACCTATCAGGCTTAACAGGAGCAGGAGGCAAAGAGTCAGGGTTCAGGAAGCCTCTGCAAAACATCTTCCACCACATTCAACACAGGAGGAATAGCTAAAGGCCTATGCTGGGGTAAAACAAGAATTCCCTAAGCCTTTTCCTGGAATCAGAGTAATCCTGGCCTTCCCATTTAAAGTGCTCCCTCATGGAATGCAGAGTCACTGAAAATGAGAAATCCTCAGGCGGAGAAGCTGTAGGAGTGGAATCATCCACAGCCGAATCAGAATAAGTAGGATACTCCTGCATATCTTCCACAGAAGATTCTGAAGCCTCGAACACTGTTCAAAACTATCAAACTCGGTTCCACCCTAGGCCTCTTATCAGGCGGGGCATAGAACCTCTAATCATAGTAATCAAATCTTCTGCCATTTTAAGCATATGTTTCTTAGGTACAGAACCCGAAATGCTAGGAGAAGCCCCACTGAAGCTGAACTAGGCCTACCCCTCAAAGAAGTTTTGGCAACAGAAGGAGAGGCTCTAACAACCTTGGGAAGAGAGGGAAGAACAGTCACCTGAGAAGCCCCCTCAGCCTGGCCTACCTCCTGAGAAGGCACATCCTGTAATAGTAAAGTTTCTGCCTGGGACTCCATGGAAACTCCTGGCAAAACCTCTGGCTCCACTGAGCCTTTTAAAGAACCGACGTCCGGGACTGCCGGTTCATCAACCCTAGGCTTCACTGTTTTGTCCTTGCGCTTCTTGGAGGCGGGCCGGAGCATCCGACGGCATTTTATAATTGCAACGCTTCCCAAACACTAACCTGGCACAGTCTAACCTCCTCTTAATAGTGCGTTTGTTAAACCTAGCACAAGAGCGGCAACCAACAACGTCGTGCTCAGGCCCTAAACAAGGTATACACAAGGTATGGTAATCCCTATGAGGTATCTGTTTCCCACAAGAAATACAGTTATTCACTTTTTCTGACATCCGGTAAAATACTGAGGCAAGAAAAAACCAAAATGTTCTAACGGGTACTTAGCCAACTCTGTTTAGGTCTGAAACTCCGGTTTCGGAAATATTTCAGAACGCCAACCTGCACTCGCAAAACTGCTTCTGCATCGGACCATGCGGCAAAAAAGACTGAGGATATGACGCCGGTCATGCGCATTAGTACCCTGACGTACTGACGTCAGTCTAATGCGCCCTGACCGACGTCAGCCTTATACTCTGGTATTCGGGCCGACGGGACGCGGACTATACCCAATAGTCAGGACTGCAGCAATGGAAAACGAAGAACATCTGGTAAGTGATAATGCTCGGTGAAAGTATGAACTGAATTCCAGGTAGCAGCTTCTAGAATATCCCTGGTAGGAACACTTCTGAGAAAGGCTGTTGAAGTAGATGCCACCCTGGTGGAATGAGATCTGATCCCCTGGGGGATAGGTTTTCCATGGTGCTTATAACAGAACTGAATACAATGGCTTATCCACTTAAAAATGGTTTGCTTTGAAATAGCCTTCCCCTCTGCCCCTGCAGCAAATGCTACCAGAAGTTGTTCAGATTTTCTTCGATATTTAATCCTGTCCAAGTAGAATCTAAGTTGTCTGTGTACATCCAATGAATGCAGAATCCGCTCCCCCTTTTTTCTGTGGATTGGGAAAGAAAGTTGGCAAATGAATGGAATGATTAAGAGCCACACTGGATACCACCTTGGGCATGAATGATGGATTGGTCCTGAGTGACACCCTGTCCGCATGAAAGATGATGAAAGGCTCCACTGCCATAAGGACCTGTAATTCAGATATCCTTCTAGCTGAAGTGATTGCTAAAAGGAAAGCTGTTTTCCAGGAAAGAAATTTTAAGTCTGCAGTAGCAGTTGGCTCGAAAGGAGGTAGAGTGAGTTTCTCCAATACAAAGTTAAGGTCCCAGGCAGGGGTTGGAGCTCTCCTAGGTGGTCTCAAGTTTTTGGCCCCTCTGAGATACTGCTTTAGAAGAGGATGAGAGAAGGGAGGTTCTGTGTTGTAGTCAGCTGAAGTGGCTGAGGCATGGATTTTTATGGAAGAAAAAGACAGGCCCTTGTGAAGCATCTCTGTTAAGTATTGCAACATCCGAGGTAAATTGGGAATGGCTGTGCTCATCCCTTGAGATTGACTCCAGGCACAGAATCTTTTCCATTTGTCAGCATAAGATTTTCTAGTACTAGGTCTTCTGGCTTCCAAAATGGCATCCATCACAGGTTTCCTGAGGGATGCTATGGGTGAATTTAAGTGATTAGCCAAGCTGCAAGATTCAATGCTTGGAGCCGAGGGTGCAGAATTTGGTTCTCCTGCTGAGACAGTAAGGAAGGTGTCTGAGGCAGGTGCCATGGTGAAATGTGTGATACACTGTGCGGGAGTGGGTACCAGTGCTGGTGAGACCAGTCTGGAGCAATAAAATCATTTTTGCTTTGACCTGTTTGACTTTTAGTAGAACTTTGGAGAGCAGAGGCAGAGGGGGGAAGGCATAGACTGATAGGTTTTTCCAGCTGAAGGACACAGCATACACTTTCTAGGCTTTTCTGTGATGAGTTATTGTGCAAAATTTGTTCAACTGGTTGTTATGGTGTGAGGCAAAAAGATCTATGTCTGGACTCCCCCATTTGTGTGTCAACATGTTGAAAATCTGTGGTTCCAGTTTCCATTCATGTGGGTCCATGAGATTTCTGCTTAGTTCATCTGCCAGAACCATTCAGCTTTCCTGGCAGGAATTGGGCTTGTAGTTGTACTTAATAGCTCAAGGCCGTGTTCCACAATTCCATGGCTAGTCTGCAGAGGGGGTAGGAATGTGTGCCCCCCTGCTTGTTTATGTACCACACAACTGTGGTGTTGTCGATCTTTATCAGTAATTGTCCTGGATGAAGGTAGTCCTTGAAGGCTGTCAGTGCATTCTGTACAGCTAGCATTTCTTTTTGATTGATATGAAGGTGCATTTAATTTGGGCTCCATTTGCCCTGAATGCACTTCCCTGCCAGATGAGCCCCCCATACATAGCCTGATGCATCTGTAGTTAGGGTTTGGGCGGCAGGGGGTGGTGTGAATGGCAGTCCCTTGTTTTGGTGGCAGGTCTCTGCCCACCATAGGAACTCTAGGCGCAGGAGAGGTATGATAGGAATCACTGTTTCCAGGCTGTGACAATGCTGACTCCATAAACTTTTTAAGTACCACTGAATTTTCCTCATATGCAGCCTTGCATATGGAATTAGAAGAATGCAGGAGGTCATGAACCCCAAGGCTTGCAGTATTTGCCTTGCAGATAGCAGGGTGGTTTTTGTGGCCACCTGTTTGAAGTAAGTCACCAAATGAATTTGCTTTCCTGGCGTAAGGAAAGCCATCTTGGCAGTTGTATTCAAGCTTGCACCCAGGAATGTAATTTTTTCAGAGGGTACCACTCGAGATTTCTTTTCATTTATGGTGTACCCTAGAGAGGTTAGAACTCTTTTTACATTCGCCAAATGTTTTAGAAGAATGTCCTTGTTTTCTGCCTAAATTAGACAATCGTTCAGGTATGGATATATTTGAATATTTCTTTGCCTGCAAAATGCAATTACTGGAGCCAGGCACTTTGTGAATACCCTGGGCGCAGTAGACAAGCCAAAGGGCAGTGCAGAGAACTGATAATGCATGCAGCCTGCTTTGAAGCGTAGGCACCTTCTGCAAGATTCCCTGATTGGGATATGCAGGTAAGCCTCTTTTAAATCTAGAGTTGCCAACCAGGCATCCTTGCCTAGCATAGGAAGTAACTGGTGAAGAGTCAGCATCTTAAATTTTGGAATGTCCAGAAAGGTGTTTAGAGTAGACAGGTCCAGAATTGGACACCATGATGTCTTTTCTGGGTACCAGGAAAAGTCTGGAATAGAAACCTTGTCCCTTTTCCTTTTCTGGTACTAGTTGAATAGCCCCCATGTTTAGGAGGGAAAGTACTTGTTTCTGAGCCTCTGCCCACTGATTTGGGGGCAGGTCTGGCCACCCGTTTGGAGTTGGCAGCATGTGGAAATGAAATCTGTATCCCTGGGACACTATATTTAAAACCCATTTGTCCTGGTTTATGTTGCCGGTTGCTTGAATGAAGAGCCAGCTTTCCACCCAAAGGGGCGGCTAAGAGGCAAGTGCTTGGTAATTTTAAAGGGAAGTCATTGAGACTGTTTACCATAGGGTGGGTGCCTTGTTGTTTCCAGATTCTGAAGTGGAAGCACCCCATTGCTTAGTTCTAAAAGTCCCTTGGGACTGAAACCTGGTGCTTTTGGAATGTCTGGGTTTGGCTGGAGTGGCCCTGGAAGGAGCTGGAAAGGACCAGTTCTTAGTAGGCCAGTGCCTACTAAATCTAGGAGGTTGTACTTGTATGAAATCTTTCACAGTTTGCATAGATTTAGCTTTATCTTCCATCTTTTTTTAGAACTTCTTCAGCCTTATTGCCAAATAGGCGGTCCTGCTGTAAAGGAGCATACAAAAGTTTTGCTTTAACATGATCAGGCAGAGACTGCTCCTTAACCCAAGCATGCCTTCTAAGCACAGACTCAGTAACAGCAGCCCTGCAAGAGGCCTCTAAAGAATCAAAACCACATTGCAAAATATGTTTGCCAACTTGTTCAGCTGAATGCAATAAATCCTGTACATCTTTATTCTCCACACAGTCAGAAATCAACATAATTTTCTGTTTAAGTAGTCCCATGATATGCTGTTGATATTTTAGCATATGGAATTGACAGTTTAAAGCCCTGATTGCTAAGGTTGCAGAAGTATAAACCTTTTTACCCCATCTATCCAGCACCCTGGAGTCTCCATCAGAAGAGGTAGGATTTTTAGCAGTAGAAGCCTTAATGCCCTTGGGCCCCTGAGAAATGGTTTCAGGGTCCGCAACAGGATTCTTGAAAAGGAATTTGTGGGACTCAGGAACCCTGTAGTACCTGTCTGGTTTGCTAGGGGCTGGAGGCAAGGAATCATGGGCCATACTGGATTCAGAAAACACATCATCAACAATGTCTAGTACAGGTGGTATAGCCAAAGGCCTATGCTGAGGAAGAAGAAGGAAATCCCTAAGCCTCTTTTTAGATTCAGAGAAATCCTGACTTTCCCAGTGGAGATGCTCCCTTAAGATATGTAAAGTTTCCCCAAAAGAGAAATTCTCAGGCGGAGAGGCAGAGGGAATGGAATCCTCTGCATCAGAGTCCTCATAAGTAGGTATGGACAAATCCAGATCATTAGAAGAGTCAGAAAAAACAGAGTCCTGTTCAGAAGATTTATAGTCAAGTTCAATCTTAGGCGGCTTAAAGGGGTGGGGGGGGTTGACTACCCCTGATTAGAGTAATTAAATCTTAAGTCATTTTGGTCATTTGTTTTTTTTAGGCATTGGAGCCTGAACATGTGGCCTGGGCATCAGTTTTTTAGACATAGATCAGGATTTAGGCCTTAGTACTGAAGTTGGAGTCGGTTTAATATGCAAGTCTGTAGGCCTGAATACACCCTCAGAAGCCGGTGCCTGCTCAGCGGCTCCGGACACATCCAAGGTAGAGACATCCGCGGGTTCCATATGTGAAGCATCTCGTGGCATACTGGACTACAAATGGGTCTCAGTAGAGGCCTGTGAATCAGAAGTAGCGGGTATCAGGGGCTGCGAAAGCACCTCACTGAGTACCGGTGAACTGGTGACTGGCTTAGGGGAAGCACTGTCGGCTGTTTGGGACCTCAACGGCCTATCTCTGTCTTTTTCTTTGCATTTTTTCAGTATTCCGGTAGTCGGATGGCTAACCATCGTCATTTCTGAATAATTAAACCTAGACCTGAAATATTTAGAGGCAAAAATGTACCAATGACGGATAGTGCGCTGATTAAATAATGCACAAAACTGACAGCAAGGTACGTCATGGTCGGGGCCTAGGCAAGGAATACAGTACAAATGAAAATCCTAATGAGGTATTTGCTTCCCACAAGTAATGCAATTATTAACTTTTACTGACATCGGTAAAGAACAAAAAAAAGCTTCCCCAATGGGGTACTTTGCTTTTAGTTGAAGACTTCCGTTCTGAAACTCAAAAACGAAAATTTCATGAGTCGGCCGACCGGCACTTGTGAACTGCTTCTGTTTCAGGCACTGCGCGGTAAGAAAGACTGAAGTAATGGCGTCGGCGGCATGTTTTATACCCCTGACGACCTGACGTCATGGAAGAAGGGACAGCAACAGACGCAGGACCCAAGACTTTTTTAATCAGGCCGACTGAGGGCAACCTGTCAGCAGATTACCCAAATGTAATGACTGCAACAGTGAAACATGATGAACATCTGAAATATGTAAACCACACACAGGAAAACACAAAGAGAATCTGAAATCTTTTAGGACTAACTAGAAAGCATTTCGAATTTCGGAATCTTGATTTGAAGGTTTAGAAAAGAAAGGTCTAGGGCAGGTCACCAAATTTCTTCTTTAGCACTAAAAAGATTCTTGAATAAAATCCCTTCACTTTTGGATATGAGGGAAGATGTTCTATAACCCAGAGAGAGCATCTAATCCAGTATTAGGTGGAACAGGGAGGTCTGATTGGGTGGATGTAGAGGGATCCCTTGAAAGGGAAGAAAGGAATCCCACTGCCAACTGTAACCTCTTTGAATGATTCTCAGAACTCAAGAGAATTTGCAATTATGTGATACCAAAGAGGAAATGAGGGTCTAGACTCTGGGAAAGTTTTACAGAATTGGCAAGAGTTCTGAGGGGGGGGCATAATTTGTTAAACTTTGTTAAGAAGAGTAAAAAAATTTGGGCAACCCCCAGAATTAACTTCCCCTTTGATAAAACTTCTAGGGACCTCAGCAGAGACAGGACCGAATATCATTACTGCAGCCAGGACAGGAAGTACAGTTCTGTACACTTACCATAAATGAAGATGTTCGAGTGTATTCACTGTTGCAGTCATTACATTTGGGTTATCTGCTAGCAGGTAGCCCTTAGTTGGCCTGATTAACAAAGTCTTGGGTCCTGCGTCGGTTGCTGTCCCTTCTTCAATGGCGTCAGGTCGTCAGGGGTATAAAACATGCAGCCGACGTCATTAGATCGTTTTTTCTTGCCCCAGATGTCAGGTGCCCCCCTAATGGGAAGCAATTAAATATAAAAGTACAAAGATATAGCTCCAACAAAAAAGCAAATACACCAAAAAGGCTTTTAAGCATAGTAAAGGAAAGTAGAGGTATAGCCAAAAGAAGTTAGGGGGCTGGAGGGAGGGTAACCAGGACTGCAACAGTGAATACACTCGAACATCTACATTTATGGTAAGTGTACACAACTGTACTATGTTCTTCGTGTTTCACTGTTAGAGTCATTACATTTGGATATATTCTCAAAGCTATGGTTGGGAGGAGGAATTTAAATAGCGTTAGGACCAGCTATAAGGACCTGCAAGACTGCAGTGGCAAAGCCAGCTCTGGATTTAGAGAAAATTGGCAAATGATAATGCTTGGTGAAAGTATGTACAGAACTCCAGGTAGCAGCTTCTAGGATGTCCCTGGTAGGGACGCCTCTGAGAAAGAATGCAGAGGTAGATGCAGCCCTGGTGGAGTGAGGCCTGATTCCCCTCAGGGATAGGTTTTCCATGGTGCTTATAGCAGAAATGAATGCAATGGCTTATCCATTTAGAAATGGTTTGCTTTGAAATAGCCTTCCCCTCTGCCCCTGCAGCAAATGCCACCAGCAGTTGTTCAGATTTCCTTTGAGGTTTAGTCCTGTCCAAGTAGAATCTAAGTTGTCTGTGCACATCTAAGGAATGCAGTATCCATTCCCCTTTACTGGGATTGATAATGGACTGAATAAGAGCCACACTGGATACCACCTTGGGCATGACGGACAGATGGGGTCTGAGGGACACACTGTCCACATGAAAGATGATGAAAGGCTCCACTGCCATAAGGGTCTGTAATTCAGATACCCTTCTAGCTGAAGTGGTTGCTGAAAGGAAACCTGTTTACCAAGAAATAAATTTTAAGTCTGCAGTAGCAGCTGACTCGAAAGGAGGTAGAGTGACTTTCTCCAAGACAAAGTTAAGGTCCCAGGCTGGGGTTGGAGCTCTCCTGAGTGGTCTCAAATTTTTGGCCCCTCTGAGGAACTGCTTGAGCAGTGGATGAGAGAAGAGAGGAGGTTCTATGTTATAATGAGCTGAAATGGCTGATGCGTGTATTTTAATGGAGGAAAAAGACAGGCCCTTGTGAAGCATCTCAGTTAAGTATTGTAAAATCTGTGGTAAATTGGGCACTGCTGTGCTCAACCCTTGAGATTAGTTCCAGGCACAGAATCATTTCCATTTATCAGCATAATATTTTCTAGTACTAGGCCTCCTTGCCTCTAAAATGATATCCACCACATGTTTGCTGAGGGATGGTAAAGGAGAGATTAAGTAATTAGCCAGGCTGCAAGGTTCAGTGTTAAAAGCTGAGTGTGCAGAATCTGGTTCTCATGCTGAGACAGCAGGAAAGGAGTCTGAGGCAGGTGCCATGGAGATAACTGTGACACACTGCGCAGGAGGGGGTACCAGTGTTGGCACGGCCAGTCTGGAGCATTTAAAATGATCCTTGGTTTGTCCTGCTTGATTTTTAGTAGTACTCTGCAGAGCAGAGGCAGAGGGGGAAGGCATAGACTGATAGGTTTTTCCAGCTGAAGGACAGAGCATCCACTTTCCAGGCTTGTTTGTGGGGAGTCCTTGTGCAAAATTTATCCAATTGGTAGTTCTGGGGAGAGGCAAACAGGTCTAGATATGGGCTCCCCCAATTTGCTTGTCAACATGTTCAAAATCCTTGGTTCCACAGTTTCCACTCGTGTGGGTCCATGAGGTTTCTGCTTAGTCCGTCTGCCAGTGTATTTAATTTTCCTGGCAGAAATTGAGCTTGTAGGAGCACTTGGTAGCTCAAGGCTGTGTTCTACAATGCCATGGCTAGTCTGCAGAGGGGGTAAGAATGTGTACCTCCCTGCTTGTTTATGTACCACATAACAGTGGTGTTGTCCTTCTTTACCATTAGTTGTCCTGGAAGAATGTGGTCATTGAAGGCAGTCAGATCATCCTGTACAGCTAACATTCTTTTTGAATGATATGCAGGTGCATTTGACTTGAGTTCCATTTGCCCTGAATGCACTTCCCTGCCAGATGAGCCCCCCATGCATAGTCTGATGAGTCTGTTAGGGTTTGGACGGCAGGGGGTGGTGTGAAAGGTAGTCCCTTGTTTTGGTGGCAGGCCTCTGCCCACCAAAGGAACTCTAGGCGTAGGCAAGGTATGATAGGAATCATTGTTTCTAGGTCTTGAGAATGTTGACACCATAGGCTTTTTAGATACCACTTTAGTTTCCTCATATGCAGTCTTGCATATGGAATTAGAAGAATGCAGAAGGCCATGAACCCCAAGGCTTGCAGTATTTGTCTTGCAGATAGCAGGGTTTTTGTGGCCACTTGTTTGAAGTAGGTTGTCAAATGGATTTGTTTCATTGGCGTGAGGTAAGCCATTTGGGAAGGTGTATTCAAGCTTGCTCCCAGGAATATAATTTGTTGACAGGGTACCAGGTGTGATTTCTTTTCATTTATGGTGTACCCCAGACAAGTCAGAACCCTCTGTACAAAGGCCAGATGATACAAAAGTATGTCCTAGCTTTCTGCCGGAATTAGACAATCATCCAGTTATGGGTGTATTTGAATATTTCTTTGCCTGCAAAAAGCAATAACTGGAGCTAGGCACTTTGCGAATACCCAGGGCGCAGTAGATAAGCCAAACGGCAGTGCAGAGAACTGATAGTGCGTGTAGCCTGTTTTGAAGCGTAGGTATCTTCTGCAAGATTCCGTGATTGAGATGTGCAGGTATGCTTCTTTTAAATCTAGTGTTGCCAACCAGGCATCTTTGCCTAGCATAGGAAGTAACTGTTGAAGAGTCAGCATCTTGAATTTTGGAATCTCCAAAAAGGTGTTTAGAGTAGACAGGTCCAGGACAGGACACCATGAATTGTCTTTTCTGGGTACCAGGAAATGTCTTGCGTAGAAACATTGTCCCTTTTCCTCTTCTGGTACCAGTTGAATAGTCCCCATGCTTAAGAGAGAAAGTACTTGTTTTTGGGCCTCTGCCCACTGACTTGGGGGTAGGTCTGGCCACCCGCTTGGTGTTGGCAACGTCTGAATGTGAAATCTGTATCCCTGGGACACTATATGTAAAACCTATTTGTCCTTGGTAATGAGTTCCCAATTCTTTGCATTTAGAGCAATCTTTCCCCCAAAGGGGCAGTCAATTGATAAGTGCATGGAAATTTTAAAAGGAAGTAATTGAGACAGTTTAACATGGGGGGGGGGGGAGTCTTATTATTCCCAGATTTGGAAGTGAAGGACCTCCACTGCTTAGTTCTGTGTGTCCCCTGGGATGGAAACCTGGGGTTTTTGCTATGTTTGGGTTTGACTTGAGAAGACTTGGAAGGGGCTGGAAAGGACCAATTCTTAGAGGGCCAGTGCCTACTAAATCTAGGAGGCTGAACTTGTAAAGAGCCTTTAATGGTTTGTATAGCTTTAGCTTTCATCTTTTTAAGAACTTCCACAGCCTTGTTGCCAAACAGGCGGTCCTGATTTAAAGGCGCATCCAACAATTTAGCTTTAACATGATCAGGCAAAGATTGCTTCTTAATCCAAGCATGCCTTCTGAGCACATACCCAATAACAGCAGCCCTGAAAGAGACCTCTAAAGAATCAAAACCACATTGCAAAGTATGTTTTCCAACTTGTTCAGCAGAATGCATTAAATCCTGCAATTCTTTATTTTCCACACAGTCAGGAATCAACATGATTTTCTGTTTAAGCAGTCCAATAACATGTTGCTGATACTTTAACATATGAAACTGTCAGTTTAAAGTCCTAATGGCCAAGGTTACAGAAGTGTAAACCGTCTTACCCCATCTATCCAGCACCCTGGAGTCTCTATCAGAAGGGCTAGGATTTTCAGCAGTAGAAGCCTTAATGTCCTTGGTCCCCTGTGAAACAGTCTGTGGATCTGCAATAGGATTCTTAGGTTCATAGGTAAGTACTAGGCTATCTGCCCATGGGCATTTATAAGCCTAGCCACAGAGTGATGGCTTTCGTCTCCCCATTAGATTAGTAACCTGGGCCTCTGTCAACAGGGCTCCTAAAGTGATCCCAGGGAAGAACTTACGATTACCCATCCACTCATCAAGATTTCTTAACTTGTGGGACTCAGGGACCATGTAGTATCTGTCAGGTTTTCTGGGAGCAGGAGGCAGGGAATCACGGGCCAAACTAGATTCCGAAAAAGCATCAACAACAATGTCGAGTACAGGAGGAATAGCTAAAGGCCTATGCTGAGGTAGGAGAAGGAAATCCCTAAGCCTCTTTTTTGAATCAGAAAAATCCCGTCTTTCCCAGTGGAAATGCTCCCTTAGAGTATGTAAGGTTTCCTCAAAAGAAAAATCCTCAGGAGGGAAGCAGAGGAAATGGAGTCCTCTACATCAGAATCTTCATAAGTAGATAAGGGCAAATCCAGATCATCAGAAGAATCAGTAAAAAACAGAATCCTGATCAGAAGATTCATAATCAACTTCAGTCCTAGGCCTCTTGGGGGGAGGGGGGCTGGCTATCCCTGATTAGAGTTATTAGATCTTCAGCCATTCTTAGAATTTGTTTTTTAGGCATAGAGGCCTGAGCATGTGGCCTGGGCGTCGTCTTTTTTAGGCATGGATCGTGATTTAGGCCTAAATAAAGAAGGAGGCATCTGTTTAATATGCAGGTCCGTAGGTCTGAATACACCCTCAAAAGCCAGTGCCTGCACAGCGGCTCCGGACCCATCCAAGGTACAGACATCCGCAGGTTCCATAGATGAAGCATGTCGCGGCATACAGGACTCCGAATGGGTCTCAGCAGAAGCCTGCGAGTCAGAAGTAGCGGGTATCAGGGGCTGCGAAAGTGCCTCATTGAGTAATGGCTAACTGGTGACTGGCTTAGGAGAAGCGTCGTCGCCAGTTTTGGATCTTGGCGGCCTGTCTCTGTCTTTACCTTTGTGTTTTTTCGGCATCACGGTAGTCGGATGGCTAACCAACGACATTTCTGGATAATTAAACTGAGAACTGAAATATTTAGAAGTGAAAATATACCAACGACGAACAGTGTGCTGATTAAATAAAGCACAAAACCGACAGCAAGGTACGTCGTGGTCAGGGCCTAAGCAAGGAATACAGTACGAATGAAAATCTTTATGTGGCATTTGCTTTCCACAAGTAATGCAATTATTAACTTTTACTGACATCGGTAAGGAGCAAGAAAAAGTTTCCCCAATGAGGTACTTAGCTTTAGTTGAAGACTTCGGTTCTGAAACTCAGAAACGAAAATTTCAGAAGTCGGCCGACTGGCACTTGCAAACTGCTTCTGCTTCAGGCACAGCACAGCAAGAAACACTGATGTAATGACGTCGGCTGCATGTTTTATACCCCTGACGACCTGACACCATGGAAGAAGGGACAGCAACCGACGCAGGACCCAAGACTTTGTTAATCAGGCCGATGCAGGGCTACCTGCAAGCAGATAACCCAAATGTAATGACTGCAACAGTGAAACACGAAGAACATTTAAAAATCTCTGCTTGATATCCTTTGGCAAATTCTGAGAATGTATCCAGACAAATACTCTCATTACATGCCTAGTGGCAGCTGCTCTAAATACAGCATCAGCAGTATCATAAGCATATTTTAATGAATGGTTAGCAACCGGAGACACAGAAGATATGAAGGATTTAGAGATGCTATAGTTTCTGATAAAGGAAAGCCAGCAATCAACATTCTCACATCAAAGGAAGGCAGCAGAAAATCAGATGCAAGCCTGACAATTTACTTTTCTGAAGGTCAAGGTGGACAATGTATACACTTTCTTTCCAAAACTATCAAGAAATGTTCCCAGTTTGTTAGAAGGAATTTGACATTCTGGGTCAGCTTATACAGTTTAACTTTCATGGAGCAGAAGACTATCAGAGAAACTGCTCGCTGCAAAGAAATCTTCTAAAGCAGACAACAAAGGAGTAAAAGATGCAGGATGAGGTGAAAAAAAACACCCATAACAATCCATGGCGTCTCTGTAGAGATTCTGGGAATTCATTATGCTCCCAGTGGAAAAAAATCACTTATTCTGGCAACAGTATCATTAAAATACATCTCTTGTATAAGGAAATGTGTAGAAAAATTTCACCAGAGTCATATTCCCCATACTGAAGGAGAGGAAAACTAAGAAAACCATTCCCAGTCTAAATCCTGTTACTCAAACTGGGAATCAGTATGAGACAGAGAGAGAAAGGGGAACATTTGGTACTTTTAAAAGTAATAGAACAGAGGATCAGCATTTAAAGACAGAAAGGCTGCAAATAATCCCCTGGTAAAGCCTACTTAATCTTCTCCATAAATTGTAGACATCCATTCTCTGAGCATGAAGCTCCTCAGAGTGCTTTAGTAAAGGAGGATTTCACGTTCATTTCCCAGATGCCAACAAGGGTGGTTCCCCTTTACCAAAATAGCATAAATGAACAAGTGTAGAGGACATGCCTACCATTTGTTCTATGTGTTTTTATGAAGAGCTACACAAGAAAGAGAGAGACAGAGAGAAAGGCAAGAGGTCTGAGGACCAACCGATGGCCACTTCAGAGTTACCTATCAGTAGCTGAGGCAAACAGGAAACTGGACTGAATAACAAAGACTCTTGAATAACGTTTTGCTGCTTGCAGTTTACAGAGAGACCCAAAGGTTTACTAGGAACCAGATCCATGTCCAAGCCGTGAAAAAAGTCTTGCAGGCAAATAGCAGAATCTAGAAGAGTTGGTTCTGCTATTTGCCTGCAAGACTTCTTTCACGGCTTGCAGGCAAATAGCAGAACCCAGAAGAGTTGGTTGTAGCTCTTAATTAAAAAAAAATAGTTTCAGCTGCAAAATTATTTAGTGACAACCACCAAATTAATTACCCCCAGCCCTTCATAACACATATTTTGCCTTAGAAAAATGAAATAAACATAGGAAATCCCCAAACAGACCCCAAATCAGTTGTCAGCTGAAAAAGTAGCCTGAAAAGCAGATAGTGGAGCTTAAAAGTGTCTGTTAAAGAACAATGACAAAAATAACTGAGGTACACTTTTAATGACAAATCTCAAAACCAGCAGTCCAAGTACTTGTGACTAAAATCTGAAGTAATTGGCAAGCTATTTTTCACAAAAAGTAAATATTTTCAAGGGATTCTCCTTGGAGAACCATAGCTAAAAACTCAAAAAGTTTGATGAATTTTTTTGTTAGTGTCAACTACTAAAATTCACGTCAACTATCTTCCATGAGACAGTGAATGGAAATCACTTGCTTTTATGTGAAAGGTAGTCCCCACAGGGTACTTATCTGCCCAGCCTTGAAGGAGCACTAGCCTGGCCTGGTCAATCTCCTAAAGCCTGCAGGGAAGCATATTCTTTGGCGGCAAAAAAGTTATGAAACTTTGGCACCCTACCCTCTGATATCCTCCTGCTTCCTTTATGGAGGTGGAGGCTACTGAATGTGGAAAGTGCCCTGAAGCTATGGAAGATGACCAGCTGATCTGATCCTTGGTAGGATGTTCCAAATAGCCTAGGCTACTGCATCAGTAATCTAATAATGACCATGGATTGCTACAGAATTTTTCAGCTGTGAAGTTTTCTTGACTTTGTAAGGAATCAGAAGTGAGTAGCCAAAAGACAGATGAGTTTTGACAACTTTTTTAAGAAATGATTATTCTAAGAAAGTGAAGTAGCATACAGTTTATTACTGCATCAATGTGCCACTGGCACTCTTTACATTCAATAACAAATAATCAATGAATATTGGCACAAAACTACTCCTCATTCTTGTCCTTCTACTCATCTGAATGGAATGTAGTACATGCCTGTCGTGGAAACTGTATATATCTAATTTAAAAATATACATTTCTACAGAAACTTTAACAAATTATTACACAATGTTTGTATGCTGCAAATTCTACTATATTTTGCCAATAGTGCATTAATGTCAATTCTGCACTTTTTTTTTCATTTTGGAGCTTTTCTCCCCAGGCCTCCGCTGAAAAAGGACAGGTGTCCAGCCAGATTTTTCCCAGTAAACAAATGTAAAATAAATAAATAATACAATTAATTTGTTATTGTTTCATCATTTTATCAAGACCAAATTTTTGTGACCTCAAAGATTTTAGCTCACCTGGCTTGTCTGTCAACAAAACAAATTAATTCATAAATACATACATACATGAAAGAGAACTGGCAAACACTGTTCCTGTGTTTCTTGTTTGGGTGTTATTTAATTGAACTTACAGCTTCAAGATGTTGCATGACAGTCATTACAGCACTGTGTGATATACCTAAAACACATTTGCAATACTTCAACCCCAGAATTAATTTGGTTGGACTGTTAGGACCCAAAGTGCTATAGAGGAGTTTCACTGTATTATACTTCCAGCAATATTTGTACCAACAATCCAGACAAAGGGCAGGGAATAATGAAACTGCTGAAACACCACGTGACAGACAATAGCCTTTGTACTGAAGAAATCCACAGCAAGTGCTTGCACATTTTTTGCCCACAATTTGCCTTCGCACATGGAAAGGCTTTCAGAAATAGCGGAAGTAGGTGCTTCTTACAAAGAAGGTAAAAGTGCAAATCAACATGCCGGGGGGCTTCACAGTCTAATACATAAAAGGAGAACTAGAAATCATGAAACTTGGCAATGTTGCATCTTTCTGATACGCAACAGACAGGCAAAACTCATTGAGGATGTATGAAACAGTTTTAAAATACAGTTTCTACCTACAGTTAAGAAACTGCCATCTTATGTTACAGATGTGTTTGATTTGTTGGACAAAACTGGTAACATAAAATGGGAACAAGATATGTACTTCCTTGTAATAGATGTTGTTAGTCTGTATACCAACATTAAACACCATGATGGAATACAAGCTATAAAATATTTAGGTGAGAATCCAGTAGTTGAATAAGTTGTTGATTTAATTATGGTATGTCTAAATAATAACATATTTGAATTTAATGGAAATCTTTACAAACAGTTACAAGGAACAGCTATGGGGGCACCTTTTGCTCCAAGTTATGCAAATATTTTTATGGGTTATTTTGAAAATACATATATATACATATATATATATATATATATATATATACACACACTAATCAATTTTTTATTAAGTATGTATGTAAATATTTTCGATTTATTGACGATTTAATATTTATTTGCAAAGGAGGGGAAGATCAAATCAATAACTTTATGGATGAAATACAGAAGAATAATATTGGAGTGAGATTTGATGGTTTACAAATGAGTAATGAAGTAAATTATTTAGATGTAGTGTTAAGTATGTACATATATTAGTACCAGCATACATAGAAAGTTTAAAGAAACTAATTCTATTTTGCATGGTGAAAGTTATCATCCTCCCCATACTATTAAATCTATACCATATACTGAATTTGTCAGGATTAAGAGGTTATGTAGCAATCCAGCTGTAGTAAAAACAGAACTAAATGAGAGTTATAATAAGTTTTGTTTGAGGGGCTATCATGAAGTAGACCTAAGAGAGAATTTAAATAAAGTTTTGAATAGAAAATCTAGAAATAGGAATGGTGCTAATAGAAATAATGACAGTGAATGTATATATTTGGCTTCCACCTACTCTATATTGTTTGAAAAAGTTTTGGAACAAGTTAAACATAGTTGGAGAGTGGTTAAAAGGGAGGTTGAGTTCTTACAATATAAAAAAATGTGCTTCTCCTTTAGAAGGGGGAGAAGCATTAAGGATTTTATAGTCCATAGTAAGTTTGATATGCCAAAAATGACAGTTGGTAAGCCAATTGATATACAGGGAACACAAGCATGTGGTAAATGTAGTGTATGTAAATATACAATCAAAGAATTTACCAATATTAACTGAGTTAAATTTCAAACTAATGGAACTTTTAATTGCAGAACTGAGAGGGTTATATATGGTCTCAAGTGTTCTTGCAATAAATTTTATGTAGGAGAAACTAAAAGACAGTTCTGCAGAGTAAAGGAGCACATTAGAGATATTAAAAATAATACACAGACTAGCCCCATAGCAATACATTTTAATAAATATCACAATGGTAACCCGGAGGGGTTACTAGTTACAGTGTTAGTATAAAAAGATATGTATATATGAACGAACAGCAAATAAAATGCTTATTAAGGAAAAACGAGGCTTTTATGATTTTGAAATTTAATACAATGAGCCCTATTGGGCTAAATTATGAATGTACATGGAAAAGTTTTTTGTAATGATTTACAGTATGTTAATAAGTTATTAATGCACTTTAGGCTTTTATAATAATTTTTTTTATTTAATTGGTTAATTGAATACGTGGGTGTGACAAACACTATAAAATGATGTTAGCATGACTGATTATAGTATACTCTGTTAAAGGCGAATGTGGCCGAGGCGCTAGAGAAGATTGATTTTGTGGAAGAAAATTGAATTTGCATTGTACTTTTTATAATAAATTATTTTAGCACTACATTGGGATTGACCTGCAGTTTGTGGTATACAACAAAAGTTTTAAAATACAGTTTAGGATTTTGTTCACAAAAAAAAAAAAAAAAATTCCACAAAACAGAAATTATTAAAACACCACCACACAAGCAGAGACATTAGCAAATGCTGCACTGTTCTTATAACACCACAGCATTAACAAACAGCACTTTTGTTAATGAAACTCAACATTTCTGTTTATTTAACTGACTGGAAATGTAAGTAGGCCTAAAAAAACATACTTTTCTTCGATGAGATATATTCAGGCACGAAAAGTCACTGAAAATTGAAGATGCAGGTGAACTAAGGGAATCTGGAAGACAGAAAAAAAAAAGAATTAGTTAAAAATAGAAATGTCAGCTTTGTTTTACATCTGCTAAAAACCAACTAATCTCACTTTGTTATTCCAAGTGAATTCTGTATTTAAAAAATGTATTTATCTGTACAGTCAGCAATCAAAACAGTAGTTGTAGCTAACCTAGAATAGTGACAGTGCTGGATTTTTCATGGCAAAATAGTGCCATATAATACCTTACTGGCAGAATACCAAGTGAGAAAGCAGAGAAGACTGACTGCTATATAGTCAAGCATTTTGGTCTTAAAGTATCCACACCCTGATTTTCCAGAATGCCTCCTACACACACACACACACACACACACACACACACAGACAGACAGACACACACACACACACACAGACAGACACACACAGACACCTGGGTAATAAAATACAGCTAATTCAGAAAGATCTTCACTGTCTAAAACGGAAGATCGGATGTAGCTACCATACATGGGAATCACACAGGATGGAGTCCAAAAAGCCACACAAAAGCAAAAAAACAAAAAGGAAAAAAATATCCAAGATGCTAATGAAGCACTTTTGCGATCTATTAGGGTTAACATTAACTCATACTTAGTTTCCCTTCTCAGATATTGTACGGATGATGGTCTCCACAGAGTTACCAAAATGTGTCTTCAAGGTCACTTTTCACAAGGAAGATAAAAGCGCAAATCAACATGCGGGGGATGACACAGACTAAAACAACCTAAACTGGCAGCAGCCAGCTGACTGCATGAATCACTGTTAAGACTGACCAGTGCTTGATACAATGCCAAGTATGGGAAAAAAAGTTATGTACTCACCATAACGTTCCATTTGAGTTGTTCATCTCGCCTTCATTCTTACAAATGGATTCAGAGGTGATTCTCGGCTCCGAGTCGGCCAACTACAAAGCTCGAGGTTTTCAGACAGCTCAAGGCCAAGACCCTATCCCATGATGCACCTAGAGTTACCTCCGATCTTGTTTGCTGTGTCTAACAAAACCATATGCCATTCTATCACTTTTTTAGGGAAAAAACATAAAGACTGAGCAACCATGATAACATTAGTATCTCGGTCCACGAAAAAACCTTGGAGGGGGTAGGAGGGTGGAAAGTAAGAATGAAGGTGAGATGAACAACTCACATGGAACATTATGTTGAGTACATAACTTCCTTATGTGAAGTTGTTCTATCTCGCCGTTCATTCTTACAGATGGGTAGCGTCCCAAGCACCATATTTCTCGGGTGGCTCACAGGCGTATTTTTTTCTGGACAGTAGAAGCAAAGAAGGCTCTGTCCCTGGAGGCCCTATCAACTTTGTAATGAGTGATAAAGGTATGAGGCCTTGACCAAGTGGCTGCTGCACAAATGTTGTCTATAGGAAGCCTAGCAGAAAAAGCAGATGATGTGGACACTGCTCTGGTAGAATGAGCCTTAATTTTGTGTTGTAAATGTAAATTGGCAGCTGAATAAGTGAAAGGTATGCAATCAGATAACCAATTAGATAGTTTTGTTTTTGCCACTGGCATACCTTTCCTAGAATCTGAAAAGGAAACAAAAAGTTGTTCTGATCTTCTGAACTCTTTGGTTCTATCCAGGTAAAATCTGAGCTATGAACATCAAGTTTGTGCAGCATATACTCTAAGTTGTTGGTGAGTTTGGGGAAAGACAGGCAAATTAATGACTTGGTTAAGGTTAGCTTCAGTACAAACTTTAGGTAAGAATGAAGGATTTGTTCACAGCGACACTCTGTCAGCATGAAAAACCAAATACGGAGGTTTTATGAACAAGGCCTGTAGTTCTGACACTCTACAAGCAGACATGATGGCTACTAAAAAGATCGTCTTCCAAACAAAAATTTCAAATTAAATGAGGAAGCTGGCTCAAAAGGTGGAAGAATAATGCGTGAAAGCATAAAAATTAAGTTCCATGGGGTATAAGGGGATTTCATTTGTGGTCTGAGGTGGAAGGTCCCTTTGAGGAAGCCTTTGGGTAGCTTGTGTGACATTATGTTCAATCCTTCAATGCCAAGATGAAAATTAGAGATGGCGGCAAGCTGTACCCAAATTGTAGCTGCTGCCGCTCCTTTGTTGAAAAGCATAGTCAAAAATTCTAATATAGAGGAAATGGGGGCTTGGTAGAGATCAGTGTTATTCTGAGAAGCCTTCCTAGTGGAGGATTTATGAGAAGATATTAAAGTATACTGCGTTTCATTTGAGAGGTTATGGAACCTGCCTATGTTGGGAATTGGAGCAGCCAAGCTGTCAATTTTAGGGAATGAAGGGAGGGATGAAGAGCCCCCGACGAATGCATCAGAAGGTTCCAGAATCCAAGGCTCTTCCAACAGATGAAGTCGAAGGAAGGGGAACCAAATCTGACAAGGCCAATGAGGGGCTATTAAAATGATGGTTCTTCCCAGGGCTTTTGCTTTCTGTAGTACTTTGGGTATCGGGAATTGGTGGGAATGCATAGAGGAGACCCAGAGGCCAATCATGTATGAGTGCGTCCCTTGGGGAATCTTCCGGAGGGGGAATCAGGGCAAAGTAGCTTCTGCATTTTGTCTTCATATGGGACGTAAAAAGATTGCAGCAAGGCTGGCTCCCATCTGCAGAACATTCTCTCCGCTCTCTTTTTTGAGGGACCACTCATGAGGCAACAAAATTGCCCTGCTCAGTTTGTCTGCAATCAAGTTGGATTTCCCCGAGATGTGCGTTGCCATCAGAAAGCGCTGGGTGGATGTAGCCCACTGCCATACTCTTAGGGCTTCTCGACAAAGGGGATAGGACCCGGTTCCTCCTTGTTTGTTCAAGTACCAGACCAATGAGATGTTGTCCGTCTGAATCTCAATTGTCCCCAAAGGGAGAGAGTCCTAAAAGTACAGCAACCCCAAGAGTACCGCTCTCATCTATAGGACATTCATATGCAGATGTCTCGCTTGATTGATCCATGTGCCTTGGGCTGTTCTTCCCTGAAAATGGGGCCCACCCATCCCATCAGGGAAGCATCTGTGGTCACTGTGGCCAATGGTGAGGGTAGGATAAAAGGACAACCTATTGTTACTTGAAGAGAGGTCAACCACCACCGAAGACCCATTTTGCATGTGTTTGTTACAGTTAAGAGATGAAACATTGGGAGCTCTTGATAAGACCATCTTGTGAACAGCAGCCATTGTAGAATCCGCATGTCCATGCGACCCAACGGAATCGCTATTATTGCAGCTGCCATCATCCCTAACAATTTTAGCACTTCTGATGCTGGAGCCTTTGTCTCTGGATATGATGTTTTGGATTTGCTGATGAAATAGTAATATCCTTTCTGATGGCAGTTTTAAAGTGGTGGTGTCCAATTCTGCTCTGATAAAAACAATATGTTGCGATGGTGACAAGGCAGATTTTTCTGAATTTATGGTGATACCCAGTTGATTGCAAAGAGAAAGAGTGTTTCCCCGGCTTGCATTAGCTGATGCCTGGTAGTGGCAGTGAGGAGCCAATCGTCTAAGTACAGAAACACCTGGAATCTCAAACGCCTCAGGTGTGCCGTGACCACTGCCATACATTTGGTGAACACTCTGAGGGCTGTAGTGAGACCAAAGGGCAGGGCTCGAAACTGGTAATGATTGGCTCCCAGCCAGAAACGCAGATGATCCCTGGATGGTCTGGCCATTTTATATGGTAGTACGCATCCTGGAGATCTATCGAGCACATCCAATTCTCTTTCCCTAAGAAGGGAAGTATCGACTGAAGAGTGACCATCCGGAACTTCTCTTTCTTGACAGATCTGTTTAGTCTGCTGAGGTCCAAAATAGGTCTCCAGTCCCCTGTCTGTTTTGGAACTAAAAAGAATCTTGAGTAAGTTCCGGATCCTGTCTGGTCTGCTGGGACTGGCTGGATGACTCTTTCTTAGCAATGTTTGGAGCTTTACTGTTGCTTGTTCCTTAACTGGGTGGAACGTCTGGAATTTTTGTTGTCCATGGAGGGGGGATGGCGAAGGGAATGAAACATCCTCTGGAAACTATACTTTGTACCCAATTGTCGTCTGTTATTTTAAGCCAGGCATCTGGATACAAAGATAAGTGATCCCCAACTGCCTCCGGAGTAGGACAGTCAGGCCTCCTTTCAGGAGCGCTGGTAGAGCTTCTCAAAGAACTGGTCTCTATCGCCCTGGTTTTGCGGACACCTTATGCCGCGAAGGTGGCATCTTCCGTTATTGCCCCCTCCTCTGCCCCTGGAGGGGGGTTCACCACATGTGCCCAGAAAGGCTCTTTGGGCTTTTCAGAACCACATCTTTCCTCCCTTTTGACCCTTGGGGTAGGGTCTAGTAGGGGAGGAAAAACGGACTCCGATGGCAGACAGAGTCTTTCCTTCCTACTCACACCTGGTCAAAGTTTCCTTAACTTTGGGCCCGAAAAGGGACGAGCTATCAAAAGGGGTGTTGACAAAGGATGACTTAAATGGCTCCACAAAGGAACATAAGCGCATCCAGGAATGTCTCCGAAGAGCAATTCCTGTACCCGCTGCCCTACTCGTTCCATCAGCTGCATATGAGATGAGATGCATGGACAAGTTCACTATGGAATTAAGGGTACCAAACTGAGAGGCAACTTTGTCTGAAACTCCTGCAACTACCGTACCCTGAAGAGTATCTCCAAGCTCTTTTAGGAGGTCTCTTTGCAGTCTTGTGAAATGTGTAAGACAGTTCAGTGAATGCATGGCAAAAGTCGCTGAACTGCACATGCACTTCCCGTATCTATCCATGATCCTAGAGTCTTTGTTAGGAGGATGAATAGAGGAAGAAGTTTCTGACATCTCCTTCTTGGTGGCTGCCGCCACCAGCACCATGGCATCAACCGGCACTCCCTTAGTGAGAAAAGATTTATCCTGAGGGGCAGAAATAAATTTATTGGGCCTCCTAGGGACAGGCTCCATGGTGTCCGGAGAGTCCCATGTCCTTCGTGAGACCAGCTCCATGAGCTAATCGAAGGGCAGAGACACCCAAGAGTTGGAGGGTTGAGACCCAAAAGCCTTCAGGAGAACAGACTCATCTTCAGAAGGGTTGGTGGGCTTCCAACCACCCCTCTGCTTAAGGATTTCTAATGTATCAGAAAATTATATCTCTTCAGAGGGGGACCGTGGGGACCCTTCTGATTTATCTAAGTCGGTGTCAGATGTGAGAGACTCCTGTGGGGAGTCTAGGTGCTTCCTCTTGCAAACTCTCTTCCTGGGAACCTCATCAGTGGGAATTTCTGGTGAGGTTTCGGAACAGCAGGGGCCACTCAGTGGGGCTTCCTGAGGCTCAGGGTCTCTATGCTTCAAAGGGATCTGTGAGGCAGAAGTGGACACAGGCGCTTTTGGGGAGGAGGTAGTTGGTCATGAAGTTGTGGATGCCCTGGGGGACATTACTCTCCTCATGGCTTCAAAGGCACCTCTGCTCCAATGAGAAGGAACTGCTGGATCCAAAGAAACAATAGATCCCCTCAGCACCGGAACAGTGGGCTCCAAACCAGAGGAGCCAAACTCATCCGAGCAGAGGCCCGGAGAGGCAAAGTCGGAACAGACAGATCGGTCTGACTATCCTACCTGGACTCGACCGGAAAATGTCGGCTACTAGACTCATCAATGGGCGCCGAGGAAGTCTGAGTAAACGGAACAGATGGCACTGGAACAGGCATCGGCTCCAAAGGCTCCACAATCATGAGATCCAACTCCTCCGGCTCCGATGGACCGGTATGGCTCAGAGGAGGAAAAGAAGTCAATGACATAACAGTTTTCGGTTCCGATAAAAATTTAGCAAACGCCAGTGCCTGTAGCAGCTTCTGCACCACATGATCCATATCCAACTTGGATAGATTAATCGAAGATCAAGATGAATGTATAGAGGGTGGTACCGACTGGAGAATAGGAGATTTTAGTTCTTCGGAGACCAGTTCCAGGACTGGGACCGGCTCTGAAAAGACAGGACGATTGGCTCCGAAGGCTGTGGAGCTGACGTCGACAGTTTCTTGGATTTTGTCAAATAAGATGAAGAAGCCTTAGAAGACTTGGGAGACTGGTTAGATTTATCCTGGTCGCTCAAAGCTTCCTGAAAAGAAAATTTCACAAGTCCTCTATCAATGAGTTTTCTTTTTCTCTCATGTAGTACTCTGATAGAAAAAGAATGGCAAATGGAGCAGCTCTCTTGCAAGTGCAAGGCTCCCAAACAATAAACACAATTTATGTGACTGTCACGGACATCTTTTGTCATTTGGACATTTTTTAAACCCAGACTTGGGATGTTTGTCTTTTTCTTGTCAGCCATGTTAAATGCTACAGTACCAAAAATATCTAGCAGCACACCAACAGACTGTAGTATCAAAGAAGAATGCACACACAAAAACTTTAGCAATCTTAAACTACAGAAATTAGCCCTTAAACAAATGGGCTGAATAGGTATAAATGTAATCTAACTATAACTATCTAAACACACACACACAAAGTCTAACATTTATAGAAGCTTATTAAATCTTAAAAAGCTACAAAACTATGCTAATATTTTTATAAAGGCACACCAAAGAAGGGAAAGGGAATACTAAAGGCCTGTAAAAAATGAAGGCCAAAGGGAGTAAGAAAACTATCAAATATTAAGCTATTAAAGATCTAAAGTTATAACTATCAATAACTATTACTAACTATGAATACGCAAGACAAAATTTAGAAATTTTTTGGAAAAAAAAGCTATACTGACCCGAGTTGTGCTAGGAAACCTCTGATCTGTTGCAGCGGCAAACTAGATTTGAGGTAACTCTAGGTGCATCATGGGATAGGGACTTGGCCTCAAGCTGATAATCTCGCGCTTTGTAGTAGGCAGACTCAGAGCAGAGGATCGGCGGCAAACCCGTCAGTAAGAATGAACGGCAAGATAGAACAACTTCACATCAAGTGTTTCAAATAACTCAGTTCTCCAAGATATGTAGCACTTAAAACTGGAAAGCAATAAATTAGCCATACTAATGACAGTTTTTCAAAGGAATACATCACAACTGATTCCTTCAGTGGCAAAATGGGTAAAACACTGGCTAGAAAGAGGACAAAGAAAGAAGTAAAAAGAAAATGAGGCAATTATCGTGACAAATGCATGATACCCAAATTCTTGAACATCTGCATTTGGATGAAGTATGTAATATCCAAATAAGGAAAATGTAGTTTGAGCCTGTCTTTGCCAAGGTACAGTGATTCCAGAGTTGATTAAACTGGGGTGGGGGGTGAGATACAAAGCCCTATACATGAAAAGGGGTGCTACCTATTGCACACACACAGACACACAAAATCACAGAAAAAAAAAGTGTCAATAGCATTTTTTCAATCAGCACAGTCTTCAAACAAATGTATTTTAAGCTCCTGGCCTACAGTCAGTGGGACTCCACTCTGATACAAGGGCAGCCACAAATGGTGTGCCAAAGGGGACAGTATGAAGACTGGTTATACGTAATTAAACAACAGTACAGAATATCTTGAAACAAAAGTATGAAAAACAGTTTAGTTTGGAGGGTGAAGGCCATGAGTAGATAAGGTGCATCCTGTAGTCCTGGGTTTGATTCCCTCACCTACAAACTCTGCTATTCTGAGGAGGTTATTTAACTAGACAGTGATCCTGGTCACCACTGAAAGGGACACTTGTGCCAAGTGGACTTTACTAGTTAAAAGCAAACATTGTAAGTTAAATTCAATACATGTGCATCTTTTACGGGGTAAGCAATTAGAGGAGTAGTAGTAAAACTACACAATGAAAATAGACCTCAAAGCAGACAAAGACCAGCACATGAGCAAGCAACATAACAAGACATTTAGGAAAGCTGGGTAGAAACAGCAATGGTTGTGCAGTGGCGTCCAGAGTACAAAAAGTACAGTTGTGTACACTTACCATAAATGTAGATGTTTGAGCGTATTCACTGTTGCAGTCATTACATTTGGGTTATCTGCTTGCAGGTAGACCTCAGCCAAACTGATTATTAAAGTCTTGGGTCCTGCATCGGTTGCTGTCTCTTCTTCCATGATGTTAGGTAGTCAGGGGTATAAAGCATGCAGCCAATGCAATTACATCAGTTTTTCTTGCCACAGATGTCAGGTGCCCCCATAATGGGAAGCAACTGTATACAAGGTTACACCTCCAACAAAAAGCAAATACACCAAAAAGCTTAAATACAGTAAACAGAAACAGAGGTATAGCCAATAGAAGTCAGGGAGCTGGAGGGAGTGTAACCAGGACTGTAACAGTGACTACAATCGAACATCTACATTTATGGTAAGTGTACACAACTGTACTATGTTCTTCGTGTTTCACTGTTGCAGTCATTACATTTGAGTAGATTCCCAAAGCTAAGGAAGGGAGGAGGCAATTAGAGAGCATTAGGACCAGCTATTAGGCCCTGCAAGACTGCAGTGGCAAAACCAGCTCTGGATTTAGAAAATATAGGAAGTGGTAGTGCTTGGTGAAGGTATGAACAGAACTCCAGGTAGCAGCTTCTAGAATGTCCCTGGTAGGAACACCGCTGAGAAAGGCTGTGGAATAGATGCAACCCTGGTGGAATGTGACCTTATCCCCTGTGGGGTAGGTTTTCCATGGTGCTTATAGCAGAAATTAATGCGATGGCCTACCCACTTAGTAATGGTTTGCTTTGAAATGGCCTTCCCCTCTGCTCCTGCAACAAAGGCAACTAGCAACTGTTCAGTTTTCTTAAGGGGCTTAGTCCTGTCCAAATAAAATCTAAGTTGTCTATGCAGGTCCAAAGTGTAGTATTCGTTCTCCTTTGTTCTGTGGATTAGAAAATAAGGTTGGCAAATGAATGGACTGATTAAGGGCCACACTGGATACCACCTTGGGCATAAAGGAAGGATTGGTCCTAAGGGACACCCTGCCTGCATGGAAGATGATAAAGGGCTCCACTGCCATGAGGGCCTGTAATTCAGACACTCTTTTAGCTGAAGTGATGGCTAGAAGGAAGGCTGTTTTCCAAGAAAGGAATTTCAACTCAGCTGGCTCAAAAGGAGGTTGAGTGAGCTTTTCCAATACAAAGTTAAGGTCCCAGGCTGGAGTAGGGGCTCTCCTGGGTGGTCTTAACTGTATGGCCCCTCTAAGGAATTGCTTCAGCAGGGGGTGAGAGAAGAGGGGTGGCTCAGTATTATAATGTGATGAAATAGCTGAGGCATGAATTTTAATAGAAGAGAAGGAAAGGCCCTTGTGAAGCATCTCTGTTAAGTACTGAAGAATATGCAGCAAGCTGGGCATTGCTGTGCCCATCCCCTCAGTTTGGCTCCAGGAAGAATATCTTTTCCACTTTTCAGCATAGGATTTTCTAGTACTAGGCCTCCTTGCCTCCAGAATGACATCTAGCACTTGCTTACTGAGGGATGGTATTGGAGAGCTCAGGTAATTAGCCTGGCTGCAAGGTTCAGGGTTTGAAGCTGGGGGTGCAGAATCTGGCCCTCCTGCTGGGACAGCAGGGAAGGGGTCTGAGGCAGATGCCATGGTTCCAGCAGTGACATACTGCGCAAGAGGGGGTACCAGTGTTGACGTGGCCAGTCTACTGCAATGCGTAGCGTCCTTGGTTTGCCCTGTTTGATCTTTAGTAGAACTTTTGAGAGGAGAGGCAGAGGGGGAAAGGCAAACTGAGAGGCTTTCCCAGGTGAAGAACACGGCATCCACTTTCCAAGCTTGTCTGTGGGGAGTCCTTGTGCAGAATTTGTCCAATTGGTAGTTCTAAGGGGAGGCAAACAGGTCTATCTCTGGGCTCCCCCATTTGTTTCTCAAAATATTGAATATCTTTGGTTCCAGTTTCCACTCGTGTGGGTCGATGACATTTCTGCTTAGGTCGTCTGCTAGTGAACTTAGCTTGCCTGGCAGGAATTGAGCTTGTAAGGTGCACTTGGTAGCTCAAGGCTGTGTTCCACAGAGCCATGGCTAGTCTGCAGAGAGGGTATGAGTGGGTTCCCCCATGCTTGTTTATGTACCACATCACAGTGGTGTTGTCTGTCTTTACCAATAATTGTCCTGGAAGAATGTGGTCCTTGAAGGCTGTCAGGCATTTCTGTACAGCTAACATTTCTTTTTGATTGATCTGCAGGTGCATTTGACTTGGTTTCCATTTGCCCTGAATGCACTGCCCTGCCAAGTGAGCCCCCCTATGCATAGTCTAATGCGTCTGTTGTTAGGGTTTGGGCAGTAGGGGGTAGAGGGAATGGCAGTCTTTTGTTGTGGTAGCAGGCCTCTGCCCACCAAAGGAACTCTGTCTTTATACAAGGAATGATAGGAATCCTTTGTTTCCAGGTCCTGAGAATGTTGACACCATAGGCTTTTTAGATAACATTGTAGTTTCCTCATATGCAGTCTTGCATATGGAATTAATAGGATGCAAAAGGCCATGAACCCCAGGGCTTGTAGTATTTTCCTTGCAGATAGCTGGGTCTTTGTGGCCAGCAGTTTGATGTAGGCTGTCAAATAAATTTGTTTCTTTGGCTTGAGGTAGGCCATCTGGGAAGTTGTGTTCAAGCTTGCTCCCAGGAATACAATTTGTTGGCAGGGTACTAAGTGAGATTTCTTTTCATTTATGGTGTACCCCAGTGAGGTTGGCAGTTTATTTACAAATGCCAGATGATTTTATAGTATGTTCTGGCTTTCTGCCTGAATTAGACAACTGCCCAGGTATGGGTATATTTGAATATTTCTTTGCCTGCAGAATGCAAGGACTGGAGTTAGGCACTTTGTGAATACCCTGGGCGCAGTAGATAAGCCATAGGGCAGTGCAGAGAACTGCCGGTGCACGTAGCCTGCTCTGAAGTATAGGTATTTTCTGCAAGATTCCCTTATTGGGATGTGCCAGTAAGCTTCCTTTAAGTAGTGCCAACCAGGCATTTTTGCCTAGCATGGGAAGCAGCTGATGAAGAGTTAGCATTTTGAATTTTGGGATTCCCAAAAAGGTGTTTAAGATAGACAGGTCCAAGATAGGACATCAGGAGTTGTCTTTTCTGGGTACCAGGAAAAGTCTTGAGTAAAAACCTTGTCCCCATTCCTCTGCTGGGACAGGTTGAATAGCCCTGACACTTAGAAGAGAGATAACCTGCTGTTGAGCCTCTGCCCACTGATTTGGGGGTAGGTCTGGCCAACCAACTGGGGTTGGTAAGGTGTGGAAGAGGAATCTGTATCCTTGGGAAACTATATTTAAAACCCATTTGTCTTGAGTAATGAGTTCCCAGTTTTTTGCATGCAGGGCAATCTTTCCCCCTAAAGGAGCAGTCAGTTGAGCAGGGCTTGGAAGGTTTAAGGTTAAGTCATTGTGACCGTTTACAATAGGGGGGAGTCTTACTACTTCCAGCTTTGGAAGTGGGAGCCCCCCACTGCTTAGGCCTGTGAGTACCTTGAGACTGTAGCCTAAGTGGTCTGCTGTTCCTGGGTTTGGACTGAGAAGGCCTGGAAGAGACAGGAAATAACCAATTCTTAGAAGGCCAATGCCTACTAAATCTGGGAGGCTGTACTTGCAGGAAATATTTAACAGTTTGCATAGATTTACCTTTTTCCTCCATCTTTTTAAGTACTACTTCTGCTTTGTTGCCAAACAGGCAGTCTTGGTTTAAGGGAGCTTACAGTAATTTAGCTTTAACATGATCTGACAAAGTTTGCTCCTTAAGCCAAGCATGCCTTCTAAGTATAGACCCAGTGAAAGCAGCCCTGCAAGATGCCTCTAGGGAGTCAAAACCACATTGCAAAGCATGTTTACCAACTTGTTCAGCAGAATACATTCTTCTTCTTCTTCTTTCGGCTTTTCCCGGTTAGGGGTCGCCACAGCGGATCACCTTGTCCGCACATTGAATGGCAGTGGAGTTTTACGGTGTCGAGTTGCCAGCCCGGCGCCCAACCTTCCACAGAAGGCACACTCACACGCACACCTAGGGCCAATTTAGAGTGTCCAATCCACCTGCAGCATGTCTTTGGGATGTGGGAGAAACCCGGAGGAAACCCACGCGACCACAGGGAGGACATGCAGACTCCGCACAGAAGGCACCCCAGCCGAGGATCGAACCGGAGAACCTCTTGCTGTGAGGCGGCAATGCTAACCACTGCACCACCGTGGCCGCCCTGTTCAGCAGAATACATTAAATCCTGTAATTCTTTATTCTCAGCACAGTCAGGAATCAACATAATTTTCTGTTTAAGTAATCCAATAATATGCTGCTGATACGTTAGCATATGAAACTGGCAGTTTAAGGCCCTAACAGCAAATTAGCAGAAGTGTATAGCTTCTTACCCAATCTGTCCAGGGCCCTGGAATCTCTATCGAGGGGGTAGGGTTTTTGGCAGTAGTAGCCTTAATGCCTTTGGGTCCCTGTGAAATGGTGTCTGGGTCCGCAGTAGGATTCTTAAAGAGGAACTTGAGAGAGTCAGGTACTCTGTAATATCTGTCAGGTTTCCTGGGAGCTGGAGGTAAAGTGCCTGGGGCCAGGCTAGATGCCAAGAAGGCATCATCTATAATGTCCAGTACAGGAGGGATAGCTAAAGGCCTGTGTTGAGGTAGGAGTAAGAATTCCCTAAGCCTCTTTTTGGAGTCAGAGCAATCCTTGGTTTCCCAATGGAAATGCTCCCTAAGAGTGTGCAAAGTTTCACCAAAAGAGAAATCTTCTGGAGGGGAACCAGAGGGAATAGAGTCCTCTGCATCAGAATCCTCATAAGTAGATAAGGGCAAATCCTGGTCATCAAAAGAAACAGAAATTTCAGAATCCTGATCAGAAGAATCATAAGGAAAATCAGTTCTATGTTTCTTAGAGGGAGAATGCTGGCTTTCCCTAATTAGAGGAATAAGGTCTTCAGCCATTCTTATCATTTGCTTTTTAGGCATATGGGCCTGGCCATGTGGTTTGGATGTCGGTTTTCTAGGCGTGGATCGAGTTTTAGGCCTTGAAGAAGATGGCATCGGTTTGATATGCAAGTCAGTAGGCCTGAATACACCCTCAGAAGCCGGTGCCTGCACAGTGGCTCCGGACCCATCCAAGGTAGAGACATCCACAGGTTCCATTGTCGAAGAAGCATCTCGTGGCATACCGGACTCCGAATGGGTCTCAGTAGAGGCCTGCGAATCTGAAGTAGCAGGTATTAGGGGCTGCAAAAGCACCTCACTAAGTACCGGTGAACTGGCAACTAGCTTAACGGAAGCGTTGTCTGCAGCTTTGGACCTACGCGGTCTGTCTCTGTCTTTATCTTTGCATTTTTTCAGAATGTTGGTAGTCGGATGGCTTACCGAAGCCATTTCTGGATAATTAAACTGAGTACCGAAATAGTTTGATACGAAAATGAACCAACGACGAATAGTTCAAGGATTGAATAAGGCACAAAACCGACAGCGAGGGACGTCGTGGTCTGGGCCTAAGGAAGGAATGCAGTACGAATTAAAATCTTTAGCAGGTATTTGCTTTCCACAAGTAATACAATGGTTAACTTTTACTGACATTGGTTTAGAGCAAGTAAAAGGATCCCCAATGGGGTACTTAGCTTTTTGAAGACTTCGGTTCTGAAACTCGAAAATGAAAATTACAGGAGTCGGCCAACTGGCACTTGCAAACTGCTTCTGCTGCGGGCACCACACGGCAAGAAAGACTGATGTAATGGCGTTGGCTGACATCATGGAAGAAGAGACAGCAACTGATGCAGGACCCAAGACTTTGATAATTGGGCCGGCTGAGGGCTACCTGCAAGCAGATAACCCAAACCCAAATGTAATGACTGCAACAGTGAAACACGAAGAACATCAAGAGTTCCTTCCTCCCTCTAAGCTACATACATAGTAGAGTGAAAAGTCCTGGACATGCTGCCACAGCAACAACACAGATAGGACAAAGGCAAGTCAGCGACAGACAGACACACAGGTACAGAGAATAGGAAAAACTTAAATGTGTACAGTCTTGCAACACAGAAAGGTGACATGGGAAACTTTTTCCCCCTCCTAACAGACAGAAGGGGTGGCAGAGAAACAGAACATTTTTCAAGAAAGGTAGCCAAATAAAATGATACAAAATACAGAAAAAAAAATACACGTGAGATGTGCCAGAAAACCAGTTTGATTGCAAACAGGTACAGCATTTCTCCATGGCATCAGTTACCCATGTTGTGACAGCACCTTTGGGGATGAGGAATAAGTGGCATTAGTCCACAGTTCTCCATGGGGTGGAGGCACCCAACGACTCTACCACTGCTTTTCTACTAGAGACTGATGGGGGAGGGCGTAAAAACTATAATCTTTTTGTTAAGACATGCTTCCAGGCAAGACTGTGGCCCTTGGAGAAAGGAAGAAAGCTCCATTTTCCAATAAACCTGGTGGAACATCTCAGCATGGGAACAATGTCAGAACACTGAGCAATTGGGGATGGAAGACTAGACCGACTGGAAATGCTACTAGATTTGTAGGACAAAAGCCCAGTAACCTCTTTGTCCAAACTATCACCCCATTGCAGTGAAAAATGAGCAGAAGAAAGTGGGAAGTGGACCAAGCATGCAACAAATACGCAATGATGAGTACTTCTGAAAGGAAAAGGAAAAATAAGGTGCTAGTTAGACAGATCTACAGTTTCTGAACAATACAGACCATGAGTAAGCTAGATCAAGCAAGTAGATCAATCAAGTAGCCCATAAGTGGAGTCAGAAGCGATGTTGCTAGGTTTCACGAGAGAAACTATCTGCCAATAAATGGCACATTAGAAGTATTTTGTTACTTGCTTGTTTGCAGACTGGAATAGTCTAGCTAGGCAAGGCACATTTTCAGTAGAGACCTGGGCAGAAATGCTCCAACAGCGGAACAATAGCTAAACACAAATAATATAAAATTAATACATTGTAAGACCACTCTATAAAGGTGTGAAAAATAAGTGCAACAACATTCACTAAAATTTAAAAGTATTCTAAAACATAAGAATAAAATATGTACACCAAACATACAGTATCAATTAAGGGAGCCATGGTACTAAAGAAGAATGGAAAGGCAGGGAAGCTGATTACATAACAGAATGGCTAAAGAAAAACTTAGATAAGGATACGCAGGCGCATAGGTTAGTACTAGGCTATCTGCCCTTCTGTGCCATTTTAAGCCTAGCCAAATTTACCATCCCAAAGGTAAGAATTAACCCCTGTACCTTGTGCCTATGAGGTAAGCACCTTAACCATTTTACCAAACCCCAACAAAGTTAACAGGGATAAGACAGTGAAGGCTGAGTAGAGAAAGGTAAACAGATGGTTAATGTAGTTCTGAAACAAGGATGAGAATCACAGAAATGAAAAGAAGGCTATAAGTGAAACACAGCGATAAACAGGTTACATAAAGGCATTGTTTTAACTCCTACCAAGAGCTTCACTATATTAAGGATGTAAAACCTGATCTATAGCACCAATACATTTTGAAACGGCAATGAAATGTGGATCCGAGAGGCTACTGGAAACACACACACACATAAAAAATTATATATATATATATATATATATATATATATATATATATATATATATATATATATATCCGCGGTGGTGGTGCTGCGGCAGCGTTGTCGCCTCACAGTAAGACGCTGTCCGGTTCGATTCTCAGCTAGAGCGTCTCCTGCGTGGAGACATGCGTGAATGGACATACCTTCGTTGAAGGTTGTGCGAAAGGGATGGTAACTCGGCACGTAAAAATCAACTACCAATCATTAGCGGACTGGAGTTCCGCTGTGGCGACCCCTAACCGGGAAAAGCCGAAAGACAAAACAACAAATGTACATACACACACACACACACATACACACACTCATCAAATCTCATATGGCCGGGACCATATGATCGAAGTTTTGTAACTTTGAACTTAAAAAAAAAAACAAAAAAAAAAAACACATTTATGCTGGGGGGGGGGGGCAAACCTCCCACCACCCGCTATTAATATATACCAACTCCGAGATTGCACTACAGTGAGGAAAAGGGAATATTCCCATTCTGCACTGTATGGAGATCTCCATTTAAGTGTTCGGAGTTTTAAAACTCTGATCAAATGGTTTCGGTCATATGAAATTCGAAGTTCTGAAACTTCAGTCACTTAAATGGAACCCATATCTATCTATCTATATATATATATATATATATATATATATATATATATATATATATATATATATATATATATATATATATATACACACACACACACACACGCACAACAAGAAAAAATATTTTCTACAGAAATCCCACCTTTATAAATAATATACATGCTAATGCTTACAAACTGTTTCAGCTGCACTCAACCTATGTAGCATGAATTAGTGGCATATTCAGCAGCTCGGAATTGTGCAATACATTGCTAAGCTGCCTCCAATTATGTGCATCAGCACAAAAAAGAATATCCTGCCCCATTATACTAGTATATTACTGTAAAATGTTTCTTTTTGACATATCATTATATAAAGGCAGCACAGTAGACTTCTGGGGTAAATTACCCACACTGCGCTAAGGTGTATGGCCACAATATACAGTTTTTGATTGGAAAAGTTATTCTAACTATAATGAGATAAAGTGATCAAAATAGCTGCAAACAACTTGTCTGCAGGGATGAAAATTCAAGCCAGACTAGCACAGGCATAAGGAAAAAGATAATCAAGAAGATAATGAAGGACTGTAAATAAGTAGTAATAATAAAACAGCACACACACACACACACACACACACACACACACACACACACACACGCGCGCGCGACAGAAAACAATAAACACAGGAAGTACAAAATGTTAGGTTTATCACCACAAAAAAAACACACAAATGGGAAGTGGAAAACTGGAAAAATGCCAGTATTTATGAGATTAGAATGAACAATGTATGTAAAATGAGTTGCACAGGGATAGGCAACAGCAACAAAAATTGAACTACAAACTGAGAACTGAAAAAACGTGTGTGTTAAATTCACATCACAACTGCAAAGATGCACTGAATCTTCAACAAATAACATTTCAAATAACCATCCAGTCTCTCTTACCTAGTAAAAGATACTGCAACATTGGTGCTACCTGACACACCTAAACAGACAAACTGTCTTTCTTTTCCTCTTCTAGTTCGTATACCTCTCTCCTGCTGAATCTCCAACCCATGTCCTGTTAGTTCTTTCAACCCCCCCCACATCATCCAATTACTCTTGCCGCTCTCTTTTAATTACTCATTTCTCTGTTCTCTCACCCTCATTATCCTTATTCTTGTTACCATCAGGCAAATAATCCCAAAGTACTACGCCCCCACCCTACTATCCTACCTGCTACATTGTCTCACCCACAACTCCCTTCCTCCATACTTCCCATAATGTCTGTTGGATACTACCTTAGTTGACATAGGGTTCTTCAGCTTTGTTTCTAGAAACCGTGATCTCCTTCCACATCCATTTACACCAAGTATGGTGAGGATATTCAAGGAGATGTAAATACCCAAACAGGACCACTGCTGCACTGCATTCATAAATGAATGAGACATAGCTGTCAATCTTCTAACCAGACTAAAAGAGACGTTAGAAGAGTACATGTCAGGGTTACCCAACACATCCAGGCCAACAGTAAGAAGTCTGTAATGAGGAAAACAATCATCTGTCTTCATGAGGTGCCTGTCACAAACAAGTGTTCCTGAAGCCTGCTGCCTCAGCTAAAAGCAGACAAAGAAAACTATTATTCTTAGTAGTCAATGAATGGCAAAAGGAGCTGCCATCCAGTTACCGAATTATTAGCTATTACTTGTACAACACACAACTAAAAACCACAACACATAACCATGCCGTATAAACATTAATCACACTAGCTGTGAATATCCTGTGAAAAGAAAAAGGCACAGGTTTACGAAAATTACACTTCATACTTACTCATTTTTTATTCCATGCATGACTCCCATCTATTACTAATGGATCATGCAAGTCAACAAACTCACAGCCTTGCCATCCATGCTGCTAAAGTCAGTCACACATGCATCTGGTCTCCACAAACTTTAGACATCTCATGAACTATTAATGTTCAATGTAGGATGTTTTTTCCCTCAAAATAAGCCAATGCATCTTTAAAGATATAAATCTGGTCTTGTTCTTCCTCTTTAAGGCTAAAAGAGGATAAATACTTTAAATGCATCCCAATCCATGATAAGAAGGGACACGAGCAGTTATTTTCTCTAGCTTTTTGTCAACTCTATTTGCAGTGAAACACTGTCTTTGATTTCAGTTTTCAATTTTCTAACAAGTTCTGATGAAGCTTCAAATACACTGCTATAGTGTAGAATATTTCAAGCCAGATACAGTGAAAAATGAGAAAGAAATATAACAGCAAAATATGCAACTAAAAATAGTAATTTTCTAAGGAAAGATTATAGAAATGTAAAATGGAAGTGGAATCAATAACTTCCTCTTTTTCATCAACGACGAAAAGTAAAACCAAAACATCTGTCAACACAGTTGACAAGTCTCTGCTGGTAACAGGCTGTCCTTTTCGATAAACGTATTACAGCCACATTCACTAAGTTGAAGAGGAAAAGAGAATGCTCAAAACTAGTTCTGACAGACTCAAGTCTGGTGTGGACTGTTAACTACAGCAAGTTCATTTAATTCTAACTTCAATGTCACATATGTACAAATATATGTTTATACATACAAGCAGAGTAATGAGGAAACCAAGAAAAGAAATATTTGTGGAAGAATTAACTATGCCAATCTTAAAAGAAGAGACTCGAGAATTAACAGCAGAGACAGGAAGGGAGATAAAAACGGTTAAAAATAATCAACATGAAATTCTCTAGGAACAGACAGTACTCCTGTAGAAGTTAAAAAAGAAGAAAGATAAAGATCGAGAAGGTTTTATTTAATAATATTTTAAATGGAAAGACAGTACCAGCATCACAGAAGAAAGCTAGAGGTAGATCCTACAAACCGTTATTCAACTAGACCCATTTCAATCTTACACCAGGATTATAAGCAGTTTATGTCAAACTAAAAGATCTAACTGATATGTACTTGATAAATCCAGAAAAGGACACGAGTGTTGTGGAACATTTTAACACGGTTTCAAGTCTTTCCAAAAATAAACAAAATGAAGATAAAACAAAGGCTATAGCAGAGAACTATGTATGCACATGTGAAATGGTTCAGCAATACCCATATCTATCATCATCTTCTTGCGGCTGCTCCCATTAAGGGTCGCCACAGCAGATCAACTGTTTCCATTTCTTCCTGTCTTCTGCATCTTGCTCTGTCACACCAACCACCTGCATGTCTTCTCTCACCACATCCATAAACCTTATCTTAGGCCTTCCTCTTTTCCTGTTACCTGGCAGCTTCATCCTTAGCATTTTTTTCCAATATACTCTGCATCTCTCCTCAGCACATGTCCAAACCAACGTAATCATGCCTCTCTGGCTTTGTCTCCAAACCTTCCAACCTGGGCTGACCCTCTAAATATACTTATTCCTAATCCTGTCCATCCTCGTCACACCCAGTGCAAATCTTAACATCTTCAACTCTGCCACGTCAAGTTCTGACTCCTGCCTTTTTGTCAATGCCACTGTCTCCAACCCATATAACATAGCTGGTCTCACTACCCTCTTGTAGACCTTCCCTTTCACTCTTACTGGTACTCGTCTGTCACAAATCACTCCTGACACTCTTCTCCACCCACTCCATCCTGCCTGTACTCTCTTCTTCACCCCTCTTCCACACTCACCATTACTCTGAACTGTTGATCTGAAGTACTTAAACTCATTCACCTTCGCCACCTCTACTCCCTGCATCCTCACCATTCCTCTATCCTCCCTCTCATTCACACACATATATTCTGTCTTTGTCCTGCTGACCTTCATTCCTCTTCTCTCTAGAGCATATCTCCACCTCTCCATGGTCTCCTCCACCTGTTCCCTACTCTCACTACAGATCACAATGTCATCTGCAAACATCATAGTCCACGGGGACTCCTGTCTGATCTTGTCTGTCAACCTGTCCATCACCATTGCAAATAAGAAAGGGCTCAGAGTTGATCCTTGATGTAATCCCACCTCCACCTTAAATGCATCCATCATTCCCACCGCAGACCTCACCACTGTCACACTACCCTCGTACATATCCTGTACCACTCTTACATACTTCTCTGACACTCCCGACTTCCTCATACAATACCACAACTCCTCTCTTGGCACCCTGTCATATGCTTTCTCTAAATCCACAAAGACACAATGCAACTTCTTCTGACCTTCTCTGTACTTCTCCATCAACACTCTCAGAGCAAACATCACATCTGTAGTGCTCTTTCCTGGCATGAAACCATGTTGCTGATCACTAATCACCACCTCCCTTCTTAACCTAGCTTCCACTACTCTTTCCCATAACTTCATGCTGTGACTGATCAGTTTAATCCCTCTGTAGTTACTACAGCTCTGCACATCACCCTTATTCTTAAAAATCTGTACCAAAACACTTTTTCTCCATTCCTCAGGCTTCCTCTCACTTTCCAAGATTTCATTAAATAATCTAGTTAAAAACTCCACTGCCATTTCACCTAAACACCTCCATGCTTAAACAGGTATGTCATCTGGACCAACAGCCTTTCTGTTCTTCATCCTCTTCATAGCTATCCTTACTTCTTCCTTGCTAAACCACTGCACTTCATGATTCACTATCCGCACATCATCCAACCTTCTCTCCCTCTCATTCTCTTCATTTATCAACTCCTCAAAGTACTCTCTGCATCTGCTCAACACACTCTCCTCGTTTGCGAGTACGTTTCCCTCATTATCCTTTATCACCCTTACCTGCTGCACATCTTTACTAGCTCGGTCCCTCTGTCTAGCCAATTGGTACAGGTCCTTTTCTCTCTCCTTAGTGTCCAACCTTTTATAAAACTCTTTATACGCCTTATCCTTAGCCTTCGCCACCTCTCTCTTTGCCATGCACCTCATCTCCTTATACTCTTGTCTACTTTATTCATCTCTTTGACAATCCCACTTCTTCTTCGCTAACCTCTTTCTCTGTATACTCTCCTGTACTTCATTCCACCACCAGGTCTCCTTGTCCTCCTTCCTCTTTCCAGATGTCACACCAAGCACCCTTCTAGCCATCTCTCTTACTAGCTCTGCTGTAGTTACCCAGCTATTCGGTAACTCTTCACTGCCACCCAGTGCCTGTCTTAACTCTTCCATGAACATCACCTCACAATTACCCTTTTTCAATTTCCACCATTTGATCCTTGGTGCTGCCCTCACACTAATCCTCCTCCTCTTAATCACCAATGTCATCCTACAAACCACCATCCTATGCTGCCTAACTACACTTTCCCCTGCCACCACTTTACAGTCTCCAATCTCCTTCAGATTGGGCCTTCTACATAAGATATAACCCACCTGTGTGCATCTTCCTCCACTCTTGTATGTCACCCTATGCTCATCCCTCTTGTTAAAATACGTATTCATCACAGCCATGTCCATCCTTTTCGCAAAATCCACTGCCATCTGACCTTCTGCATTCCTTTGCTTAACACCATACCTACCCATCACTTCCTCATCCCCTCTGTTCCCTTCACCAACATGCCCATTGAAATCTTCTCCAATCACCAGTCTCTCACCCTTGGGTACAGTCATCACCACTTCATCCAACTCACTCCAAAATGTTTTTCTCATCCATCACACACCCAACTTGTGGAGCATATGCACTAACAACATTCATCATTACACCATCAATTTCCATCTTCATAAACATCACTCTATCCGACACTCTTTTCACCTCCAAAACACTCTTAGCATACTGTTCCTTCAGGATAATGTCTACACCATTTCTCCTCCCATCCACACCATAAAAAAACAATTTGAAACCGCCTCCGATACATCTAGCCTTGTTCCCCTTCCATCTGGTCTCTTGCACAGACAATATACCAACCGTTCTTCGGTTCATCATATCAGCTAGCACCCTCCCTATACCAGTCATACTGCCAACATTCAAAATTCCGACCCTCACTATCACAGTCCTAGCCTTTATAGGGACATAAAATGAAATACTTCTGTGTATGGATTACACATGATTCTATTACAGCAGTTAAGGATGTGAGAAGAGACTAAAGAAAGAATAAAACAAAAAATGAGTGTAGGAAACTCTTGATTAAGGATATGGATACCAAGATACAAGCAGTGAAAATGTTTCTAAGTCCTTTTAGTTTTATATACAGATTAGGCTTATTTTTATCCACTAGAGGAGTAGTTGTGGATGATAAGTTTGTTTTTGTAAAGGGTAGATCATGCCTGCTCGACTTCTTTGGATCAGTCACCAGAGCTGTGGATGAAGGCATACAGCCTACCTTGATATGGCCAAGGCTTTTGATACCATTCCCCACTCAGGAATCATAGAAAAACTCACTAAGCTATCCATCAACCCTTACATCACTAGGTGGGTTGCAAACTGGCTCACAGATAGAACCCACAGTGTGAAAGTAGCTGACTCCAAGTCAGACTGCCGACTAGTCACGAATGGAGTCCCACACGGTTCGGTCCTGGGTCCTCTCCTGTTTGTTATCTACTTCTCTGAAGTCCAGGCCAACATGAAGGGACTCTGACAAAGTTCACAGACAATTGCAAGCTGGGAGCCATTATTAACTCAAGTGATGCTGACATCCTACAGAATGGCATCACTGAGACCAATAACTGGTGTCAGAACCATGGCCTTAAGTTCAGTGCCAAAAAATGTGTTGCCATCCCCTTTGGGAAAAACCCGGTTCCCATGAATTAACACACTGCTGGTAGTCCACTGAACACACAAGGCATTATAAGAGATCTGGGAACACAGTGACAGCAGCCTCTCTTTTGATCACCACATTGCCACTGTGGTCAGAAAGTCCTTCTATGTGGCACATCTTATTACTAAGGGTTTTGTATCCAGGAAGAAAGAGGTCATTACCTCCCCTCTACTCTTCCCTCATTAGGCCAATCATAGAGTACAATGCCCCATTTGGCATGTACCTCACTAGACACCTGCAACAACTGGAGAGGGAGCTAAAGTACCTCACAAAGAGGATCCTAGGCCTTAAACACTTGTCCTATATGGATAGACTCAAATTCCAACTATTCTCCGTCTCATATTGCCTACTTAGAGGCGATCTCTGCTTGACTTACAAAGCTATGTCTGACCCAGTTCTGTTAGAAATGCTACATCTAAAGACATCCCAATCCCTCCGCACCACACACTCCAGAAACCTCAACCTCATTACCACAATTAACAGAATATGCTGGAGGGACAGGTTCATAATCCAGAGACTGCCCATGCTCTGGAATAGACTTCCCATACATGTCAAGCAGAGCACCTCGCTGACCCTCTTCAAGAGAAATCTTGATGAGTGGATGGGAAACAGAAAATTCACCCCAGGGATAACTCCAGTAGCTCTACTCAACAAAGGCACTGGGAACTAAGGTCGGGTGGCACTATGCCAGGGTAATCCTATGGCTAGGCTTGTAAAGGCCCCAGGGCCATTAGCCTAGTACACACCTATGAACCTATAATAAAGAGTTGAAGGAATTTATTTGGAAGGGGAAAGGAATACAGTTGTGCGGGATAAGATGTATTTTACAACTGAACAAAGTGGTTAAGGATTACCTGATTTGAAGGGATGCTTTAGAGCTACACAGTTGAGGCTCATATACAAAATACAAGCAGAAGATTACCCATCAAAGGGAAAAGGCATGACGATGGGGGGGATGCAGTTTAAGAAATAAAAAAAGTAGAAATTTGGATGAAGTCTCTTAAGAACCACCACAATGCAGAATATTATAAGTAGTATACAGCATTCTGGAAACCAAGTCAACTCAGGAATGGAAAAGGGGGATTTCACCAATAGGGATGACCCTAAGTGGAGGTACAGTAAATAATAAAACGGAGGCTAGGATTTACTAGAGAAAATTAGCAAAGGAACAATGATATTGGTAGCAAATAACTGGAGGGAAAGTATGGACTGTATGTTAGAGAGAGCCTTCGTTACCAGGGATTGATAACATAGTGTATACAAAAAGAAAGGGATAGGGGACTGATAAGTGAAATAAATCTTTGGATGACTACCTAGTTGAGTGTATAAAATACAGTTGCACATGTAAACTTATCATAACAGTAAATGTTAGAATGATTATTGCTGCATTAGACTTAGCTATACAGGTTATATCTCACTACGGATACAACAGCCAGCCAGCTTCCAAAGCTTTAGGGCACCTTCCATGCACCCAAACCATTAGTCAGCTTGAGATGCGCTTACTAAAAAAAGACAAGTTTCAGTACCAAGCCCTTCAAAGCTTTCATGTCAATGGCGAGAGGGAGGCTACATCCCTGACAAGGACAAAGCTGGGAAAATAAAAATAAAGGTCCACACACACTTGCAACAAAAACATACAAAAATAAGGGGAAGGGGGTGGAGAGAGGGAGCGGCTACTGTACTGGTCTTGTGAGTTTACTTACACAACTCTGCTATGTTCATCGTATGGATCACTGTACAGGTAGATTACCATAGCTTAGACAGCCTGAGATGAGGAAGAATGAGGGCCCAGGAGCTCCTGGAAAATAGTCCTAGTATAGCCTGTCCTAGTCCTGGAGAAGGAATCTAGTTTATACTACTTTGTAAAAGGAAGCATAGAGAACCAAGTTGTTGCTTCTAAAATACTTCTAAAATCCAACCCTTCCCAAATAGCAACAGATAAAGTCAAGACCAAAGAAGAACACACCCAGGCCCTGAAAGTGTCTTGTTGGGTTCAGTATAACAAAAGGTAACTGCAAAAGTCAACTACTTGGAAATAGTCTGTTTTGACACAGGCTGTCTTTTTTTTCTTACCTTAACAAGAAATGAAAAGCTGATGAGAATTTCTGAACAATTTAGTTCTGCCAAGACAGTACCAGAGTCGTATGTGGACATCTAAGGTATGTAGCTGTTTCTGTTATGAGGCAGTTAGTGTGGGTGCATACGCATACATTTTCTGAACAATTCAGTAAAGACTACAGTACTGCAGACATACAATGTCCAAGTCAACATAAACAATCAAATCACATAAAACAGTTGTCAGCAGTGACATTAAAGCACCTGCAGCCATGTACCTCTTTTTAACACTCATTAATATACCATAGGAAATCAAAGTGAAAAAATGTACTTTCTTTGTTAATCAGGTAGAACGATGTAAATGGACCTTCTTTCAGTTTCAAGCTGGGGAATATATCCCATGCTGTTAAATGGTGCACGCTAAGCTGGCATCTTCATTACCATCAATGTTTAGATGTACAGTTTCTTGCCTTAACTATATAGAGGGATATTTTACTGTATAAAACAGTATTTCCACTTCAAATATCAGAAATGATGGTCTGCACTCCAAGTTCAAACAAGGCTGACTGATGCTGAATGTGCTAATTAACTGTATATCTGGGTTACTCCAATTACCTTATCTAGACAAAGTGCATGTATATGCTGTGTGCTACTTGCCTGCCATCAACTACATTGCAGAAACATTTACCAGTGTCTGTTCAATGCCCATTGTGGTCATTCCCAGGACCTAATAGCAAGGTGCAAATAATATGGATACAAGTACAAGAGTGGCAGTCCCCTGTGATCACTTATGCTCAGCTGTAGCCTGACAAGGAAAAGTGGTACACACAACAACAATCAGTTCTGCAAACAGTGCGTTATCAGCTGCACAGCAAATATGCAGGACAACAGGAATAGGGCTCCCACACTGACACATGCCAGTGAAAGTTACTTACTGCAGGACATAAACCAGTACAGACCATCATTGATGCTGGACTTTTGCTCACAGACAATAATCTTTATTTACTTTCACAAAGTGATTTCTTTCTCTCCACAACCACAGTTTTTCCCCCCTCTGGGTTCTACACTGTGTACACAGCTGAAAGCACATATTTCAGTTCTTCCAATATCTTGTGTGTATACGCTGCAAACTAAAGGCACTAACCAGCACAATCATCAAAGCTGAGAAAAGGCATATCTTGGACTGCTCTTCAAGATCCCTCTAACTGGCACCAGAAAAAACAGTTCCGAGTTGATATAAAGGCACCCACTATCACTCCCAGGGATGGTACTTACTGTAAAACTGGATAAAATATGGAAAACCAATTTGAAGGGGTAGCAAAAACTCCTTGAAAATGAGAAAGGGAGTCCCACTCCCATCTGCATCTTACTGGATAATGCTCAAAAGCATCTGTCTGAGACAATCTAATGCCACAGAGGAAAATGAAGGGTCAGACTTTGAAACAGATTTAAAGGATTGCCAAGGTGAGAAGGGTGTGGAAACAGAATGTAGTCAATGTGACATTTTGGACTATTTTAAGTTTTGTGAAGCTCCCATCTTCTTTTTGGAGCTTCCCTTGCCATTGCCTTTTGAAAGAATATTTGCCTAAAACAATATGAGATCTTTTATTATGTTTCTTGTAAACAGAACTTGAGCTGGAACATACTCAGAAAACTTAGAGAAAGAGGGTTGAAAACTCTGGGTCACTCCCTGAATGAACTTCTCTTTTTCATTAAATCTTTTCAGGACCTTGGCCTTCATACGCGTTTATTGACAGAAGAATTAATAATCTCAGCTTTAATACCTCCAGGAAGATTTTCTGAACTAGTAGCAGCTGCTCTTGAAGCAGTGTCAACAGCAGAATCATAGGAACATTTTAAGGAAGGTCTGGTAACTTGAGACACAAACAGAAATGAGAAAAAGGTTTAATTAATGTCTGATGAAGGGAAAACAGCAATTATACCCCTCATACGTTCAAAGTAAGCCAGAAAAAAATTAACATGTGAACCAGAGAGTTTAGAATTCTGAAAGTAAAGTTAACAGAAGAATAAACTTTTCCCTTCAAAACTAGCAAATTCTCAAGGTTGACTGATACCAAGGACAGGCACAACTGAAGCAGAAAATAGAGAGTTCCTCACTTGTATAAATGTTGTTTTTGACAGCTGTGAGGAGCCAGTGATCCAGGTATGGGAATACCCAAAAACCCTGTAATCTGAGCCAGGCTGCTACCTGTGCCAGGCCTTTGGTGAACAACCTCGCGGGGGGGGGGATTGTGGTGAGATACCAATGGCAGTGCCCAAAAAAGGAAATGACTGGTTCTCAGACTGAAGCACAGGAACCTTCTGGAGTGCCTCTACTTTTATGTGACAGCAGGCATCTTTGAAGTCCACTGAGCATATCCAATCGTCCTTCCTCAGCAGAGGCAGAATGGACTAAACAGTCATCATCTGGAATCTGGTCTACTTGACAAATAAATTTAACTTGCTTATGTCCAATATGGGCCAGACATCCCTTGTTTTATTTGGCACAGAAATTATTTTGAATAGACCTTGGATCCTTACCGGTCTGGTGGGACCTGTTGGACAACTCTGGTTGCTAACAACTTTGTTTATTATTATTATTTCCGGTGGTGCTTACCTCCACTAGTTGGGGGTGACATCTGGAAGGGGTTGTTGCTTTAGATTTGGGAAGGAGTGGAAGGGGATAGAACGGTCTCTGGAAATGACTAAACACCCATGTGTCTAACCTGATGGCCTCCCAAGATTGTGAGTGGAGAGTCAAATGCCCCTTAACTGTCACTGGAAGTGTCTGCCTGAGAAGAAACCTCTGAAGCCCCAAAATAGAAGACCTACTCTGCTCCTGCGTTGGCATCCACTGAAGTTACCCCCTCTGCTTCAGGGGGCGCCTTCGCTAACAGCATCCTTGGTAATCTGTTGTAATTTGCAGTAGACCATCTTTCTCCCCCCTTCCGATTCCTGGAAAAGGTCTTCTGAAGGATAGAAGTGCATTTGCCCGGCAGACATCTTACCATCCTGCTTCTACTAGTCAAGTATCCTTTACTTTGGAACCAAATAAAATGGATCAGTTAAAGTGAGCATTTAAAGAGGGCACCTTGAAGCAGTCTGCAGTATCACAAAGGTGCATCCAGCCATGACAAAGAGTGGGCAATGCCTCTGTCTGCAGTGTGAGCCATAACTGCCGCATTAGAGATAAGACGGGTGGAGACATTTGAAATTAACTGCATGGTGGACAGTTGAGCCTTCAAGGTCTTACAAGACTTTGACAAAGGTTGACATGCCACCAACTTAAGAGGCTTCAGATACCAAATCCTTTTGAAGCGTTGTCAAATTTAATTTTATTTATTTAAGTTTGATGACCGGGGGAAGTCCACTGGGCCAGAAAGAGCCCCTTTTCAGTGGAGACCCATGGAGAAAAGCTCCACAATAATGTAGGTTACGTCACAGATGTTTTTACAAAGATATAATTCAAACATATTCAGCTTTTGCAAAGACAGTAATTCAATACAGAAAATTAAAACTTTTTAGATTAGATGCACAATATTTACAGACAAACTGTGACAGGAGTTTAGCATTTTTAGATTAGATGCATTAAATTTTGCAGTTTGAAGACATATGTTATAAAGAGGGACATGACTAATACAGAGAATAAACATTACATAATATTGAGATATTATGCTATGAACTTCCTTGTAGGATTGAGCAGTCTTAAAATATACAGTTACTAGGCATACTTCAGAGAAAAAGTATGTATGTAGAGGTAGGATCAGTAATAGTCCTTAAAGAGAAAAATATTAGTTTCTGGTGGGGAAGGGAAAGAATCTTGGAAGAAATTAGACATTTAGACGGTAATCGGAGAAGATATTAGTGCAAGGTGGAAGGAGAGGGGGGTAGGGGGTTTATGTTGGGGCATGACATGGGCATTCCCATTTGGAAGATAAATGTGCAAGAAGCTGTGATTTGAAATAGGTATGGTTAGGAAGGTTGCATACGGTAGGTGGGAGAGAGTTCCACTTTTTGGCTAAGGAGTAGGAGAGTAGTAGATGGCCAGCAGGCAGTGCTGGTTTGTGGACCTGAAGGAGGTTTTGGTGTGTGGATCTGAGTGAGCAGTTGGGTATGTAGGGTTTGAAGGAAGCAGCTAGGGATGGGCAGTTATTAGGCTTATAGATGAGCTTGTGCGCTGTGGTGAGTTGCAGGCAGCTGAGGTAGTTGGGAAGTTCAAGCTAGTTTAGGGTGAGGAGGGAGTGGCAGTTGCGGGACAAGTTTTTTGAGCTGGTTGCAAATTTGGCTATCTTGTGGTAACAGGATTCAAGTTTGGATCTTACGCCAAGGAGTAGACTGGTGAACAGAGGAGCACCATATATAAGGGATGGGAGTAGGAAGGTGGATGCTAGGGTTCGACGGGTGAAGGGGCTGAGGAAGCGGTTGTGTCTATAGAGGAGACCTATCTTTTGGTGGGTTTTCTTGATAGTGGAATGGAAGTGTGTCAAATTTAAGTTCATCGATGGTGATGCCGAGAAGTTTGGTGTTGGGAACGATTTTGAGGGAGGTGTTGTTTTGGCTTTGTATGGAGAAAGAGGTTTTATCAATGGTGGAGTTTTTGGTGGGGGAAAAATCATTAGCTTGGTTTTATTTGCGTTTAGAGCTACATGTTTGGATTGCATCCATGTTTCTGTTTTGGAGAAAGCAAGTTGGGTTTTGGTGTGAAGCACTGAGGGAGAGAGGGCTGAGCAGATAATTATTGAGTCATCTGCATATTGAATGACAGATGATACTGGGATGAATTGGTGAAAGTTGTTTATAAATATGTTAAAAAGTAGTGGGCCAAGAACTGAACCTTGTGGGACGCCAGTCGGTGTGGGAAGGAAGGGGGAGGTTGAAGTTTTCCACTGGACTGCTTGTTGGTGGTTGGACAAGTAGCTGGAAAACAAGGCTATGGTGCTGAGAGAGAGTTGTAGGGCAGAGAGTTGGGAAATAAGTAGGGTGTGGGAGATGGTGTCAGAGGGGGGGGTCTATATTAGAACACCTAACTTTCAAAATTTCTAGTGTTCTAATATCGACCCATTTTCAGCGAACGCTGAAAATATCGAAGAAACAGAAAAACAAATTTTTTCCTAGGGAAAGAATTTGGTTGCCCGTTTCTGTTACTTTGGTATTTTCAGCACTGTGGTGGAAAGTTATGGGTTGGGTTCAGGTAAGTGTGCGATTGTGTGGACATGAGGGTTAGGGCGGGTTAGGTGAGTTAAGGTTAGGGAGCAGGTCAGGTAAGTGTACAATTGTGTGGACGTGAGGGTTAGGGCAGGGTAGATGAGTTAGGGTTACAGCACGGATGAGGTGACTGTGCGATAGTGACGGAACATAGGGTTAGGGTTTGGGTTAAGGTAAGTGGATAGTTAGAGGTGTATGTATAATTTAGTGTAGGGTTAGGTGTAAGAGTTTAGGTGTATGTGCATGGATTGCTGTTTGTTTGGTGTGCTTGAGTTGTGTGTGTGTGTGTGTGTGTTTTCCCTAGGAAAAAATTTGCTGTTCTGTATGTTCGATGTTTTAAATTTTCAATTAATAGGGTTCGATATTAGAACACTCGAAATTCTGAAAGTTCGGTGTTCTAATATAGACCCTGTCAAAGGCTTTTGACTGACCTTGGAACAGTGTGGAGATGAATTTGCCTTGGTCACGTTTGAAGTTGATGGTTTCAAGAAAGGAAAGAAGGGCAGTCATAGTGTTGTGGCCAGGGCGGAAGCTGTGTTAGGATGGGGAGAGGAAATTGTTTTGGGTTAGGTGTGGCATGAGTTGAGCCTGGATAGATTTTTCTAGTATTTTAGAAAATGGGGAAATGATGGCGATAGGCCTGAAGTTGGTGGTGTCAGTATTTTTGCCACCTTTGTGTAGGGGGATGATGTAAGCATGTCACCAGATAGAATGGACGTACGATTCTTTTATGGATCTATTTATAAGAATAGAGATGGGATAGGCTATGTTGTCAGCAACTTGTCTGAGGAAGGTGGCTGGAAGGTTGTTGGATGCATTGCAACAAGATTTGAGTTTTAGAAGTCTTTTTATAGTGCTTGTGGGGATGAGAGTAAGGCTGAAGGATGAGGAGGAAGGTAGGTGGTTTGGGTGGAGGTGAGGGCTAGTGGGGGTGGGAAGGAGGTCGATAGTTTGGCTATGCATTCTATGAAGAATGAATTGAACTGGCTGGCGGTTGCAAGGTCTGAGAGGCTGGGGTTTGAGCTAGGGTTTTCCTTGTTGCCAGGGTGTAACATGGATGAAATGGAGTCCCAGAAATTCCTTGGGTTTGTTGAGTGCAACGACTGGAGATTAGAATAGTGGACTTTGTTGTCTTTTGTTATTAGCTTTTTTGTGGTGTTGCGCAAGTGTCTGAAGTCTAGGAGGGTGCTCTGGTTTTTGTGGTTTTGATACGGTTTCCATTTTTTGTTCCTTTGTTGCATGGCTAGTTTAGTTTCTTTTGATAACCATGAGCAAGGACTGGTTTTGATGCATTTAGTTTGGGGGGGCTTGCTGGTGAAGGAGGGTTAGGAAAGAGTTGTAAAATAGCAAACAGCATCATCTAGTGGAAGGATTTTTAAGGGGGACCAGTCAGTGTGCTTTAGGCATTCAGAGAAAGTGAGAGGGTTGAAAGAGGAGCGGGTTGCAGGTTTGGATGTAGTGGAGATGGGAGAGTTTATTTATTTATTTATTGCATTTGTTGACCGGGAAAGTCCAATTGGCCAAGAAGAGCCCATTTTCAGTGGAAGAAAAGCTCCACAGAATTATACAATTACAATTCAATAGTAATACATACATAAGTAAAAGAAACAATCTTGATGCATAGAATGAGTAGAAGATAATTTGAACAGAAAGAAATAGGACATTGTCTTTGCTATAATTACATTATCATAAAAAGAATTTGAGTAAAAAAGGACATAGTAATTGCATTAATTACACACAAAAGATTCCTACAATTTGTGATAGTTAAACTGTGTAAAGTTTGGGAAGGATGTTATGTGCTGGGAAATTATGGTGGAGTACAAACAGAAAAATTCTTAGTGAATTGCAACAGTTAAACTGTGAATATAGTAAGAGATGGAATTCAGGTATTGTGTTTGTTAGGTGGGGTACAGGGGCATAGCCAGTGAGAGGAAAAATGTAGTTTGAGGGATTTTTTGAAGGAAGCAGGATTATTGATTGATCTGAGTGGGGGAGGGAGATTATTCCATAACTTGCAGACAGAATGAGAGTACAGCATCTGGCCAGCTGAGAGTTTAGGTTTCTGAATGGATAATAACATTTTGTTTTCAGACCTGAGATGACGATTTGGGTGGTAAGTGGTCAGTATGGATGCGATGGAAGGGCAGGTTTCAGGCTGAAAGATTATCTTATGGGCTGTAGTTAGTTGTATGTAACTAAGGTTGTGAGAGGATTCAAGCTAGTTTAGTTTATGGAGAGATAAGCAGTGGTCGGTTGGAATATTTTGCGCTGGTAGCAAATTTAGCCACTTTGTTGTAACAAATGTCCAACATCTTTTTTAAGGAGGGTTGAGGTTGGTGAGGATAGGGCTCCATATAGAAGGGTAGGAAGTAGGAAGGATGAGGCCAAGGTTTTTTTTGCAGGGAGACCGTGGAAATAGTTGTGCCTATATAAGGCACCCAGTCGTTGATGTGTTTTTTTGATGTTATTGTGGAGGTGAAGGTCAAAAGTTAACTTGTCATCAGTGATGACCCCTAGCAGTTTGGTGCTAGGGGTAACTTCAATGATAGTGTTATTTTGGGCACTTACGATGAATTGAATTTTGTTAATAGGGCTAGATTTTGTAGGGGTAAATACTAATAGTTTTGTTTTATTGGGGTTAAGGGCTAGGTGATTCTGGGACATCCAGTGCTCTGTGGAAGTAAATGCTTCTTGGGTAAGATGTTGTAGTTCTGTGACAGATTTTGAGGAGCAGATGATGGTAGAGTCATCAACATACTGGATGACTGTACTGTGTGTAAGAGTATTATGAAAGTTATTGACAAATATACTGAAAAGGATGGGACCCAGAATTGAGCCTTGAGGAACTCCTGTTTTAGTATTAATAAATGGGGAGGAGGAGTGCTGCCACCTAGTGGATTGCTGCTTGTTGCTGAGATAGTTGGTAAACCACTGTATGGTGGAAGGAAATAAATTAAGGCTGGAGAGTTTAGTAATTAGTAGAGAGTGGGAGATGGTGTCAAATGCCTTAGATAAATCCAGAAAGAGAGCAGAGACTAAGGAGCCAGCATCACGAGCTTTGTTTACTGTGTCTAAGAAGGATATGAGGGTTGTGTTTGTGCTGTGTCCAGGTCTGAATCCGTGCTAAGTGGGGGAAAGCAACTGGTGTTTTACTAGATGCCTTGAGAGTTGGGAGTGGATGCATTTCTCTAATATTTTAGAGATGGGGGAAAGAATGGCAATAGGGCAGAAATTAGAGATGTCAGGGTTATTGCCTCCTTTGTGAAGAGGGATGACAAAAGCTTTCTTCCAGATATCTGGTACACATGATTCTTGAATGGACATGTTTAGGAGAATGCTGACTGGATAAGCGATGGAGGGGGCTGCCATTTTTAAATATTCTGCAGGTCAGTTGTCAGGGGCATTTATGCAGGGTTTTAGTTTATAAAGAAGCTTCTGAATGGTGGCTGTGGAAATGGGTGATAGTGAGAATATTGTTAGAGGATTTGAAGGGTTAAGATTTGGTGGTGTTCCGAATGGGCCTGTACTGGTGAGAGAGAAGGTAGTTGTAAGTTTGGCAATGGTATCTATAAAGTATGTGTTGAAGAGTGAGGCTTGTTCAGAGGAAATTTTTTCTGGGTTTGGGCATGGAGTACTATTTGTTCCTGGGTGGAGGAGGGTGTTAATTGCTCCCCAGAATTTTTGTGGATTTTGATTATGCTGGTCTTGAAAGGTTTGTATGCATTCTTTTTTTGTTTTTAACAACTAATTTTTTAGCCTGATTCCGAAGTTGTTTGTATTTCATGAGATTGGTGTGGGTTTTGTTTTTCTTGCCAAGTTTTCCAGGCTTTGTGTCTGGATGACATGACTTGCTTTGTGTTCTTAGCTAGCCAGGAAGCATGTTTAACTTTGACTCTTTAATCTGAGAGGAGCAGGACTATTTAGTGTCTTGAGGAATCTGGAGTTAAAGAAATCCACAGCTTCGTTAAGAGGGAGGGATTTCAGTGGGTTCCAGTTTATTTTTTTCAGGATGTCATTGAGGGTGTTTTGGGAGAAGTGGGCTAGATCTCTGGTATACCTTAATTGGTGATTGTTAGGTACAGAGGTCGGCTTACGGATTATGAATGCTGGAGCATGGTCACTAATGCGCGAGGAAGAAATTTTATCAGGATCATAAACCAGGATCCAATCCAAGGTGGAGCCATTGTTTCCATTATTGCCAGGTCTGGTGATGTCAGAGATTAGCTGGGAGTAACTATGAAGGTGGATGTGTATACAGGAGTTTTTATTGGTGATATCTAGCCAGTTGATGTTAACGTCACCTAGAATGATAGTTCAATTTTTTACATTATTGCTAGTCCAGGCTAAAATGTCTTCAAGAACTGGAGCATTGTTGCCAGGGGGTATGTATATGACTATGATGCAAAGGCTTTTGCAGTTACTGAGTTTAAGGAAGGAGACTAGTAGGTCAACTAGTCGGCAAAGGCTGGAAGGTGATCACTGAGTGGGTCAGGTAAAGTTCCAACTTTGGTGATAAGGTTTGGGTGAGTTGTTAGGAGCCAGTCAATGGTGGTTCCAAGGTACCATCTTTATTTGGTCTGGTTGGTGACTGTATTAGTTGGGAGAAATTGTACAGGTTGATTGTGTGGGAAGGGGCTTTAGAGTTAACAGTGGTCCAGTTGATGTTGGTATCACTGAGTATATAGGTTTCATTCTTTATACTGGAGGAAAACTTTCATTCTTTATACTGGAGGAAAACAAGGACAGGATGTTTTCCAGTATTTTGATGTTATCACATGGGGGAATATAGAGGGCAGTGATACATATGGATTTGTGGTTGTCAATTTTTAATAGACCTATTGTAATTTCAGCATTGGCGAAGGTAGGTATTGAATTGGAGTAGGGAGGTATGGTAGGAGGGGTAGATTATAGCTACCCCACCACATTTTTGTGGGCTATGTCACTGCAAATTATTTGGAAACCTGGTGGAAGGATTTCACTATTTTTTATATAGGATTTCAGCCAGGTTTCAGAAAATGTGGTTATGTCGGGATGGTTTATGGGACAACCAGGCATACAGGTTAGGGATTTTGTTTTTCAGGCTTTGTGCATTAAGTGTAGTGAGCTGAAAGGACTTTGTAGGTTGAGTGGGGGGATTGGTGGGATTAATGTTATAGATGAGTCTGGGGTTGGGGTGATGTCACCTGCTAGGGAGAGGGAGATATGGTGGAATAGCAGTGAGAGGTAATGTGTTGGGTAAGGATGGATTGAGTTGTGTGAGACTGGCATTTTTCTAGTATGATATTTAAGCAGAGAGTACTGGGGTGGCTGGTTTGGGAGTAGTTTAAGTTTGAATAGCTAGATTGTGTTAGTGGTAAACAGTTCGTGGGAGATGGATGATTAGGGTGAGAAGTGAGGTCGATGATATAATGCAGTGTAGTGTGTATAATGGTTGTGGCAGGAGTTAGGGAGAAGTGTGAGACAGGTGAGACATGAGAGAGAGAGATTAGTAGGGTGAGTGGGGTTATAGTGAGAGGTGATGTGAAGAGCATTGTAGGAGGGCTGGATGTTTGAGGTGAGGTGGATTAACAGGTGGGTGGCATTTGGTGTTGGTATGCTGTGATTGCGGTGGTGGTGGGTTGGGATGAATCAGGGGATGTATAAATGTACAGGTAGTGGGGGTGGGTGGGAATTAGGGGCGGGGAGAGTGGGCCCAAAGGGCGAATGGAGCAGGTAGAGCCCCTGAAGGTGAGTAGGCTCCAGAAACAATCTGTAACTTTAGCAATGGAGGTAACAGTTGGATGGAAATATATACTAGGCTGCTCAGGGAACAGTAAGAGGGAAGGGAGAACTGTAAACAGAAACAATTTGGCAAATGTGCCAAATAATTCAGCTCACAAAGAGCAAATGTGGTTGAAGCATAAGTGCGCTTGCCAAAATCTGTCCAACACCTGTGACTCCCTATCTGGGGGATGAACTAGAGCACGCTCTTTAGAGATCTCCTTTTTTGTGGCTGCAACAATAATAGCATCCACAGAGGGATCTTTACTCCAAAAGTACTTGTCCTTGGTAGGACCAATACCTTATTCAGCTTGCAGGGAATCAGCTCCACCACACTGGGCTCTCTCTAAGTACTCTGGGACATGAGGTTGAAGAGAGCATTCAGCGGAGTATATACCCAAGACATGGATGTGCCCATGCTCAAACTTTCGAGGAAAACAGACTCCCAGGGAAGGGGCTTTGGCAGTCCAAACCCCCCCCCCATCTCATTAATTCCAGTAAATCACCAAAGGAGACATCAACATAGGAAGATTTGGGGGACCATTCTTCATCAAAGACAGAATCCCCAGTGAGGGATTCCTCTGGAGAATAAAAATGCTTGTTCTTGTACACTTCTGGGGAGGGGAAGCTGGGGGAGACAAAGTAGTAAATGGAGAGACACTGGACTGGGGCTGCTCAAAGCTTAATGTCACAGATTGTCCAGAGACCACCTCATGAGACACAGAGACCCAAGAAAAACAGGACGATTAAGACAATTCTGACACGGGAGCAGATATAGCTGTATCAGAGCAATTGAAAATGACTTCTGTGAAATTCTGTGACCTATGAATTTAATGAAAGAGGTCCCTCGTTCATTAAATTGTTTAAGGATCTCAGCATCAGAAGGGGTCTGGCTGAATAACTTTGCGTATGTCTGCAAGTTAGGAGCAATCCTTGAATCCCCAAGTGATTTAGACATTCTGCAGGAAGTTTTGACACATAAATCACTGGTGTCAAAATCATGGACTGAAACTAAACTTCAAAAGCTGCATTACTGTATCCTTTGGGAAATCATCAACCCTAGAGAACTACCACATTAAGAATACACCCCTAACAGCTGACCTAGCTGTTTGGGATTTGGGAACTTACATGGATGGACAGTGACCTAACTTTTGACCAACATTTGTCCATTGTTGTAATAAAGTCCTTCTACATTGCACAGCTTATAAACAAAGGGATTGTGTCTAGATTTAGGGATGTCATTGTCTTTTTACTTTGCTCTCATTAGGCCAATCATTGAATATAATTGCCCCCTTTAGTATGTACCTGTCCAGACACATGCAACAACTGGAACAAACACAGTGATACCTATTAAAAGGATACAAGGCCTAAACAACATGTCCTACATGGACCGACTCAAAGCCCTGTCACTATACACGGTATCACACCAACTGATAACATGTGATCTGTGTCTGGTATGTTAGGCATCCTCTGACTGATTACTGATGGGTTTTACTGCACATCAGCAAGTAAAATGGCATCATAAATTCTCAGTCCAGGGATCTAAACCTCTTTTGTAACATTAACAGTACAGTTTGGAGTGGCATGCATATCTCGCAAAGGAAACTGCTGCTACGGAACTGACTCCCCATCCACATAAAACAAAATTCATCCCTCTCCATATTCAAATGCAACTTAGATCTATGGATGGGAAACAAAAAAAATACTCCAGGACTGCCCCTTGTACTAACAGGCAATGGCAGCTCCTAAATGCTTTATCCCACACATAGGTCCCCTAAAATTATCTATGGCATCCCAGTTATTCTCATTAGGGGTAATACATAATTATCAACTATGGCACGAGTAAGTCCAATATATAACCAAATGGCATAGGTTATTTTGAGCACAAAAAGGGAAACTGGACAGGTGTTAAATGGTCCACCAGGGCAGTTAGCCTAGTATTCGAAGAACCCAAGTGGCAAAAGTAGCTCTGGATAAAGCAGCAGCAGAATTAAAAGAACAATAAGGAATTTTTGGTTAGTTGAGAAGTAGAATGCAATTAAGGAATTCAATGATGTTTTAACCTTTGAAAAAGGAATGCTAACAGTTATAGGTTTACAGGTGTTTACTAGGCTAATGACCACGACGACCTTTTTAATCCTAGCCATGCATCCCAAATCTGTGACAAGTTCTGATACCCTTGATAAGTGTAAGCAGGGGTTTGGAAGATGAACCATTTACAGGTTACCTGTGTCCACTAGAGACATAGGTGCCAAACCAGGGATGCATTTCCAGTTTCCCATCCAATTGCCCAGGTTGCACTTGAATTAGGTTAGGGAGGAACTCTGCTTCACATGGATGGGGAGCCTGTTCCATATATACAGTAGTCTCTGGGATACATATCTCATTCTCCAGCAGGTCCTATTTATATCATAGGCGAGGTTTAAGCCTTTAGAATGGGTAATTCTGGTGTTGTTTGTTTTGTGGATACGCAGGAGGTCCATCAGAGTGGGGTCTGACAATGTCTGTATGCCAGGCACAGATCTCCCCTCAAAAGCCTGGATGAGACATAATACAGGGATAGGGCCTTGAGGCGGTCTGCATAGGACATTTTACTTATGCCCTGTATTCTTTTAGTGAGGAACCTCTGTGGACGTTCCATCTGTTGGATATGCCTGGTTAGGTACATACCAAAGGGGCACTGTACTCAATGATAGGTTTGATGAATGCCGAACACAGTGGAAAAATGACTTCCTTGGACTTAAGATGCCATGCCTTTGTTTATAAGTTGTTAAATATAGAATGATTTCCTCACCACTGTAGACACATGATGGTCAAAGGCTAGATTACTATCTATGTGTGGGACTTAGGGACTCAAAAGCAAGTAAACTTTTAACATAGGAGTCTGACAGTTCAAAATTCTAAAAGTTAAAACAGCAGAAAAATAAACTTTCAACACAAATCTATCAAAAGCGCTCCCACTCTTGTCAGAAACAATGGCATTAGCAGTTACGATATGTTTAGCAGCACAATGTTTTGATAAAGAATAACTGTAGGATATGATTTGGGGTTAGTAAAAAGATATCTAGGAGTCTGATGTGCTTTACATAACCTATCAGAATTTTAGGAGCAGGAGGCTGACTGTCAGAAACACTGCCAAGTAGTTAAATGTCAACTAAAGATGGTAAAATAGAAGGGGTAGCTGTTGGATAAGGAAAATCCAGTTGTAACAAATCACTGTACTTCTGCTGGGAGTCAGGGATTTCATTCTGTACCCACTGAAACAAATCTTTCATTTTAGTTTTAGTTTCAGAAAAGGTAACTCAGAATTCTAAGTGGGAAACATGAACACTCATCGGAAGTCAAATCTTCAGTCTTAGAAGAATTTAATAAAGGAAAACAATCTCCTTTCAGTTTCTCCTCTTCTGACTGAGAATCAATGCTAGAGAAAAAAAAAACTACTTATAATCAGGGAAACATTAAAGGTGGAAAGTAATGCTCTGGCAAATCCCTACAAGTCCTCCCTATTCATAGTGAGAGAAACATACATTGTCAAATTAACATTTTGCCTTCTTTTCTTGAAAAGCATCCTGGAAAAAGATCAACCCATGGCAGGGGCACTAACATGGGAAATCAGGCTCTTTAGCCTGACTGCGTGGTAGTACTTCACCTGCTCGTTCCTTAGAGGCAGGCAAGAATGGCTCTCCCTTGCCTGGTGAGGACAACTGAGCAACCTGAGACGATGTGCTTAACTCTCGGTCCTTACTGTGTTCCTGAGTAGCAACAACAGAAGGATGGACAGACAACACAGAACAGTCTGAGGAATTAGCAGTCTCTCCATTGGTGGCTGAGGCAGTGAGACAGCTGACCTGACACTTGAAGAATCCCAAGAAATGTTCTTCTTTTTGTGTGTGGGAGAAAGGAAGAACCAAGGAGGCCAACAACTTCTCAATGGCTACCAAATAAATAAACAAACACTGAAATGCAAGTAGTGGACAGAAAACCAAATGCTTTGATGTAAAATGTTCTAGGACAGTCCCCAAAATAAAATATCATACTGCAATAGCACTTTTTCAGATAACCATTCCCAAAGTAAAATTCCCTTTACATGACATGACAGTCCACATAACAGTAAGTTATGTACTCACCATAACGTTAGATGCATGTAGTCCATCTCGCCTCACATTCTTCACCTGTGGGTTCGGAGCCGAATGTCAGCTCCGACTCAGCCTATTTACTAGCTCGAAAGTCTTTGATTGGTTGGGCTAAGATGGTATTCCACAATACATTGCCCCACATTCCCAGATCTAGTTTGCTGCCAACAGAAATATAGTACCCATCGCCCACACACACACACACACACACACACACACACACACACACACACACACACACACACACACACACACAAATAACAAAGAGATCCAACAAATTATCCAAAGGGACTCTGTAATATCAGAAATACAAGGTGATCCTCCAAATTCTTCAGGCATGGGGGACGGTGGGGTAATGAAGAATATGAGGCGAGATGGACTACATACATCTAACGTTATGGTGAGTACATAACTTACTGATGTTATGTAGTCCTATCTCGCCTACATTCTTCACCTGTGGGACAGCGTCCCTAGCACCTACATCCTGGGTGGCTCAATGGAAAATACTCCTGAGCACTGTGGAGCCAAAAGATGATCTGCCCCTGGACACCACATCCAATTTGTAATGGGAAACAAACGCGCGAGGAGAAGCCCATGTTGCAGCTGCACAAATATCATCCATCGATAACCTAGCCTGAAAGGCTGTGGAAGTGGAAACTGCTATGGTAGAGTGTGCTCTGACTGGGAAGGTCAGGCTCTTTCCCCTGCCTGATAAATAAAGGAGACGCAACCAGCTATCCACCTAGAGATGGTGACCTTGAATACCACAGACCCCAAGCAATTCTCTGAAAACGAAACGAAGAGCTGGTCTGACTTCCGCCAATCTTTAGTCCTGTGTAGATAAAAGTGTAGTTGCCTATGAACATCCAACAGATGAAACTGGTACTCTGCCTTATTGGAGAAGTTGGGGAAGAAGACCGGCAGTTCAATGGACTGATTAATATTAGATAAGGAAGCCACTTTGGGAAGAAAGGACGGATTTGGTCTGAGAGAGACTCTATCTTTATGGAATATCAAATATGGGGGCTTGATTGATATGGCCTGGAGTTCTGAGACTCGTCTAGCCGATGTGACAGCTATCAAGAAGGCAGATTTCCTTGTAAGAAATTTTAAATCGCAGGAAGCCGCAGGCTCGAAGGGTGGGAGGGTGAGAGCCTGCAGAACAAAATTGAGGTCCCAGGACATAACAGGTTGAGATACAGGGGGACGAAGAAGAGTGCCTTTTAGGAATGCTTTACACAGCCTGTGTGCCATTAAGCTAGATTCATAAGCCACATGAAAATTTGAAATAGCCGCCAGCTGAACTTTGATGGTGGCTGAGGCAGACCCTTGGTAGAATAAGTGAGACAGAAATTCCAAAACAGAATCAATGGGGGCTGTGTAGGGGTCAATACCTTTGGAATGGGCCCATATCGAAAACCTTTTCCACTTGCTAGAGCAGATCTTCCTAGTGGATGGTTGATGAGAGGACGAAAGAATATGGACCACGTCTGGAGAAAAATCGTGACACCTGACTACGGATGGAAGTGGAGTAGCCAGGCGGTCAGCTGGAGGGTCTCCAGGGAGGAGTGGAGCTGTCCCGACATATGTGTCAGCAAGTCTGGACGAGGGTCCAGAGTCCAAGGAGCATCCAACATGTAAGGTTGAAGAAAGGGGAACCATACTTGTCAAGGTCAGTGTGGCGCGATCAGAATCAATCTGCTTCCTAAGGACAGCGCTTTCTGAATCACCTTCGAGATAAGGGGAAATGGAGGGAAAGCATACAGGAGACCAGGGGGCCAATTGTGCGCAAGAGCATCCCTTGGAGATTCCCCCAGTGGGGGGATCAGCGAGAAGTAGCTGCTGCATTTCGCATTGAGGGGACTGGCAAACAGACCGCAGCAAGGCTGACCCCATTTGCTGAATATGCTGTTCGCCACCCGGCGGTTCATGGACCACTCGTAAGGCATGAGGATCGCTCTGCTTAGCCTGTCTGCAATCACATTGGTTTTCCCCGGGATGTGCGTTGCCACCAAGGCCCGTTGGGAAGCTATCACCCAATTCCACACTCTCATGGCCTCTCTGCATAGGGGATACGATCTGGTTCCTCCTTGCTTGTTGAGATACCACACTACTGACATGTTGTCTGAGTGTATCGCAATAGTCTCTAGAGGGAGGACATCCTGAAGTGTCTGCAACGCTAGGAGCACTGCACTCATCTCCAGAACATTTATGTGCAAGTCTAGCTCGTGCTCCTGCCACGTGCCTTGGACCATCCTGCCGAGATAATGCCCCCCCACCCTATCCGGGAGGCGTCCGTGGTCACTGTGGCTACCGGGTTGGGTGGAACAAAGGATTTTCCTATGACTAAGTTGTTGGTGCATAGCCACCAACTGAGGTCCTGCTTGCATTTGCCTGTGATTAAGATGGGATGGGATAGAGATAGTCTTTGGAAGGACCACTGGGCAAATAGGAGCCATTGTAGGATCCTCATATGTAACCTCGCTAACGGGACCATCATGACAGTGGACGCCAATGTCCCCAGTAACTGAAGAACTAGTTTTGCCTTCACACGTGTCAGAGGCATCATCGTACGAACCTGTCGTTGCAACCCTGTGATCCTCTCCATAGGTAGGAATGCTCTCAACCGAATAGTGTCCAACTCTGCTCATATAAACGAGACACGCTGTGAGGGTAGCAAGGCAGATTTTTTTCCAGTTTATTGTAATGCCTAACCAGTGACAAAGATCGATGATAGTATCTCTGTTTTGAAGAAGTAGATGCTTGGTGGGGGTGGATAGGAGCCAGTCGTCCAGGTAAGGAAACACCTGGAATCCTTGACGTTTCAAGTGAGCCGTCACCACTGCCATGCACTTGGTGAACACCCTGGGGGCTGTGGTGAGACCAAAGGGCAGGGCTCGAAACTGGAAATGCCTGGCTCCCAGCCGGAAGCGTAGATGACATCTGGATGCTCTGTCCATTTTGATGTGGTAATAAGCATCCTTCAGGTCGATGGAGCACATCCATACTTCTTTTCCCAACAATGGGAGAATCGACTGTAGCGTGACCATCCGGAATTTGGACTTGCGTACGTAATGATTGAGTTGGCTGAGATCCAAAATTGGTCTCAGGTCCCCTGTTCTTTTCGGCACCAAAAAGAAACTTGAGCAAGTCCCTAATCTGATCTGGTCTGGGGGGACTGGTTGGATGACTCCCTTTTCTAGCAGCTGAGAAACCTCTGATGCTGTTTGATCCCTTTGACTGGGTGGAACGTCTGGGATCTGTTGGACGGGAGGGGGTGCGGAATAGAATGGGATGGTGTAACCTCCGGCGATTATCCCTAATACCCATCGGTCCTGGGTGATGCTGACCCAGACTTCCGGATACCGGGAAATTCGACCCCCGACTGGCTTCAGAGAAGCACAGTCTGGCACACCCTCAGGAATGAGAGTATGGGGAACCACGAAAGGAATTGCGGTCCCCAGAATTGCGGGGGCCCCCTCTGCCTCTGGGTCGACGTCTCCTTGAATACGACCCCCCTGCCTCAGGAGGGGGTCTAGGCCTTTGTGATTTCTTGAACCACATCTTTCCCCCTCGCTGAGCCTTGGGATAAGGTCTCGACGGGAGGGAAAAACAGACCCATATGGCAGACAAGGTCTTTCCCTCTTGCTCGCACCTGGTGAGGGTGTCTTTCACTTTGGTCCCAAACAAGGAGGAACCATCAAAGGGGGCATCAGTGAAGGAAGACTTAAAGGCCTCCGCAAAGTGACACAGGCGTAGCCAGGCTTGCCTCCCGAGGGCCACCCCTGAGCTAGCCGCCCTACTAGCTCCCTCGGCCACGTATGAAATCAGTTGCATGGACGAGTTAGCTATGGAGTTGAGGGTAGAGAGCTGAGCGTTGACAGTCTGAGCCACCGCCTCAGGCACGTTACCTGTTAGAGTATCTCCTAACTCCCTAAGGAGATCCCTCTGGAGCCACGTGAAATGAGACAAATAATTCAGCGACCGCAAGGTAAAGGTCGCTGAAGACAGGGTACGCTTCCCGTACCGATCCATAGTCCTAGACTCCTTGTTAGGAGGATGGACCGAAAAGGAAGACTCAGCAACTTCCTTATGTGTGGCAGCCGCCACCACCACAGCATCTACCGGGACTCCCTTTGTTAAAAATTCTTTCCCCTGGGGAGCATACAAAAATATGTTGGGGCATCGAGGGACAAGCTCCACGGAGTCAGGAGTCTCCCACACCCTCTGACAAATAAGGTCCAGGAGCTCGTCGAAGGGTGGACACACCCAGGAGGTGGAGGGCTGAACGCCAAAGGCCTTAAGGAATACTGACTCCTCCTCAGAGGGGGTTTTGGAGGGCCAGTCTCCTCTTTGTTTCAAGATCTCCAGGATATTAGAGAACAAAACATCCTCAGAGGAAGACTTAGGGGACTACTCAGATTCCTTAAGGTCAGTATCGGAAGTGAGGGACTAGTCCTGGGAGTCTATGTGCTTCCTCTTGCAAAATTTCTTTCTGGGGGGTTCCTCAGGCACAGGCTCTGAGGGCTCCTCAGAAAGAAGGGGACCGCTCATGGGGGTATCCTTAAGCCCTGGCGCTCTGCTATCCAAGGATAGGTGGGTGTCAGAAGCTCTCGCCGGTGTAGTGGGGGATGGAAGACCCGATCCGAGAGAAGTAGCTGACCTAGCCAGCACACTCCATATAGCCTCGAAAGCGGGATCTCCCGAATCTGAGGACCGACCGCCTTCTAGGCCATGAACGTGACCAGTGTCTCTGCAGCCGAGGCACCGAGAGGGAGGCTCGGAACCGAAGAGTGTTCCGAGGCATCCCCTTCGGGCTGGACCGAGGAAACCTGGGTCTCGAACCCTGTGGAATGGACCGACAGGGTCGGAGCCAATGCAGGCACCGATAAACCACGCTGGAGGATCGGAGCAGATGCAGGAACGTCCCTCGGAGCGGAGCTTACCGGCTCTGACGACAAGGATGCGCTCAGAGGAGGAATAGCAGGAACAACTAACAAAGCTGGCTCCAGAGCCGACTGGGTCGGAGCCGAGAAAAGTTTGGCCAACACCGACGACTGTAGGAGCCTCTGCACCACCCTATCTACATCCAAATCGGAAAGCCTGGAGGATTTGGATGAGATGGATGGAGAAAGTACAGTTTTGTACCTACCATAAATGTAGATGTTCGAGTGCTAATACAGCTGCAGTAATCACAGATGGGTTTTCAGCCGTCAGGCGGTCCCTCGGTCGGCCGAATTCCAAAGTCTTGGTCCGGCGTCGGTTGTCGTCGCTTACTCTTCTGACGTCAGTAAGGCCAGAGTATATAAGACACAGCCGACGCCATGTTCTTCAGTCTTTCTTGCCCCAGATGTCAGGTGCCCCCAAAAGGAAGGCAATACATAAATAAGGCTTATCTACATATGCAGGCAATGCAATGTAATGCAAAATCAGTGTAAGCAAGCAAATAAAACATAGCAGGATAACCCAGTCAGGTGGTATGAAGAGGTTGTTAGGCCCCATGCCTTTACCAAGTGGGGAAGGAGGGAGGAACCTGTACTGCAGCTGTATTAGCACTCGAACATCTACATTTATGGTAGGTACAAAACTGTACTATGTTCATCGTGCATACAGCTGCAGTAATCACAGATGGGTAGAGTCCCAAAGCTATGCATAGGGTGGTAGGTACTATGAGGAACTGGGTTGAGCCAGAATGCCCTGCAAAACAGCAGTGGCAAAGCCTGCTCTTGTTCTGGAGTATAAGGGTAGGTGGTAGTGTTTTGTGAAGGTATGTACAGAACTCCAAGTGGCTGCCTCCAAAATATCCTTAGTAGGAACGCCTCTGAGGAAGGCTGTAGAGGTGGCTGTGGCCCTGGTGGAGTGAGATCTGATACCAGTAGGGACAGATTTCCCATGATAGGAATAACAAAACCGTATGCAGTGGCCAATCCACTTGGAAATGGTCTGTTTGGTAACTGGTTTCCCTTGAGCCCCTACGGCATAGGACACAAAAAGTTGTTCTGATTTCCTGAAGGACTTTGTTCTGTCCAAATAATAACGTAGCTGCCTATGGATGTCTAAAGTGTGAAGCAGCCTCTCCCTTTGTTTTGAGGGTTAGGATAAAAGGTAGGTAGGTGTATGGCTTGATTTAAGGCTACCCTGGATACCACTTTTGGCATAAAAGATGGCTTGGTACGAAGGGAAACCCTGTCCTGATGGAAGATGAGGAAGGGCTGCACCGCCATGAGGGCCTGTAGTTCAGAAACCCTACGAGCTGAAGTGATGGCCAGAAGGAAAGCTGTTTTCCAGGACAAATGTTGCAGATCTGTTGAGGCAGCAGGTTCAAAGGGAGGCAATGTTAATTTTTCTAGTATGTAATTAAGGTCCCAGGCTGGTATTGGTTGCTTCCTTGGAGGTCTTATATTCTTAGCCCCTCTGAGGAACTGTCGTAAGAGTGGGTGAGAGAATAAAGGAGGATCCGTGTTGAATTCTGCAGAAATGGCTGAGGCATGTATTTTTATGGAAGAAAATTAAAGTCCACTTTTCAGCAGTTCAGCTAGGTACTGTAAAACCTGAGGCAAGTTCAATTTTCTAGGGTCCTGGCCTCTTTTCTCATTTCAACAGCAAAACCGCTTCCATTTTGCAGAGTAAGCTTTTCTAGTAGATGGTCTTCTGGCCTCCAAAATGACATCCTGCACCTCCTTGGAGAGTAGGGACTGTTGTGGTGTCAAGGAATTTTCCATGCAGCTAGGTTGAGTGTTTTCAGCTGACTGTGAAGAGTTTTGTAGCTGTTCTGAGTCAGTAGGAGAGGGGGAGGATTATGTGTTAGGCTCCTCAGGAGTGGATACCAGTGTTGCCTTGGCCAATCTGGAGCAATCAGTATCATCCTCGGTTTGTCTGTTCTTGCTTTCAAAAGCACCTTGGGCAGAAGGGGCAGAGGTGGGAATGCATAAACTGTCCATGCTGTCCAACTGAATGAAAGGGCGTCCACTTTCCAGGCCTTTGGATGAAAGGTCCTTGAACAAAACTTTTTCAGTTGATGGTTCCCGTGGGAGGCAAAAAGATCTATGTCTGGCCTCCCCCACGCTTGGATTATCTCTGTAAACACCTGAGGATGTAACTTCCATTCATGTGGATCTGTCATATTTCTGCTTAGAGTGTCTGCCAGTGTGTTTTCCAGTCCTGGCAAGTACTGTGCTTGAAGTTCGATTTGTCTTTCTAGAGCCAAGTTCCAAAGAGTCATGGCTAGTCTGCACAAGGGGTATGAATGTGTTCCTCCTTGTTTGTTTATGTACCACATTACTGTGGTGTTGTCTGTTCTTATCAGTAATTGTCCTGGATGCAGGAAGTCCTTGAAAGCTGTAATTGCATTCATCACTGCTAGCATTTCTTTTTGATTGATGTGAAGGTGCTTTTCCTTTTGGGACCATCTGCCCTGAATGCACCTGTCCTTCATGTGCCCCCAGGGGTTATCTGAGGCGCCTGTGGGTTTGACTTGTTTTGCTTGAGGCTTGCAGAATGGAAGGCCTGTGTTTACTTGACATGCTTGGGCCAACCATAGAAATTCCTTTTGCAAACATGGAATTATTGGTATAATTGCTTCCAAACTGTGACTGTGTTGAGACCATAGATTTTTAGGTACCATTGAAGTTTCCTCATATGCAGCTTTGCACATGGGATTAGAAGAATGCAAGATGCCATGAATCCCAGAGCCTGCAGGATTTTCCTTGCAGTAAGCCTGGTACTTTTGCTAGTGTTTTGAAGTACTGAGATAGTTGCCCTTGTTTTTCTGGCGTAAGATATGCCATCTGGGTGTTTGTGTCCAAGTTGGCACCCAGGAAGGTTATTTTCTGAGATGGTGTTAGTCTTGATTTCTCCTTGTTGATGGTATATCCCAGAGAAAGCAGTAACCGTGTCACATAAGCCAGATGTTCCAGTAGTATCGTTTGCTGTCCGCTTGGATCAGGCAGTCGTCCAGATAAGGGTAAATTTGTATCCCTTGAAGTCTGCAGTAGGCAATCACTGATGCCAGGCACTTTGTGAATACTCTGCGCGCAGTAGATAAGCCAAAGGGCAATGCAGAGAATTGATAGTGGATTGAACCTGCAAGAAATCTGAGGTATCTTCTGCAGCTTTGTCTGATTGGGACATGCAGGTATGCCTCCTTGAGGTCCAATGTTACCAGCCAAAACTCCTTGCCCAGCATGGGAAGAAGTTGCTGTAATGTGAGCATCTTGAATTTTGGTACGAGTAGGAATGTGTTTAGGATGGATAAGTCCAAAATGGGTCTCCAGTCGGTTCCTTTTCTTGGTACCAGAAAAAGTCTTGAATAAAACCCTTGACCTTGTTGGAGTGTAGGTACCTTTTGTATAGCTCTCATGTTTAGGAGCTTTGAAATTTGCAGTTGTGCCTCTGCCCTTTGATTTTGTGGCAGGTTTGGCATGCCTCTCATTTGAGTGTGAAATTGAAATTTGTAGCCTCTGTTTATAATGTCCAGTATCCATTTGTCTGTTGTGACAATATGCCAATTGCTTGCAAATAATGCTAGTTTCCCTCCCAAAGGTGCTGTCAGCTGAGACTTGCTTGGCATGGAAATGAGGGAGTCATTGGGTTTGCTTCCTGTATTGTTGTGCACTGTCTTCACCACCTCTTGGTGCTGGAGATTGCCATTGTCTGCCTCTATATGATCCTTGTGATTGCCCTCTGCCCCTTGCGCCTGTATCTGCCTCTTGGGGGCTTGTCAGTGGCTGCAAAGGACCAGGTTTTTGAAGGCCAATTTCTGCTAAAACGTGGTGGTTGGACCTGTAAGACAGCCTCGACAGTGTGCATAGATTTGGCTTTTTCTTCCATTTTCCGTGAAGTATGTCCTCAGCATTAGTACCAAATAATACATCCTTTTGTAAAGGAGCATCAAGAAGTTTAGCTTTCACATGATCAGGTAAATTTTGTTCCCTAAGCCAGGCATGCCTGCGAATGACTGATCCTGTGGCAGCCGCTCTACTGGAAGCCTCTAGGGCATCATAACCACATTGTAAGGTGTGTTTACCCACTTGCTCAAGACTATGCGTCATATCCTGTAACTCTTTTAAATCTGGTTGTTCAGGTTGAGACATTTTGTTCCTTAATTGTGATAACAGGTACTGTTGATATTTAATCATATGAAACTGACAGTTTAAAGCCCTCATGGCTAGGGTGGCCGAGGTATATACCTTTTTACCCCACCTTTCTAGAGATCTGGATTCCCTTTCTGCAGGGAGTGGATTCTTGGCAGTGGAGGCCATTAATCCCTTGGGGCCTTGTGAAATGGTTTCAGGGTCAGCATTATGGCCTTTGTAGAGAAATTGGTGAGAGCTGGGTACTCTAATACCTATCAGGTTTTACTGGTGCAGGAGGCAGAGAATCAGGGTTAAGGCAAGCCTCGAATAGACATCATCCAGTACATCCAAAACAGGGGTATAGCCAGAGGTCTGTGCTGAGGTAACCAAAGAAATTCCCTAAGTCTTTTCTTGGAATCTGAAAAGTCTTGGCCTTCCCAATGGAAGTGTTCCCTCAAAGTGTGCAAGGTTTCCCCAAAAGAAAAATCCTCAGGAGGGGAAACAGAAGGAATGGACTGTTCTGCATCCGAATCCTCAAAAGGGGAGTAAGAGTGTTCCTCTGCATCAGAATGTTCTGATAAAATGGATCTCTGATCAGAACAGGGAGATTCTTCCTCCACTCTGGGTCTCTTGTCAGGAGGGGGCTGAGAACCTCTGATAAGAGTAATTAAATCCTCAGCCATTTTAAGCATCTGTTTCTTAGGCATGGGTCCAGGAGATGGGCCCTGTGCAACAGGCCTCGTGGGATGCCTGGCTGCTTTGGATTTAGTAAAAGCCTTTATTGAAAAAGAAGATGAGGCCTAAATACACAATGGGTGGAGGTGGACCTGTCCACATTAGTAGGCTCGACATTAGCAGGGGCTTCGTTGTAGTCTGGGAAAGGACCGAGGACCTAGCGGTCTCGGGTACAGAGAACACCGCCAAAGGAGTGTCGTCGGTAGTCAGGGACTGCAAAGGCGTCTCGCTGAGAACCGGACCACGTGTAGCCTGTTTTGGCGTGGTGTCGGTGGGACCGTGGGTCTCGCGTGTCGGTCCTTTCCTTGTGTTTTGGACAAAACAGTAGTCGGAGTGTCCGACGACATCTTATAATCAAAAGCTTTACCAAAGTAGTGTTGGGCGAACTCTGCCCGACGCTTGATAGTGCGTTTATTGAAGGTAGCGCAAAAGCGACAGCCCGAGACGTCGTGGTCTGGGCCCAAACAAGGTATGCAACGGGAATGGAAATCCTTATGCGGTATTTGCTTCCCACAAGAAATACAATTATTAACTTTTTCTGACATCGGTCTGAGGCAAGAAAAGTTTCAACGGGTACTTAGCTTTAAAGAAGACTTGGTTCCAATTTTTTCGTAATTCAGGAGCTGGACGACCGGCACTTGCGAACTGCTTCTGCCGGGCACCGCTGCAAAAGACTGGAGAACATGGCGTCGGCTGTGTCTTATATACTCTGGCCTTACTGACGTCAGAAGAGTAAGCGACGACAACCGACGCCGGACCAAGACTTTGGAATTTGGCCGACCGAGGGACCGCCTGATGGCTGAAAACCCATCTGTGATTACTGCAGCTGTATGCACAATGAACATCTGGACCTCCTAGATGGAGAACCCTGCCTCAAGCTTGGCGACCGGCTCCAAATTGGTTTTGATCGGAGCGGACGCAGACTCAGTCGACACAGCTACCTCCTGAGGCCCCGATGCCGGTGGAGCCGAGGAAGCAGACTCGACAATGGTAATTTTACAAGGTGGCTCCAAAGAAAGAGATGGAGCCGGAAACCTTTTCTTCGATTTGGAGGATTTAGACTTCAACTGGGAGCCGAACCTAAGTCCTCCTCAAAGGACGGTTTTAGCAGTCCCTTTAGGATCAATTTGTTTTTCCTCTCTTGGAGCAACCGAGGACTAAAGGTGTGGCAGAAACTGCACGACTCCTGAAGGTGGATGGCTCCAAGACAGTAAACACAGACCGAATGTCCGTCTGTGATGGACATTTTATAGGCACACTTTGTACACTTTTTAAAGCCCGAGGGCTTATGCTCTTTTTGTTCCTTAGACATGCCAAGCCAACAATTGTAGCAGCTGCTACTGACAAAAGGCGGGAAACCACTAACACAGAAACGGAAGAACAAGTATAACCAACAAACAAGCACAGGGGAGAACTTCTAATTAAAACAGTTCTCAACTTAAATTAAGTAAAACGCACCTAAGCCAGCCAGACAAACACCACAAGGAGGACTACGTCCTGTAATTCAAACGGGCCTTGCCCGAAGGAATAAAGAGATACCACACACAAAAACACTCGCAACCTACAAAAAATAATGCAGCAGTAACACTATGAACAACTCTATTTGTATAAGAACAATTAGCCAAAAATTTTCACAAGAAAAAGTTTTTCTTTTTTAGCAATACTTAGCCACAGCCAAGTCGAGACCACGTCCGAGCTCTACAGGCGGCAAATGAGATCTGGGAATGTGGGGCAATGTATTGTGGGATACAATCTTAGCCCAGCCAATCAAAGACTTTCGAGCTAGTAAATAGGCCGAGTCGGAGCCGACATTCGGCTCCGAACCCACAGGTGAAGAATGTAGGCGAGATAGGACTACATAACATCTAAAGATTCCTGAACATAAAATACAATATTACAAGAAAAAATAGGTTCTCTTCAGGAAAAAAAATGATGATGTGGAAGGTTTTCCCCAGAAAGTTATTTATCTACCCCTCCTTGAAGGATTGCTAGCAGTCAGTCAGTTCTATGAAGTTCACATAGGGAACACACTTTGGTGGTTAAAAAAAAAAAAAAAAAGCCCTGAAGCTTTTGGCACCCTAACCATTGCTTTTATACAGCTCTCCTCAAGTCCCACAGCAGTTTAGGTGCATTGAAGGTGCCCTAAAGCTTTGAAGATTGGCCACATGGTCATATCCTTGACTGGACATAACCCATACAGCTTACATTATTCCAACTGTGAGCCAACGATCATCAATGTAGTTTTCAATCTCATGCTTATGGATGCTGAAACCCCTCAGGGTTTCATACTGGGTACACTTTTGTTAATGACCACTGTAAATTACATAGACAACAACTGAAGAAATGCAAAACCTAACAAACACACAGACAACTTAATTATTGCCCTATTCACTGCTATCAATGACTCCATTAACATCAAATTACGAAGTATCTTTCGCAACTGGCAGGCCTGGCTTGCAGAACATGCACTGCCCCCTAATACTGGCAAAATAAGAGTTACAGAGTTTATACATAGAAGTCAAGGCTATACTCTTATCAGTCCTAAATGCCTCTTACCTCAATTCTACCCATCCTTTAGCTCACTCAGATTGCCTCCTACTGAAGTAACTTGGTATATGAAACTTCTCAGCTGTATCAGTCAATTAAAACTGATCTTCTCATAATGTCTTAGCTAGGACCAACCAGAAAAGTACAGTTTTGTGCCTACCATAAACGTAGATGTTTGAGTGTATACCCTGCTGCAGTCATCACACTTGGGTTATCCTGTCGTCAGGTGGTCCTGCAGTCTGCCTGAATTCCAAAGTCTTGGTCCGGTGTCGGTTGCTGTCGCTTCTTCCCTGACGTCAGTGCGCCAGGGGTATATAAGAGGCATCCGACGCCATTTTCTTCAGTTTTTCTTGCCCCAGATGTCAGGTGCCCCCCCAAAAGGTGGTCAGTAGATAGTACCAATGTTTAGCACAAACAAAACATCCCTTCAGCTATAAGCAAATACACCACAAAGGTTGTATCAGATTTTAAGGTATTGAAAGATTTTAGTTAGGTCAGAGGGGATGGAGGGAGGGTAACCTGGACTGCAGCAGGGTATACACTCGAACATCTACATTTATGGTAGGTACAAAACTGTACTATGTTCATAATGTTATCCTGCTGCAGTCATCACACTTGGGTAGAATCCCAAAGCTAAGGATGGGAGGTGGAGTCAAACAGGGTTAGAGGAGGCTAGAAGGACCTGCAAAACTGCAGTGGCGAAGCCAGCTCTAGTCTTAGAGTAAAGTGGTAAGTGATAGTGTTTGGTGAAGGTGTGTACTGAACTCCAAGTTGCAACTTCCAGAATATCCTTGGCTGGCACCCCCCTGAGGAAGGCTGTAGATGTAGCTGCTGCCCTGGTAGAGTGGGGCCTTATGCTAGCAGGAACTGGTTTGCCATGGTGGGTGTAGCAAAAACGTATGCAATGTGCTATCCATTTGGAAATGGTCTGTTTTGAGATGGCCTTTCCTTGTGATGCTGTAGCATAGGATACAAAAAGCTGGTCAGTTTTTCTGAAAACCTTAGTTTTATCCAAGTAGTAACGTAGCTGCCTGTGAATGTCCAAGGAATGCAGCAGTCTTTCTCCTTTGTTCTGTGGATTTGGAAAGAAGGTGGGTAAATGGATGGTTTGATTTAGAGCCACACTGGATACCACCTTAGGCATAAAAGAGGGGTTAGTTCGTAGAAAACTCTGTCTTGATGAAAACTGAGGAAAGGCTCTACTGCCATTAGTGCCTGAAGCTCTTAGACTCTTCTGGCTGAAGTAATTGCTAGCAGCAGGGCAGTCTTCCATGATATAAACTTTAAGTCAGCTGAGAAAGCTGGTTCAAAAGGAGGTAGCGTAAGTTTTTCCAGAACAAAATTGAGAAACTGCCTTAGAAGTGGATGTGAAAATAAGGGAGGATCCGTGTTGTAGTGAGCTGAAATAGCTGAGGCGTGGATTTTAATAGATGAAAAAGAAAGCCCTTTGTGTAACATCTCAGTTAAATATTGCAGAATCTGAGGTATGTCTGGCTGAAGGGTATATTGGCCTTTAGCTTGGTTCCAGGCGCAAAACCTTTTCCATTTGTCTAAGTAGGCTTTCCTGGTGCTGGGCCTCCTGGCTTCCAGAATAACATCCATAACAGCTTGTGAAAGAGGAGCTGGCTGGTTGCTTAGGTGATCTGCCATGCAGCCAAATTTAAGGTTTTGAGCTGGCTGTGTAGAAACTGACTGTCTTGCTGTGTGAGCAGATGAGTAATCTGTGGTAAAATCCATGGTGGGCCCTGGGCCATATTCCTTAATAGTGGGTACCAGTGCTGGCGTGGCCAGTCTGGGGGCAATGAGTATCAGTCGGGGTCTCTCCATCCTGACTTTCAGCAGCACCTTTGTGAGAAGGGGCAATGGAGGGAAGGCATATACTGTCAGCATTTTCCAACTGAATGAGAGTGCGTCCACTTTCCAAGCTTGTTGGTGAAATGTCCTTGTACAAAACTTTGTTAGCTGATAGTTTTGGGGGCTGGCAAATAGGTCTATGTCCGAGTGCCCCCATTTTTGAGTTATCATTGCAAATACTTGTGGATCCAGATTCCACTCGTGGGGATCCATGATGTTTCTGCTTAGGTCATCTGCCAATGTGTTCTTTTTTCATGGCAGGAATTGAGCTTGTAATTGAACTTGGTAAGCCAGTGCTGTGTTACACAAGGTCATTGCTTGCCTGCATAGAGGGTAGGAGTGTGTACCCTCTTGTTTGTTTATGTACCACATTACTGTGGTGTTGTCTGTCCTTATTGTAAGCTGTCCTGGATGTAGGAGGTCCTTGAAGGCTGTCAGGGCATTCTATACAGCTAGCATTTCTTTTTGATTGATGTGCAGATTCCTTTGATCTGCAGTCCATATGCCTTGAGTGCACTGTCCTGCCATGTGTGCCCCCAGGCATAGTCCGATGCATCTGTTGTCATAGTTTGCCTGGCTGGGGGTAAGGTGAAAGGCTGACCCTTGTTGAGGTGACATGCCTGTGACCACCACATAAGCTCCTGTTGAAGGCAGGGAATGAGAGGTATCATTGTGTCCAAGCTGTGGCTGTGTTGAGTCCATACGCTTTTTAGGTACCATTGCAATTTCCTCATATGCAGTTTTGCAAATGGTAGTAGTAGTATGCAAGATGCCATGAAGCCCAAGGCCTGCAGAATATTTCTTGCAGGGAGTTGGGTCTTTGTTGCCATTGTTTTGAAGTATTGAGTTAGTTGTAGTTGTTTGTCTGGTGTCAGATAAGCCATCTGGGCTGTTGTATTCATGCTGGCACCCAGGAATGTCATATTTTGTGAGGGCACTAGTTTTGATTTCTTTTCATTTACTGTGTATCCTAGGCAACTTAGAAGGTGTTTTACAAAAGCCAGTTGTTGTAAGAGAATGTCCTTGCTTTCTGCTTGGATGAAGCAGTCATCCAGGTATGGGTATATCTGAGTTCCTTTTTGTCTGCAGTATGCAATTACTGGTGCCAGGCATTTTGTGAAGACCCTGGGCACAGTAGATAAGTCAAAGGGCAGTGCAGAGAACTGGTAATGGGTTGAACCTGCAATGAAACAGAGGTATATTCTGCAATTATGTCTGATAGGGACATGCAGGTATGCCTCCTTGATGTCCAACGTTACTAGCCAAGCTTTCTTGCCCAACATGAGAAGAAGCTGCTGTAGTGTTAGCATCTTGAATTTGGGTACTTGCAAGAAGGTGTTTAGAATTGAAAGGTCCAGAATGGGTCTCCAAGCATTGTCCTTTCTGGGGACTAGAAAGAGCCTTGAGTAAAATTTCTTGGCCTTGCTCCTGTGTAGGTACCAGTTGAATGGCTCTCATGTCCATGAGAGCTGTAATTTGTTTTTGTGCCTCTGCCCATTGATTTTGTGGCAGGTTTGGCAGTCCTTTTATCCTTGGCAAGGTGTGGAAATGGAATCTGTATCCTTGTGAGATAATGTCTAGGACCCATTTGTCCTTTGTGACGATGCGCCAGTTGTCTGCAAAAAGTGCTAATTTTCCTTCCAAGGGAGCTGCCAAGAGAGTTTTGCTTGGCAGTTTGAGGTTTAAGTCATTGTGTTTGCCTTCTAGTAGTTTGGGACTGGTCTTCTCCTCCCTTCTGTGTTGCAGTGCCCCATTGTCGAGGTTTATAAGGGATTTGTGCTTGTCCTCTGCCCCATGGGCACCTGTATTTACCCCTCTGTGGTCTGTCAGAAGCTGGAAAGGACCAACTTTTTGTTGGCCAATTTCTGCTTTAGCGTGGGGGCTGTACCTGTAAGAAATCTTTTACCATCTGCATAGATTTTGCCTTATCCTCCATTTTCTTTAAAACCTCTTCTGCTTTAACCCCAAATAAGGCATCCGGCAGTAAGGGTGCATCTAGTAACTTTGCTTTAACATGATCAGGCAGAGTTTGTTCCTTTAACCAAGCATGCCTACGTATAACAGACCCAGTAACAGCTGCTCTACAGGAAGCTTCCAAGGAATCAAATCCACATTGTAAAGTATGTTTGCCCACCTGTTCAGCTGCATGCAACAGATCCTGCATTTCCTTGAATTCAAACTGTTGAGGGTGCGTGCTCAACTTTTGTTTTATTTGAGACATTAGGAATTGCTGGTATTTGAGCATGTGAAATTGACAATTTAGTGCTCTCATAGCTAGAGTAGCTGAGGTGTAAACCTTCTTCGCCTAGCTATCTAGTGCTCTGGAGTCCCTTTCAGAGGGTACAGGATTTTTAGCCACCCTTTGGGACCCTGGGAGATTGTCTCTGGATCAGCAACAGGGTTTTTGTAAAGGAATTTGTGAGAGTCAGGCACTCTATAGTATCTATCTGGTTTGGCTGGAGCAGGAGGCAGAGAATCTGGATTTAGACTAGATTCTAAGTAAACATCATCCACAATGTCTAAAACTGGGGGGATAGCAAGTGGTCTGTGCTGGGGGAGTAAATGAAACTCTCGGAGCCTTTTCTTAGAGTCGGAGTAGTCTTGACCTTCCCAGTGGAAATGTTCCCTCATGGCATGTAAAGTTTCCCCAAAGGAATAGTCTTCAGGAGAAGAGGCTGAGGGAATGGAATCTTCAGCATCAGAATCTTCATAAGGGGGAAAGAAGTAATCCTGTTCCTCCGAGGAGCCTGAGGAAATAGACACTTGATCAGACTCTTGTCTAGGCCTTTTGTCGGGGGGGGGGGGGGGTTGGGAACCCCTGATTAAATAAATCAAATCTTTAGCCATTTTAAGCATCTGTTTCTTAGGCATGGGGCCTTGAACTGGATACTGAAGTGCAGTATTTTTTGGTTTTAGAGGAGTCTTAAGCTTAGCATAAGATTTTATGGTGAGAGCAGTCAGTCTGAAGACACCTTCTGAAGCCAAAGGTGTTTCTACAGCACCGGCTTCTCCTTCTGCAATGTCAGTAGGGCCTAAAGAAAATGGTTGCGTCGGCCTAGAAAACTCTGCTAGAGAATCCGAAGCGGTCTGGGGTTCCAGCTCTGCGGTAGCCAGGGGATGCGTAGGCGCCTCACTGAAAACCGGAGAACTGGCAACCGGCCCAGCCGAGGCCTCGGAGTCTGGCTTGGATCTAGGCTGCCTGTTTTATCTTTACGTTTTTTATGCACGCCGGTAGTCGGTTGCTCTGACGGCATAGTGTAATTAAATTTCCTACTGAAGTAGTGTCTTGCGAAATCAAAGCGTCGCTTTATAGTTCGTTTATTGAACCTAGCACAAAACCGACAACCAGTGACGTTGTGGTCTGGGCCTAGGCAGGGTATACAATAAGAATGAAAGTCCTTATGAGGTGTTTGCTTCCCACAAGAAATGCAAACTTTTTCTGACATCGGACTGAGGCAAGAAAAGGTTCCCCAATGGGGTACTTAGCTTTGAAGACTTCGAACTGAAACTCTATTAGAAAATCTCAGGTGTCGGCCGACCGGCACTTGCAAACTGCTTCTGCTTCGGGCACCGCGCGGCAAGAAAGACTGGAGAAAATGGCGTCGGATGCCTCTTATATACCCCTGGCGCACCGACGTCAGGGAAGAAGCGACAGCAACCGACGCCGGCCCAAGAATTTGGAATTCAGGTCGACTGCGGGACCGCCTGACGACAGGATAACCCAAGTGTGATGACTACAGCAGGGTAACATGATGAACATCCTGGTACGTTACACAAGGCCACCTACTTTTTTCATACACTACCAGACTATCAACTGTTTCTCAATTCTACCTGTCCTTTAGCTCACTCAGACTGCCCCTACTGAAGTAACTTGTTACATGAAACCTAGCTGTATCAGTCAGCCAGTTAAAACTGATTTGCTTATAATGTCTTAGCTAGGACCAACCAGAATCCTGGTATGTTATACAAGGCCACCTACTTATTCATACACTACCAGACTATAAACTGGTTAATGATTCCTAGTTCCTTCTCTTCCTTACTCTGCTGACCTTCCTAAAGGTTTTCTACTATCCTTAAAGCAGAGTAGGATTACAATAGGATAGCTTGCATCACCATAGGATACAGCAGCAGGGCCCATCTGTGCCACTTTCTGCAGCAGCTGTAGTGGCTGGAGATTGTTCAACAGTTATCTCTAATTTTGGTCTTTTTTATCCACAAATAATGATATTCTCAAAGTCTCTCTGAACTTGCTAAACAGAGAAGCTCAACAAGAGCTTAAGCCATCCCTGGGGAAGCTGGCTGAGATCCCAAAAGTAAAAACAGTTATGATGCAAGACAATCAATAAAGAAACTATAAAATAAACTTCCCGGTAACTTAAGAAACACCTCAGAAAAACACGTACTCAAAGCCACAAGAAGACACTGCAAACAAAGCATTCCTCCTACCTTCACAATTTGTCAGGACAAACCTGAGAAATACGAGCCTAACAATTAAAATTTTTGAAAACCAAAGTTGCAGAAGCATTAATTTTTTTCCAGTACTTATCAATAATCTTCCCATCCCATCAGAAAAGTACAGTTTTGTACCTACCATAAATGTAGATGTCCGATAGGTATGCATCTGCAGTCATCACATATGGTTTGTCCTGCCTCAGGCAGCCCTTCGGTCGGCCGGATTCCAAAGTCTGGGTTTGGCCTCGGCTGATGTCGCACTTTCCCCGACGTCAGAGCGTCTGGGGTATAAAAGCATCAGCCGACGCCATCTTCCTCAGTTTTTCTTGCCCCAGATGCCAGGTGCCCTCTAGGAAGGCTACATTTGGATAAATGCAATAAAATTCCAAATATTTGCAAAAATATATATATATATATATACATGCATATACAAACAAATACACCATAATAGATTCCCCCAGCTAACTAAAAGAGGGGTAAGCACCCTAGGAATACCACAGAGGGGTAGGAGGGAGGGTAAACCCGACTGCAGATGCATACCTATCGGACATCTACATTTATGGTAGGTACAAAACTGTACTATGTCCTTCAAGGATGCATCTGCAGTCATCACATATGGGTAGAATACCATAGCCAAACTGGGGGTGGAGGTACTAAGTGAAGGATGGTGTAGTTAAGATACCCTGCAGGACTGCCGTAGCAAAACCTGTTCTGGATCTGGAGTATAAAGGTAAATTGTAATGCTTGGCAAATGTATGCACGGATCTCCATGTAGCAGCTTCTAAAATGTCTTTGGTAGCCACCCCTCTTAGGAAGGCTGTGGTGGTGGTGGCTGTGGCTCTCGTGGAATGAGGTCTAATGTTAGCTGGCACAGTCTTTCCATGAAAGAAGTAACAAAAACGAATGCAATTTCCTATCCATTTCGAAATTGTCTGTTTGGAAATTGCTTTTCCTTGTACCCCAGCAGCATATGCTACAAACAACTGGTCAGTCTTTCTGTAACTTTTAGTTCTGTCCAAGTAGTAGCGTAGTTGTCTGTGTATGTCCAGTGTGTGCAGAAGTCTCTCCCCTTTATTTTGTGGCTGTGGGAAGAATGTAGGCAAGTGAATAGCTTGGTTCAAAGATACCCTGGATACCACCTTTGGCATGAATGTAGGATTGGTCCTCAAAGAAAAGTACAGTTTTGTACCTACCATAAATGTAGATGTCCGATAGACATGCAACTGCAGTCATAACATGTGGGTTGTCCTGCCTCAGGCAGCCCTCGGTCGGCCGGATTCCAAAGTCTGGGTCCGACGTCGGCTGATGTCGCATTTCTCTCCGACGTCAGAGCGGCTGGAGTACATAAGCATCAGCCAATGCCATTTTCTTCAGTGTTTCTTGCCCCAGATGCCAGGTGCCCTCCAAGGAAGGCTGTAATCAAATTGGAAGACAAAAACAGGATTCCAAACAAGTAAATGAACAATAAAACAAATACACCATAACAGATATCCCCAGCTAAGAGTGACAGGGATAGGAGTGGACCCTAGGCATAGAGGGGTATGGAGGGAGGGAAAATCCGACTGCAGTTGCATGTCTATCGGACATCTACATTTATGGTAGGTACAAAACTGTACTATGTCCTTCAAGAATGCAACTGCAGTCATAACATGGGTAGAATACCATAGCAGCTGGGGAGGAGGAATGCTCTAGGAAAAGATGGTGTGGCAATCAAACCCTGCAGGACTGCCGAAGCAAAGCCTGCTCTGGATCTGGAGTATAGAGGGAGATTGTAGTGTTTGGAGAATGTATGCACGGAGCTCCATGTAGCAGCTTCTAGAATGTCCTTGGTAGGCACCCTTCTTAAGAATGCTGTAGAGGTGGCTGTAGCTCTGGTGGAATGTGGTCTGACATTGGCTGGAACAGTCTTTCCATGAAAGGAATAACAGAATCTGATGCAATGTCCAATCCATTTAGAAATAGTCTGTTTTGAAATTGCTTTTCTTTGGACTGCAGCAGCGTAAGCTACAAAAAGTTGTTCAGACTTCCTACTGGCCTTGGTTCTGTCCAGATAGTATCGAAGTTGTCTGTGAATGTCCAAGGTATGCAACAGTCTTTCCCCCTTATTCTCAGGATTGGGGAAGAAAGCAGGCAGATGAATGGCTTGATTTAAAGAAACCCTGGATACCACCTTTGGCATAAAAGTAGGGTTGGTCCTTAATGAAACCCTGTCTCTATGAAAAATAATAAAGGGTGGTATTGCCATTAGGGCCTGTAGCTCCGAAACCCTTCTTGCTGAGGTAATTGCCAACAGGAAAGCTGTCTTCCATGAGAGAAATTGCAAGTCAACTGAAGCTGCTGGCTCAAATGGAGGTAGAGTCAGTTTTACTAAGACAAAATTGAGGGGCCAGGCTGGCACTGGGGCCTTCCTTGGTGGCTTAATGTTCTTGATTCCCTGAGGAATTGCCTTAGTAAGGGGTGAGAAAAACAGGAGGATCAGTGTTGTATCTAGCTGAAATAGCAGATGCATGTATCTTTATGGAAGAATATGAGAGGCCGTTCTTTAACATATCTGCCAAATATTCCAAGATGAGTGGGATGTTCAACAATGATGCATCATGTCCCTTGCTGGTATTCCAATTGCTGAATCTTTTCCACTTTGCTAAGTAAACCTTTCTGGTGGATGGTCTTCGAGCCTCTGTTAGTATCTGCTGAACTTCCTTGGAGAGAGATAAGCTGAAGTTATTTATGGGATCGCCCAGGCTGTTAGCTGTAGTGTCTGAAAATTTGGATGCAGTGTTTCGAAATTGTGTTGAGTCAAAAGTAGAGGCCACTGGGGGAGGGCCCACCTCCTGGTGTGACATATGCTCCGTAGTAGTGGGTACCAGTGTTGTCTTGGCCAGTCCGGAGCTATTACGATTCCCTTGGGCTTCTCTGCTTTGATCTTTAGTAATACTGAGGTCATCAGTGGCAGAGGTGGGAATGCATAGATTGCCAGGGAGTTCCAGTTGAATGAGACGGCATCTATTTTCCAAGCTTTTGGATGGTATGTCCTTGTGCAAAATTTTGGTAGAAGATGGTTGAGGTGAGAGGCAAATAGGTCCACTTCTGGCTTGCCCCATGTCGAAGTGAGTTGTCTGAAGGCCTTCGGATGTAACCTCCACTCATGTGGATCTGTGAAATTCCTGCTTAGGCTGCCCGCCAACACATTGTCTTTTCCTGGCACAAACTGGGATTGTAACTGGATGTTTAGGCTCAGTGATTTCTCCCAAAGCTGCAGTGTCAGTCTGCAAAGGGGGTAAGAGTGGGTGCCCCCCTGCTTGTTTATGTACCACATCACAGTGGTGTTGTCTGTCCGTATCATTAAATGGCCTTGCTGGAGTTGGTGTTGAAAGGCCTCGATGGCATGCATTACTGCCAGCATTTCCTTTTGGTTTATATGCAGATGTGTTTCCTTTGGAGACCATTGTCCTTGTATACACCTGCCTTCCATGTGCGCCCCCCATCCAAGGTCTGAGGTGTCTGTAGTCATGGTCTGTGTTATCTGTGGTTTTTTGAATGACATACCTGTGTTTGCCTGGCTCACCGAGGCCCACCATAGGAATTCCTTTTGTAGGCATGGAATGAGCGGTATGGTTGTCTCTAGGTTGTTGCTGTGTTGAGACCAAATGCTTTTTAGGTACCACTGAAGCTTTCTCATGTGTAGTCTTGCTAATGGAACCAGGAGAATGCAGGATGCCATGTAACCCAGGGCCTGTAGGAATCTCCTTGCAGTCATCTGGGTGAGTTTTGCTAAACCTTTGAAGTAATGAGTTAACTTCTCTTGCTTGTCTTCTGTCAGGTAAGCCATCTGAGAGGCTGTGTCTAGTTTGGCTCCTAAGAAGATTATTTGCTGGGATGGCTGCAGTCTTGACTTTTGGAAGTTGACTGTGTATCCCAGAGCTTGAAGTAATCGTATGACATAATCCAGGTTTTGTCAACATCAATTTGTCATCCGCTTGTATGAGGCAGTCGTCCAGGTACGGATAAATTTGTATACCCTGGAGCCTGCAATGAGCAATTACTGAAGCCAGGCATTTTGTAAATACTCTGGGCGCAGTAGATAAGCCAAATGGCAATGCTGAGAATTGATAATGCTCTGGCCCTGCAAGAAATCTGAGGCATCTTCTGCAGCTGTGTCTGATAGGAACATGCAGGTATGCCTCCTTGAGGTCCAGAGTAATCAGCCACGACCCCTTGCCCAGCATGGGAAGGAGTTGCTGTAGAGTCAGCATTTTGAACTTTGGTACTATGAGAAAGGTGTTTAATGCGGACAAGTCCAGTATTGGTCTCCATTGAGATTCTTTTCTTGGAACAAGGAACAGTCTTGAGTAAAACCCCTGGTCTTGTTCTTGTTGTGGAACTCTTTCTATTGCTTTCATTCAAGTCAGCAGAGTCATTTGCTTGATAGCCTCTGCCCTCTGATTTTGTGGTAGGTTTGGCATGCCTTGTTTTCTTGTTAAGGTATGAAAATGAAACCTGCACCCTTGGTCTATAATGTCCAAAATCCATTTGTCCTTTGTCAGTCTGTGCCAGTTTTCTGCAAACAGAGATAATTTCCCGCCCAAGGGAGCTTCTAGTTGTTCCTGGTAGGTAGTAGAGGAAAGTCATTGAGATTGTGGTTGTGGGGCAGGTGAAACCCCTCACTTCTTTGGTTTCCTGGCTGCCATTGTCGTCCCCTGTAAGGGCCTCTGTATTGGCCTCTTCCTCGGCCACGTCTGTTCTTACCCCTTTGAAACTTTTCTGGATTAGGAAAGGACCAGTTTTTGAAGGCCAATTCCTACTGAATCTGGGGGTTGAACCTGGAGGAAATCTTTCACAGTCTGAACTGATTTTGCTTTTTCTTCGATGGTCTTTAACACATCCTTAGCATTTGCACCAAAAAGCTTGTTCTTTTCCAAAGGTGCATCCAGAAGTTTTGCTTTTACATGATCTGGTAGAGGTTGATCTTTTAACCAAGCATGTCTACGAATGACTGCCCCTGTCATAGCTGCCCTACATGAAGCTTCCAGTGTATCACATCCACACTGCAGGAAGTGATTGCTTACTTGCTGAGTGTTATGTACAGCTTCCTGCAAAGTCTTCCTGTCTAAAGGATCAGGAGTGGCTAATGTTTTTTGTAAATCTTCTAACAGATAATCCTGATATTGTAACATATGAAAAAGGCAATTTAAAGCTCTCATAGATAAGGTAGTGGATGTGTAAACCTTTTTGCCCCATCTCTCTAATGACCTGGCTTCCCTGTTGGAGGGCAAAGGATTTTTTGAGGTGGAGGCTGAAACTCCTTTAGGCCCCTGTGAAATAGTTTCCAAATCAGCAGTATGGGCCCTGAATAAATGGGAATGAGTTTCTGGGACCCTGTAATACCTGTCTGGCTTGGCTGGAGCAGGAGGAAGAGAATCAGGGGTAGCACTGGAGTCAGAATACAAATCATCCAGAACATCAAGTACAGGAGGAATAGCTAAGGGCCTGTGCTGAGGCTTCTTAAGGAAAGTCCTAAGGCGTTTCCTAGAATCGGAATATTCCTGACCTTGCCACTTGAAATGTTCCCTCATGGTGTGCAGAACTTCCCCAAAAGAAATATCCTCAGGAGGGGATGGAATCTTCTGCATCCGAGTCCTCATAGGTCTGGAAGAGCTCTTCCTGGCTATCTGAGTGGACAGAGCCCTCAGAATCTTCATCTGAAGGAGTAGGGTCAGAGGGTTCAACCCATGGCCTTTTATCAGGAGGAGGCTGGGATCCTCTCAGGATGGGCCTGTGAACCTCTAATCATGGAAATCAAATCAGCAGCCATGGACATAATTTGTGTCTCTGGAGTCGGCTGAGGTAAGGATTTAGAAGTAATATGCTTTGTTTTGCTGGCTGCCTTAGCCCTAGTGTAGGCCTTAATAGACATGGCCATAGGGGGCCTGGCAGCTCCACGTACCTTGTCTACAGCAATGGTCTCGGGCATTTCCTCGGTTTGGTATCCGGAGGAAAATCTATAACTGGCGTCAGAGTAATGTCTGGAATCGGTGTCATCGGTCATGCGCTGTCTTCGGTTGAGCGGTGGAGAGACCGTCTCAGAGGGAACCGGAGCACTCGCGCTAGGTTTTGGCGTGGAGTCGGTGGTAGACGCGGGCAGAGGATGTCGGTCCCGGTCTTTTCGCTTTTTGGGAGTTTGCGATGTTGGAAGATCCGACGGCATGGTGTAAGCAAAATTATCTCCAAAAAAATCTTCAGCGAACTCCGCCCGGCGCCTGAGAGTGCGCTTGTTGAAGCGAGCACAGGCTACACAGGCCGAGATGTTGTGGTCTGGGCCCAGGCAAGGGAGGCAGTAAGAGTGGAAATCCTTATGAGGTATTTGTTTACCACAAGAAAGACAATTGTTAACTTTTTCAGTAATTTCTGACATCGGCTGAGGCAAGAAAAGGTCCCCAACGGGTACTTAGCTTTGATGACTTCGTATCGTAGAATACAGGAGCTGACCGACCGGCACTTGCAAACTGCTTCTGCCGGGCACCGCGCGGCAAGAAAGACTGAAGAAAATGGCGGCTGATGCTTATGTACTCCAGCCGCTCTGACGTCGGAGAGAAATGCGACATCAGCCGATGTCGGACCCAGACTTTGGAATCCGGCCGACCGAGGGCTGCCTGAGGCAGGACAACCCACATGTTATGACTGCAGTTGCATTCTTGAAGGACATCTCTGTCCTGATGAAAGATAAGGAATGGCTGCACCGCCATTAAAGCTTGTAGCTCAGATACTCTTCTTGCTGAGGTTATGGCCAGAAGGAAGGCAGTTTTTCAAGACAAAAACTGTACATCTGCCGATGCTGCTGGTTCAAAGGGAGGAAGTGTTAGTTTTTCCAACACGAAATTCTGGTCCCAAGTAGGTAGAGGTGGTTTCCTTGGAGGATTAATGTTTTTGATTCCTCTTAGAAACTGTCTTAGTAGAGGGTGAGAGAAGACAGGTGGATTTAAATTGTATTCTGCTGAGATTGCTGAGGCATGTATCTTGATGGAAGAGTAAGACAGGCCACTGTGGGACAATTCTGCCAAATATTCCAGTATATATGCCATATTCATCACAGTCACATCTAGGCCCTTTGCTGTGTTCCAGGTGTGAAATCTTTTCCATTTTGCTGTATATGCATTCCTTGTGGAAGGTCGGCGAGCTTCCATAATAATATCCTTCACTCTCTGGGATAGGTTATCCTGAGGAGGAGTCATGGTATTCTCCAGGCAGTTAGCTGCAAGGTTTTCAGGTTGGAGTGTAGAGTCCTGAAATTGTGCTGCGTCAGTAGGAGTGGCCATAGGGGGAGAGGCCCTGGTTTCGTCTGTGACAAGCTCTTTAACAGTGGGTACCATTGCTGTCTTGGCCAGTTTGGGGCTATCAGGATTACTCTGGGCTGCTCTGTCCTGATCTTCAGTAGGACCTTGGTCATTAGTGGAAGAGGTGGGAAAGCATACACTGTTAGAGCTTTCCAGCTGAAAGAGAGAGCGTCCACTTTCCATGCTTGTGGGTGGTATGTCCTTGAGCAGAATTTCTTCAGTTGATGATTTAGGGGGGAAGCGAACAGATCTATTTCCGGCCTTCCCCATGATTGTGTGATTTGTAAGAAGATGTCTGGGTGCAGCATCCATTCGTGTGCATCTATGGTAGTTCTGCTTAAGCTGTCTGCCAGTGTATTGTCTTTCCCTGGCACGAATTGGGACTGTAGCTGTATGTTGAGTTTCAATGCAAGTTCCCATAGATTCATTGTCAGTCTGCAAAGAGGGTAGGAATGGGTGCCTCCTTGCTTGTTTATGTACCACATAACTGTGGTGTTGTCTGTCCTTATGAGCAGGTGGCCTTGCTGAAAGAAAGGTTTGAAGGCCTCGAATGCGTGTATCATTGCCAGCATTTCCTTTTGGTTTATGTGCATGTGCAGCTCTCTTTGTGACCATAGCCCTTGGATACATCTGTCCTCCATGTGCGCTCCCCAACCTTGGTCTGAAGCGTCCGTGGTGATGGTTTGGTTGGCTCTTGGCTTGCTGAAGGGCAGCCCGCTGTTCGACTGGCAGGCTTGAGCCCACCACAGGAATTCCTTTTGAAGGCAAGGAATGAGTGGGATCAGAGCTTCTAAGCTGTGACTGTGCTGAGTCCATAAACTTCTTAGGTACCATTGTAATTTCCTCATATGCAGCCTTGCTTGTGGAATCAGAAGAATAGAAGATGCCATGTAACCCAGGGCCTGCAGGATTTTCCTTGCAGTCATCTGAGTCTGTCTTGTGAGATTCTGAAAGTAAACTGGTAGCTGTTTTTGTTTTTCTTCTGTGAGAAAAGCCATCTGGGTGGTTGTGTCTAGATCCGCACCCAGAAAAGGTATTCTGTGGGATGGAACCAGTCTTGATTTGTGGATGTTGACTGTATATCCCAAGGCCTGTAACAGGTGGATGGCATAGTCCAAGTCCTTTAACAAAGTTTGCTTGCTGTCCGCTTGTATTAGGCAGTCGTCCAGATAAGGGTAGATTTGAATCCCCTGAAGTCTGCAGTGTGCAATTACTGATGCCAGGCATTTTGTGAATACTCTGGGCGCAGTAGATAAGCCAAAGGGCAATGCTGAGAATTGATAATGCTCTGACCCTGCAAGAAATCTGAGGTGTCTTCTGCAGCTTTGTCAAATAGGGACATGCAGGTATGCCTCCTTGAGGTCTAGAGTCACCAGCCAAGACCCCTTGCCCAGCATGGGAAGGAGTTGCTGTAGAGTCAGCATTTTGAATTTTGGCACAATGAGGCACGATTCAGTGAGGACAAGTCGAGAATAGGCCTCCATTGATTTTCTTTTCTTGGAACAAGGAATAATCTTGAGTAAAATCCCTGGCCTTGTTCTGAAAGAGGTACCTTTTCTATGGCTTTCATTTGCATTAAGTTGGTAATTTGCTTCAAAGCCTCTGCCCTCTGATTTGGTGGCAGGTTTGGCATGCCTTTTCTTTTTGGCAATGAGTGGAAATGGAACCTGTATCCTTTGTCTATTATTTGCAGTGTCCATGTGTCCCTTGTAATGCTGTGCCAATTTTTTGAGAATAAAGAAAGCTTTCCGCCCAAAGGTGCTTCTAATTGAGCCCTGGTCGGCGGAGTCAAAATAAAGTCATTGAGTCTGTCCTGGTGTAGCAGTTGTAGTTCCTGCACTACCTCTCTGGTTGGGAGGCTGCCACTGGCGGCCTCTGTAGGAGCCTCTAGCTTGCCCTCTACCTCTGGCACGCCTATTCCTGCCTCTTTGAGATCTGTCTGAGTCCGGAAAGGACCAATTCTTAGTAGGCCAATTTCTGCTGAATCTCGGTGGTTGGACTTGCAGAAAGTCTTTTACTGTTTGCACAGATTTGCCTTTTCTTCAAATTTCTTTAAAACCTCTTGGGCCGTGGAACCAAATAATTTTTGCTTTTCCATAGGAGCATCCAAAAGCTTAGCTTTAACATGGTCTGGCAGGGATTGTTCCTTCAGCCAGGCATGCCTACGTATAACTGCACCTGTCATAGCTGATCTACATGAAGCTTCCAATGCATCATAACCACACTGCAAGAAATGGTTACTAACCTGCTGGGAGTTATGCACCAGATCCTGAAGGGATTTACGGTCAAGGGGTTCAGAAGAGGACAGTTTCTTATGCAATTCATCTAGTAAATACTCTTGTTACTGTATCATATGGAATTGACAGTTTAATGCCCTCATGGAAAGAGACGCAGAAGTATACACTTTCTTACCCCATCTCTCTAATGCTCTGGACTCCCTTTCAGAGGGTAGAGGATTTTTAGCAGTGGCAGCTGCAACCCCTTTAGGGCCCTGGGAAATAGTTTCTGGATCAGCAGAGTGGGCCTTGTACAGGTGAAAATGTGGGTCCGGGACCCTGTAGTACCTATCAGGTTTGGCAGGAGCCGGAGGGAGAGAGTCAGGGGCAGTACAAGCATCTGAATAGACATCATCAATGACATTCAAAACAGGAGGTATAGCTAAGGGCCTATGCTGAGGTAAATGTAAAAAGGTCCTTAATCTTTTTCTGGAATCAGAGAATTCCAGACCCTGCCATTGAAAATGTTCTCTCATAGTGTGCAATGTTTCTCCAAATGAAAACTCTTCAGGAGGGGAGGCCAAGGGAATAGATTCTTCAGCATCAGAATCCTCGTAGGCCGAATAAGCCTCCTCCTGGTGGTCTGACAGAGCAGAGCCATCCGTGGACTCATCTGAGGACTGTGGATCAGAGGGCTCAACCCTGGGCCTTTTGTCTGGAGGTGGTTGAGAGCCCCTGTCCGGATGAGGTTGGGAGCTTCTAATTAATGAAATCAGATCCTCTGCCAGGGTAAGAATCTGAGAGCTAGAAGAAGGTCTCTGAGAGGAAACTTTGGGAGGCAAAGCCTTAGAAAGTTTAGCAGCCTTAGCCCTAGAGAAAGCCTTAATGGACATGGAAGCAGGGGGTCTGGCTGCACCACGTGCAGGAGTAGACTTATCTAAAGTAATGGTGTCGGAAGGTTCCTGGACACCGGTTTCAGTAGGTAATTCAATGACCGACTCGGCCGGGGCCTCCAGGGCCGAGGTAGTCGGTTGTGTGGTTTCGGTAGTAGGAAGTACCAAGGACTCAGTTTCAGCCGAGACCGAGACACTCGCGGTAGGCCTGACCGAGGTTTCAGCCGAAACCGTGGCCCGCTTGTGTTGGTCCTTGTCCTTCCGTTTTTTGACTAAATGCAAAGTCGGAGACTCCGACGGCATCTTATAAGCAAAACTAGCCCCAAAAAACTCCTCTGCAAACTCCGACCGACGTCTAAGAGTTCGTCGGTTGAAGGAAGCACAGGCTGAACAGGCCGAGACATCGTGGTCTGGGCCTAGGCAGGAGAGGCAGTAAGAGTGGAAATCCTTATGAGGTATTTGTTTCCCACAGGTTAAACAATTATTAACTTTATCTGACATCGGCTGAGGCAAGAAAGAGTCCCCAACGGGATACTTAGCTTTTTCGAAGTCTTCGGTAGCTGAATCACAGGAGCTGACCGACCGGCACTTGCGAACTGCTTCTGCTTCGGGCACCACACGGCAAGAAAGACCTAGGAAGATGGCGTCGGCTGATGCTTTTATACCCCAGACGCTCTGACGTCAGGGAAAATGCAACATCAGCCGAGGCCAGACCCAGACTTTGGAATCCGGCCGACCGAAGGGCTGCCTGAGGCAGGACAACCCATATGTGATGACTGCAGAGGCATCCTTGAAGGACATCAGTCAGATGCGGATTAACTAAGTGTTTAGCAGCAGCAGGATTAACTGAAGCTACAGTTGGCGTATCAGGTTTGGCAAGTGTGTATAAAATTTCAAAGACTGAGTACCTTTATACATCCTATCTGCTGTTTTAGGGACAGCTAGCTGACCGTTATGAAAATTGCAGGCATTAACACACACATCCCCCAAAGCTTACAGAACTGGAGGAATGGGTGCAGGTTCTGGAAATTCTTTCTGTAACAGCTCAGTGTTTTCTTAGGGACTGAAAAACCTTCAGTGTTCTCTCACTGAAAACACTGCCACATTCTAGCAATAGTCTCAGAGAAGAGCAGCCCCACACAGGGACAGTCAGAAAATGAGCTCTCTTCTGAGACTGAATCAAAAATCTGAGGAGAAAACCCTGGATCTGTACACCTTCATCCTCCTATCCAGACACAGAATTTTGAATCTCTTTGGGAAAAGAGGTGCCCCCCTCTTTCTTCTACCAGAAACTACTTTACAAAAAGTATCAATATCTTGAACTGAACCCTGAGCCAGACTCAGTAAACTATTCTAAACTAAGGAAATTTGAGGAGGAGGTACACATTTTGCTTCCAGTTTCTTTTTTGACAGGAAAAACGGGACCAACTATGTTATTAATGGCAGCAGCAGTAGCTTACCCAGGGATGGGCACACCCTTCCAACAAAACAGGAAAGCCTTCACTGTTCCTTCTCCCAGGACTGACATAACTGGCTCTCCCTTGCCCACTGAGGGAACCCCAACAGCTGCAGAGGATGCAGTCTCTGGTCCACAATGGCTATAGGTGCTACACCAGAGGGATCTAGAGTAAAAGATGAATGGTCTGACATACAACCAATAGACACAGCAGAGTCACCCTTCAGTGATTAGGGTAAATTGCTAGCCTGCCTGATGTAACAGCATGTTTGCTTAACTTTTTCTTTTTGTGTCTAGAAGAAGGACCAACAGATTGTTCCATGGTCAAGCCGAAAATGGTGCCCTTTTCCCAGGGAACACAATCAGCAAACACCAGGAAAACAAAGTCTTTAAAAGAAACCTTTTT